>NC_045763.1:182033040-182350733 GCF_008692025.1 Phocoena sinus | reverse complement strand
TTTTTTTTAAGTTTTATTTTTATACTTCTGAGAAAGATGAAGCAGCTTTTTTTTCACTCTGAAATAGAATTATTTTGAAATTGGAGGCGCTTTCCTAGCACACCTTGTAAATGTTTGCTGTCATGGCCCCGGTCTTCATGCAGTTATAATACAGATGCTGTAAACAGCCACTAGTAAAAAGACCACGTTGGACACTGTGCTCTGTTTAAGGAATCATAAAATTTCAGGATTGAAAGATACAATAAAGCTTACCTAATCATCTACTTAATACATGAAACTTTTTTTTTTTTTTTCGGTACGCGGGCCTCTCACTGTTGTGGTCTCTCCCGTTGCGGAGCACAGGCTCCGGACGCGCAGGCTCAGTGGCCACGGCTCACTGGCCCAGCCGCTCCACGGCATGTGGGATCCTCCCGGACCGGGGCACGAACCCGTGTCCCAGGGAAGCCCACAAGAAACTGATATATAAAACCCCTACTCACTACTTGTGAGTTTATTCCTAAATGTCTTTACTGAAAACGTAACTTTTTATAGATGTGGACACAGCATCCATCACCTAATGGAAGTGATGCTGAGTTTTAGCTACTGCTTCAGATGCCCATAAAAAGAGGATATGGTCTTTAGGCCAAAGAGTTTGTGTCATTTCTACTGCATGTAAGGAATAAGCATATGCAGGGAAATAAATGTCTTTGGTTTAAGGAGATAAATCGGAATTTAGTTGAAAATGTGTAAATATAATTTTTTTCATAAAAGTTTTTGATTGCTACTTTACCGTATACCAAATGAATAGACAAAAGCCTACTAATCAATGAAAGAAGATTATTTTTTAGGGTTTTTAGCCCCCATATGTTTATATAATTCATCCATAGTATGAAATTTAGTTAAATGATTTTAATCATTTAATTAAAGCAAAATTTGGAGAAAAATACATTATGAACATCTCCTGACTATAAAATTCTTAAATTTGGCTTTGCTTTTTAAAAAATACCAGCAAAGTAACATAAGTAACATATAAATACATATATATATGTGTGTGTATGTGTGTGTGTATATATATATATATATATATATATACATATATATATAAAACAAAAGGCTTATTCCTGGGGAAATTCTATTTCACTCTTAGAGTATATTCTTCGGTAGTCTTTCATCATACTTTGTTAATTTTCCACAAGAGACTGTATTCCTTAATATCACTGGAGGAATGATAAAAGTTAACTCTTTCATTTTTCAAAATAACAAACTGAGGGTGACAGAGTGGGACTTTGCCTCTGTAAAGGAAACAGCCCAAATGGTGTCTTTTTGTTTATTAAAAACAAACACTTCACTCTTTATTCACTCAATAAATATTTTCAAATCCCTATTGTGTATAAGAGGCCATGTCTGATGCTAAGCATACACAGTCCTTGACCTCAAGCAACTTACAGCCTAACAGAGATGCAGTCATAATAATACAGTCCTAATAACACTAACATGTGCACAGCCCTTATCATATATCCAGCACTATAATAGACTATCTCCAATATCTGTGTAAAATGTACCATGTACATTAGCTTCCTCGATCATTGTAATCATATGGAGTGTGTATAATTATTATCCTGATTTTAGAGATAAAGAAACCACAATAAGGTACATTAAACGACTTGACCAGGACTACAGGATTCGGATGCAGACGTCAGGGCTCAAAGTCAATTCTTTTAAACATTGGGCTATAACCACATGGCAACGTGCTAAGTGCCTTAGTGGAACCAAGCACAGTGGCCATGAAAACAGAGAGTGCCTAAGCCAATCTTGGGGTAATCATGGAAGATGCCCAGGAAAAAGCAATGTCTGAGTTGAGGAGGACACGTTGGAGTTGTGCAGGAAGGGAAGACAAGTCTTTCAGAGAACAGAACAGTGTGGCCCTGAGTGGAGAACCTAGTACATTTCAGAAAGTGAAAGCAAGAGGTAAGGTAGAAAGGGCTAGAAATGTTTCTGGAAGGGAAACTGCTCTGCTGGTGGAAGGACCTCCTACTATATACTCTTATCTTCAGGCAACAATAACCACTGTCAAGCTTTCAGCTGGTGAGTGATCCCCGTGTGGCATTCGGAGTAGAGTTTAGGGATGCAAAATGAGGACATGGGTTAGGAGCCTGCGAAATGCTTTAAAATGCTGTGAAAATACTTTCAGCTGCAACTAGCAACAGCAAAAACCCTCAAACAGAATAAACACTAAGGAATTCATTTTTTTCCAGAAAAGGGTTAATTCAGTGGTTTAGCAAGGTATCAGAGCCCAGGTTCCTTCCATATTTTCTCTCTGACATTCACAGGGTCTGGGCCTCACTGCCCTCAAGTTCTCAAAATGACTGTGTCACCTTCTCATAAAATATCAACCAGAGACAGGAAAGGGGCCTTGTCTTCCCTTTGTTTCTTTTTAAGACTGAGGACAAAGTATCCCCAAACCCTTTTTATGTTTCATTGGTCTAAATTTCACCCCTGTCAGAGGGAAAATGGTCACCATCATTCACCCTGACCAATCAGGCCCTAAGTTTAGGTCACATGGAATCAGCAAGGTCTAACTGAACTTTAAGTCTCGTGGAAAGGCATAAATAGCTGAATAATTACATAAATACAAAATCAATTTCTTTTCAAAAAGGAAGCTCTCATTTGCAAGAAAAACACAGAGGTGTAGGCGATTACAGTCTCAGGTGGTTCTACTGTAGGCTGCATCAAAGCTGTGGCAATGGAAGTGGACAGGAGTGAATATTCCAAGAGATATAAAGACTGTAGACTTAGGAATATTTTATAACTGAATGCCGAGTAAGGGAAATGGAGAAATTCAGAATAGGTTCTAAGTTTCTGCCCTAGACACGAACTGCGTGAAAGCTGATAGAATTCACTGGTACAGGGAATACAAGAGCAGAGTAGGTTAGTGGAAGATTTTGAGTTGAGTTTCAGTAAGGCTGTGTCTGAGACACCTGGGATATGGGTTGGAAGCTTCTGGTGCAGAGTTGGACAAGCGGGTCTTTAAAGCAGAGAAGACAGCCAAGCTGCAGATACAGACGTAGAACCCGCCACCTTACAGAGCACAAACTAAGCCATGGGAGTGAGTGATCGCTCCCAGAAAGATACCAACACCAGCATCTAAGGAGCCAGCAGAGAAAGAGAAGCCAGAAGACTGAGATAGATAGGAAAGCCTAGGGAAGGTGGTTTCATGTTCCATGGAAACTAGGAGAGGAAAGAGTTTCAAAAAGAAGGTTGTCAGTAAAGTCAAACGTCTGGGAGAGGTGGAGTAAAATAAATCCTCAAGCTTGGTCCATGGGATTTAATTTCTTAGAAACTGGGACATGGGCGGTGATGCTGGTGTGTGAATACAAGTAGTTTCAGGGGCATCGGAGGAGAAGCAGCCAGAAAGTCGTAGGCGGGTCGGTGAATGGGAAGTGAGGGTGTAAACTGTGAGGCTGGAAAAAATCTTTACAAAGTCTGTGAAAGAGAAGACAGAGCTGAAGAAGAATGACTTAGCGATGCAGAGTGGAGAGAGGGTATTTATTTGTTAATTGTACTGACATCACAATTACAGCGCTTCTCCCAAAAGTGTGTTTTGATGATCACAGTCGCAAATTGTTTTGTAGCCTATCAAAGAAAGATTTTTAAAATGTAATGTAAATATTTCTGGGATTATATTATGCACTAAATCCATTAGGAAGTTTTTTAAGCTTTTAAACTTTTGTTTATAAATTTAAGTAGTGAATGTGTCCAAAGCTATCTCGTGTTCTTTTTTCTGTGTATTTCTTCAATGGTGTTTCCTTTTATTACCAGTCTTTAAACCCCAAGCTGAGCAGTTTTCATATTTAGGAAGTTGAATATAATTTTTATACTTAATAGGGTTGTATAACATTAATCAGCTATTATAAAAGAGTTATCATGAATTTTGGCTATCAGTGTCTTTCCTTAAGAAGGATAAGGCAAATCAACAATAGTAACATTTATATTCAGTATTTAAGGCTAAATCTGTCATATGGGCCCTCGCCAAGCTACGCCAGGGATGTATTTCACTTGTGACCTAATTTACAAAATGTGTAGATCGCTAACAAAACTCCTGAGATAAGTATAAAAATGAATTCAAAGCAGAAGCTAATAATACTTTTAGGTTTCATTTAACATGAAAAAAAAATAGCATGTGTCCTTACAGTTCTGAATTAAGATGCTCACAATAGAAAAAATAAAAGGGGATCATATATTAGCTTTTCTTCACTTAGGTCCTTTGAGCGATGCCAAAGAAATAGCCCATCAAATCCATTCCTTTACAAATGCAATTTTCAGGAGGATGAGAGTGTGAAGAAAAGTGGAGAAGAAGAGTGTGTAGTTTAGAAAAAATGACTCTGTCATTCACTAGACTTAACGGCTCAAAGACCAGGCTATTAATTCAGTTAAAATAAAACCTGATTTGTAAAACTTTCCCAGTTGTTTCTTTGTAGGAGAAACAGGTTTTACATTTTCTTGGGGGGAAGGGGAGGGATGCTGGTGTGAGTGGCACAGGTTCTGGATTACACTCTGGCTCTGCTTCTAACAGAATACACAAGCTAAGTAATCTGTATCTGAAGGATTCAGCAGTGGGATGCTTAGCAAAGGTTAAAACATGGCATGGAAATAATGTGAAAACTTGAAAAATAAGGGAAAATATTTTAAAAGAAATACTTAACTTTTAAATCTAATTCTTTCATCTCTTTCCAAAGAAACAAGTCAACTTACATCTCAGGCTTTATAACTTGAAAAACTCTTGATCAAATAAATCAATTATCTTTCAACTCCCTGCACAAATGAAGCTTATTCGTAGACTTTCTAAGCCATCAGATGCTTTCTTAGTGAAACAAATGAGTTAATATTTTTTCTAAGCATAGAATAGTTTCTAGTTAGTGTCAGACACAAATATGCTATCCTTTTCTCCATAAACACACACAAACCCACAAGCAAACATAATTCTCATCTGCTACACACAGTCATTCATTAACAAGGGGCTAAATGTAAATATTAAAGACCAGTGGAGGTAAAGAATGAGGATTCTCAAGGTTTAAAAAAAATCTTGTGGGAATTCACTGGCGGTCCAGTGGTCAGGACTTGGGGCTTTAACTGCCAGGGGCCAGGGTTCAATCCTTGGTCAGGGAACTAAGAACCCACAAGCCGAGTGGTTTGGCAAAAAAAAAAAAAATAGATCTTGTTTTGTGGATGAAGCAGGAGGGAGGCCTGCACAGCGTGAGCAGGGAGGCCGGAGGGCATCCAAGGAGAATGTTGGGTGACTGGGTAGGGGGCTGCAAGTCCCGGAAAAGCATGTGCAGGAGAAAAGAACGCTAAGAATTAGTCATTTCCAAACACACTCTCACATCGACCACGATTTGAATTCTGAAAATGTGTTCATTTTTTGTGGTTAGTATGTAACAATGTAGCTACTTCTTTGTAATTCTGACCCAATGTGTTAGCTGTGGGTACCATTTCAACCATGTTATTTGCACAAAAGTCACTCCTTTGAAGAGATTGCCATGAGGCTGAATCACATAAAATGGTTTCTTCTGTAGGCCAACAGGGACCAAAGAGCCTCAATTCCGTGTTTCAGTCTATATGTCCCATGTCACCTACTGTACATATGAAAATACCTTCTAGCTAAAAGTATCATAGCCCTCAGTGGTCTTGCTATAGGCAGGTCTTTGTTAGACTCTTTTAATCTCCCTTAAATATATATCTGTTCACCAAAGGGCTCTAATTCTTCCATAGGGAGAAGTGGATTCCCCAATTCTGAAAGGCTAAAACATCTCCCTACACGTTTCGGAGTCTGAAATCTCTGTGACCCCATGTTTATCTCTAGAATGTACACTCAGTCTTCTCTGCTCCTTTATCTTTGCTCTCATGTGCGTTTTTCACCTAATCTGAAAAGATCTTTGATTTTTCCTGGGACACATTTTAGCTACTGCCATATTTCCCTCTTCTCTTTTAAATCATCTTTCCTGATACAGAACCTACTAATGACTTATCACCCGTTCTCACCTTAACCTTAACCTTGATCAGTGGTCTTTCCTCCAAACCATGCAATTGGAATAGTTATGCTCATTTGGCATTTACTTGCCAAATCCAAGGAAGAGTCTTGCTTCCTTCTCCTAACACTGTCCATTCTTAGTAGCTGTATAGAAGGTGCTTGGCAAAATTAAAGCCCTCCGTTTGTATGCAGGTTCGTACCTCTGATGTCTGAATGTGCCTGTTTCTTTGTGTGCCGTGCCCTCCCCTGACTCCCATCCGGTCTTTAAAACCCTACCTTAGCTAACACTACTTGTTGCTACCATGTCACTCTGTGCCTCTGTTTACGTAAAACGTGTCACACCGTATCCTCACCTTTGATCTGAGTATGTGGAATGTGCTTCCCCCACCTAGACCTATGGCTAATTCTCACCATTTCTGCTCTCCGTGTTATGTCTCTTTCTGTGAGGCCACACTGACCCCTCCTACAGTCACTGTTCCACTGTTATGACCGCACATTTTAACTTTGACTTCTGCATTTGGGGTTAGCTACCTGCTAAATCCCCGAGTAATTTTCTAACACTCCCTCACTCTGCCTGTGTTTATTTTTATGACCTTATTTTCCCACACTGTGTACTGCCCAGAATGCCTGTGACACAGCGACTACTTGTCCATATCTTAGGATTTAAATTCTATCAACTACTTGAGTATTTCTGCAGACATCCTAGCTTGTAGTGATATCTGGTTTGCATATTTCTATGGCACCTTGTGAACTGCCGGTATGTGTCCTGTCCCACAAATAGAGGAAACATGTTTTGGAGGCAAAGATCACGCCTTTTTCTTTTCTGGGTTCTGCCCAGTGTTGAGCCCATTGCTCTGTCAATAATAAGGACGCGATACCACACCTAGAATGACCCAAGTGACCCACACCTGGATGAGCGCCCTTCGGTGCCCATCAGTAAAGAAACTAAGCCAAAATCTTGGCTTCCCAGATTCATCTGGGAATTATTATTCTCATCCGAGGCCAGCTCACTATTTTTCTTTGATCTTTGCACATGGGGAAGCTTGTCAGATAAAATGGCCTTATTTGATAGATTCAGTCATAGGAAATGAGTACCAGCTCTGGCAACGAGCAGACACAATATGTCCTCAGAAGCTCTTCCCACCCCCATTCTTCCTGGTGTAAGGCTACAATAGAGGCTGGAAAGCAAAAGTATCTTATTTCTTGGTGCTCTCTCCCCATCCCATATTGCAGTGGGTGCCATGAGATGTTTTTCTGGCCAAGAAGCGTAGACAAAGTCTCTGGGAAAGGTTTCCATCTCTGAAACAAAAGGCCAAAGCTCACTACCCAAAACGTCCTGCCACTTTGTCCTTCCCTTTCTTACTGCCTGGAATGCAGATGAAAAGTGTGGACACAGAGCAGCCATCAGGAGATGTGAGATGGCAAAGCATGAGGACAAAAGCCTACAAAATAGAATGGTAGACTAGACGCAAGAGGTTAGTTGCTTAAGCCATCCCGATGCCTCTGTGCTGGTCATGGATTAAATTACTCTAGGTCTCTAGTTGTATAGCTCTTCTATATTTGAACCATCAGGAAATATTTTATTTTGTTTGCTAGCCGAATACAAAGCTGACCGATACATATCAGAACTTTCAATTTTACATTTACTTCGGCATCTAGTCATGGTTAGTAAATGCTTTAATTATTCCTTTTTCTTTCTAAGACAGATCAGTCTCACCAATAGTTTCTAAAACTTTTTGGCCCAGAAAAGAAAAAAATCTATTAAATCCAAAGAATCCGTATAGGGGCCACTATGATCACCAAAGGAATCTCACCCTCGTTCCCATCTCTCTCTCTTCCATGAGCGAAGTGAAAATAGTGTGAAAAAAACACACTATTCCAGACACACGTTTGCCCACTTCTACCGTTCAAACTCTGTGAGTAGATGTCCACAACTCTCCCTACATCTGTAAATGTGAATATCTGAATGAATTAAAAGACAGTGAGCTGCACTTTGTAGGTCAAGATACACTAATGACAGTATGAATCATGCGTGCACTGGGCTGTCTTTCCAGGACCAGGAAGAGATTCGCTCACATTCCTCCACATTCTCTTTTTATTCTGAATGCGCCAATCAGAATCTTTTTGCCAACACTTCAACACTCTACCAAAGAGGCTCCTTGGTCTGCCCTGAGGTATTTCTTGCCGTGCACCATATGGAACATAGTTGAATGTTTCTGTTGTGTTTACCAGTCAGATGGTAAGGCACCAAGAAAGAGGAACACATAAGTGTGTCGGGAGAGCGGGATGAGAGCATCACATGTCCTGGGGGCAGACCCATTTGCTGCTTCACTGGCTTTGCTTCCAGCTTACTCCACTGCCCTTTTGCCTAACTTGATTTCTTGGGCCCATTTTGATGTCAACACACGCCCATCAAAATTGTAAAAAATAATAAAATGTACTCCCTTACAAACTCTGATATTGAAATGATCCATTAAACTGTTAGACAAGGCTGCAGGAAGGTTCCAAAATTGCTCCCCTTGTACTGGCTCCAAACCCATTCAGATTCAAGACAATCTCCAAATTGGAAGACCTGAATTTTTCTTCAGAGACCCCCAGAACATTAGCCTTCAAAGGATAAAAATAGCATTCTTCTTTCTCTTCTAACCTTTGACCACTGTTGATACTGAGTATCACAAAGGCGAAAGAAAATAGCTGTCCAAGCACTTCTTCCGGTGTTAGAATCTATAGAGATTAAAAGGAGGCGGCCCAGGGCAGTGGAAAACCAGGTCCTCAACTTGCAACGTGGTGCTTCCCAGGGTCCTAAGTAGCCTCAGGGAGATTTTGTCTTCTTTTCCAGCCAGCTTCATACACATGAGTGGAAATAAACATCAGAGCAGCGCTTAGCATATCTAAATTGGAATTTTCCAAATTTCCAGAAAACATTCACTAAATATGATTAAGGGTCCCTCTACTTGACCTTGTCATCAAGTAACATGACTATTAAAAATTATGAGTTGACCAAAAAAAAAAACCCCTATCTTCTAGTTTTCTACAGGGAAATAGTTTCTACATTGGGCCCCAAGGAGATAGTCCGAAGGGTATGGAAAATATCCTGTCCTTTGAAACCTGTTCTCAGAAAGATAGGTCAGGACTTGGTTTTCCTATGCACAGAGCATCTTTAGATTTCTTCTTGCCAACCAAATAGTTTAATTTGTCACTAAAGCCCTTCACACTTACAGCAGAATTCACAGCAAAAACCATTCTGAGCAAATATTTTCCCATTTTTGTACAGTTCCCTTTCAGATGTGGGAAGATGGTCTGTTCCTTATTTCTCACAGCCAGCCACAGACACTGAAGGAAACAATAAAAAGCCACTCTCACCTCAATTATCCACAGACCAATTTTCTTAGAACATATAAGCTTATATGGATATAGAGTAATTAGAGTAACACCGCCTTAAATAATTTTATTTCCCTTCCTATTCACCCCCGTATATTCTTGCTATTTGATGTACTACTCCTTAGATGACCTAAAGGCATATGGGAGAAAAATGTATAGTTCTGAAGCATTGAAAGTGTTTATTGCTATTATTAATAGAGAAAAGCTTTTTGGTTTGTGTTCTACTCTGCTCATAGGCAGGTAACGTGATGTCAGGCATAAAGGAATAATAATACAAATAATAGCATAGCAATGATAATAATGAACACTAACACATATTCAATGATTTCTCTGTGCCAGTCATTTTTTCTTTAGTACCTGGGAGGTAGATGCTCAAAATCTCACCATTTACAGATGAGTAAACCGAGGCACAGAGAAGTTAAGCAACTTTCCCAAAGAAAATTCAGTACGTGAAAGGGCTGCGATTTAAATCCAAGAAGTCTGTGTTATTCAAGTCCTCGATCTTAACCAACCTCAAAGCTACCTTGTAACTGATAGTATTTTTCAAGGCCACCAGGTCAGTGCTGGATGCAGAGGGAGGCTGCAGGTCTGCAGTGGCCTGGTCAGGGCGTCATCCGTTGGACCAACTTCTAACTGAAGCCTCTTTTAACTGCTTCCAGAAGCTCGCCAGTGTCTCCACTTATTAAGACTCAGGATTTTTTCCTTCTACTTCTACAAACCCACCTGGGCCCTTTTACACTTTACCAGGGGTTTCAGCTTATTTAATTAGATAAAGGAACCATATAGCTTCAGGCACTCTTCGGAATGCTCTTTTTTTTTTTTTAAAAGAAAGATAAAAAGTTCAAGACCATTATTATTCAAATTGTGAACACTACCAGCTTTTGGCTCCGTAAATGGACTGAAAAGAATGAAATTCAGCAAGGTGTCGAGGGGAGTCGGAGTACCCAGCAGGGCTCAGGTCTGAGGAACGCAGAATTACACGGAAGGAGTCATGATCAGGGGCACCCTGCCTGTGGGGCAGTTGTGCTGTTCCCCAGCAGTGTGGTCACAGACTCAGGAGGCTGGGGCCTTCCCCGCGCAGAGAGCTGGGAAGTAGGACACAGCTGCTCGCTTTCTCCTGTGGCAGGTGGTTCACGCCCTGGCTGGGGACCGTGGCAGTTCAGCCCCTCCCTCCCACATCTGGGCAGGGGATGCGTATGGCATTGTTACAGCAACTGCATAAAGGGGACGCTTAGTCCCGAACAAGGGCTTGAAATGAAGTCCTCTGAGCTAAAGGAGAAACAGTAATTTTCATAATTCCTATGAAAACACAGGCAGGCATGTTAAAAGAAATGTAACTGTCAAGTAGCTGAATATCTGTAGCCTCTGTAAGGCTGTCCTAGAAAAGGAAAGAGTGACATTTGTCAGTGTGGTGGAAAGTCACTGAGTGGATTTAAAGCAGGAGTCTCCAGAACAAGGAGAGGACGATTCTTTAATCTTCATAATTACTTTTTCCTTTCTTCTCTCTCTCTCTCTCTCTCTCTGTCTTTTTCCATTTCACTCATTGCTACCAAATAAGCCACTCCTACCTGTGACATTTCAGTCTAAAATATATATTGATATGTACGCTTATACAAATACAGACTTATGTTTACATTTTTATATATTTATTGAAACACACGGCTCCCAGAAAATTCCAAGTCAAAATGAGCCTGGAATCAAACGATTTGGGATCACATCTTAGCTCTGCTTCCTATTAGCCATGTAACCTCAAACAACTTACCCAGTTTCTCTATGCTTCACATTCTTTATCTATAAAATGAGGATAAGAAATGTATGTACACCATAGGATTGTCCTAAGAATTAGGTGAGTGAATGAATGTATGCATTAAACATAGCACCCAGCACATTTCAAGTGCTGAATACTGTCAGTAATTTTAAGGATTATTCCTATTGACGGTATTATTCAAATAACCAATACAGCGTGGAAGAAATGTATCACCTGAACCCAGTTAGGTGGGCTCTGAGATTACCGGTGTTTAATATGAAAAGTTGGTCTATCAGTTGGACATGGTCGCTTCTCAATAGCCATCCTTTTTAAGACATACGTTTGCTGAGTCAAGGTACTAGGTACCTGAAGAGCTGGGTCCAGCCCAGGATACCACACATTGAGAATGGAATTGAAATCCTGAAATATTCAGAAGAGATTAACCCGATGGTATGGTGATGGGGGGTGAAATATAGCATGCCAAATATAGAAAACTTAAGAAAATGTAGGATATTTTTTCCTAAGGTTAAATAGTGTCGGTGAGGCTACAAGAAATACATTCAAATACTTGAAATACTATTATGTGGAAGAAGGTATCGTCCTATTTTATGCTGATATAAGAAAAAGAATTGTATCCAGTTGGTTTAGTCAGTGGTTCTCCAAGTGTATTCTAGAGCCTCAAGGGGTCACCAAGAATCTTTCCAAGTGTCTTCAAGGTCAAAACTATTGTCACAATGATACTAAGCTATTTTTTGCCTTTTTTTCTCTATCATTAGTAGAAAATAGATGTTTCCAGAGGCTACATACCATATGATACTGCAGCTATTAAAACGGAAAAGCAGATATGAAAATCCAAGTATTTCTACTAAGACAGACATTCAAGAAATTTGTAAAAATGTAAAACAGTGCACTATTCTTACTAAATCTTTGTTTTGTAATATGTGGCTATTTTTTCATGAAAAAATGCTATTTATATGAACATATATTGGGTTTATTCTTATTATTAAATTAATAATAAATATTTTAAAGTCTCAGTTTTAATTTTCACTATGGTAGATAGAGATATGACCCACATAAAGAAAAACTCTTCAGGGTCCATAACGATGCTGAAGAAAGGAGTTTATTTTAAAGAACGTTGAAGAAGGCATATTGGGACTAAAATGTTTGAGGTCCATGAGCTTCAGCCATCATGGAGAGGCTTTGAAACCACCAATTTCACCACGAAACTAAGCTTTTCTTTTACAGTAACAGTCTTTAGAAACTATTCAAACACGGAGGGTATGTGCTAAAAGAGATACAGGCATTGACGTTAATGGCCTCTAAGATTTCTTTCGACTCAGATTGTGCAATTCCCTTGCAAAAGGAAACAAAAGGGAGTTTACTCAGATATTGTTCTCGTGAAGCTGCTGGGAGAGTGGGCAGATAGGCATGTGGTTATGGGTGGAAGTTTGGGGTGAAGCAAAAAGCGAAGAGTCCCCCCGGGCAAGGAACAGTGCACTTTGAATTGCTGTGCCCCTGATAGGTTCTCTGAGAGGAGGGTCATGAGGCTCTGGGCTCACCACCCAAGTCACCGACATTTCCTAGGGGACCTCCTCCTGGGAGGATAAAGGCTGGTTTCCCTGATGGCCTCACAAGTCTCCCCTGAACATTCCAGAAACTAATCGTCAAGAGTCCTTCAAAGATGAAAATTGATCGAAGCACATATGATTCCTCTTCTAGGATATGTCACAGCTGATAACCTGGCAATCTCGACTCACTGTCCTGGTTCTAACATTTGTATCAACTGGGAATGTATATATAGTTCTCTCCCCTTCCGTACAACTTGATATCAAAATGTAAACACAGCTGCACCAAAGATAGGTGTGCAAAGCAGTAGAATGCAGCTCACAGAGGAAATGCAAATGATGATAAGCAAATGCAAAAAGAAACCGCAGTAAAAATCAAATTAAATGCAAAATAGAAATTTTAAGGAGCACCAGTTGCACCTTCACAATTAAACGTTTGAAAATGATGCAAGTAAACCCTGACAAATATATAAGACAGGAAACTCACATACGTTGCCAGGAAGAGCCTCCACAAGAAAATCTTTCTGAAAAGCCATGTGTTCATACACATGGAGAGACTTAAACCATTCCTGGTTTTTGAAAGAGAAATTCCAGGTCAAGGACTCTGTCTTAAAGAAATGGTCATACATCTAAGGACAAGGGTTTCTGCATGATGATATGCATTTTAAAGAAAAACTGCCAAAACATTCTTCTTTGACTGCAAACTAATAAACTAGTTTCACAGAAAAAGTAAGTCAAATATCCTTGAGGACCAAATTGGTTTGCTCATTAAACGCACACTGTCCCTTTCCTGAGACAGACCGCACGTGCTGTGGCCTCAGAGTAAGCATCGGTCACTTCCGCATCTCCAGGGGGAAACACAGGAAGTTCCACGTGGGGAGAGGCCACCTCCCACCCCTGCTGTGTCCTCTGTCCCCTGGCACTGAGTGATAAGTACCTTTGTTGAGTCTTTGTAGGAAATAAGCAAACGATTTCTGTGACATAGTATGTGTCTAGTGAACACAGGCAAGAGAACGAGGCAGACATCAAAGTGTGAGGTCGCTGGTACCTGTTCCTCAGAGACCCAGGACTTGTGTGGACACCACCTTAGGACCAGGTGCTTCCACGGGTCCATCTGCAGTTTCCAACCTTAAGGAAATATAATCTCAATTCTCCAAAAGTGTTTATTTTACTTGAAATCACTTGGTCCTTAATTTTAAGTTCACCAGAAATAACTTGGTCTTTAATTTTAAGTTCACCATTAAGACTTTTAAGAAATGTTATTTTGTAAAATCTTGTCTGAGAGGAAAATGGTGTTTCTCATTTACCACTGCAAAGGCAGAACGTTGCTTGCTGGAGCAGATGTTTGCCACATACTGTAAGGTTCTGTAATGTAGGACCATGTCAATTATTCAACTTGACATTCCCAAGTCTCATTAAAAAATGCCTTTTCTTCTGGAGACTTTTACTCCAGAGGGAAGGGAGAACTGGGTTTCTTCTCTGATTATCATGAAAAGCTTCCAGACAGCAGTGTCACTTTCTCTGAAGTCTTTGTGGGGGACCTGAATTATCATGATTTTTTCAGAAACTAGCATCAGAACAGAAGAGCCATTTCATCAACTTGTCATGTGTGTGTGTGTGTGTGTGTGTGTGTGTGTGTTTGTGTGTGTATGTGTGAGAGAGAGAGAGAGATGTGTTTCATTTAGTAGTCTTGGGTCATAAATACCAAAGTGCTAACCACCTTTTGGGGGGTGAGAGGCACAGAAAATTCATTACCTTCATCTGTAAAAGACCAAGCAAAAGGCTCTACAACACGTACCACTTCACGTGGAATAAATACTTTTCTCATATACTAGAGACTGGTAAGTCATGGCGAACATTCTAGTCTATCCCTGTCATTCTGTCTCGAGGACGTAAAGCATTTATGTACCACGTTTCTTTCATGAGTGCAGTTACTCACAGTGCATGCTGCCTTGTTTCATCCCCTCCTGATATAAGGAAGTAACACAATAAGATATGACTCAAATTCAGTGGTTTGCCATTTTTCTCTCAGAATATCAGCCATCAGTATCAGTGTCTCTATACAAAACAGTCTAAAATATTCCCATGATAACAAGGTAGCTCAAAGAGTTCTAAGGGTTCATTCATTCGTTTGTTTCCTGTGAATTCAACAAGGATGTGTTGAAAGGCTGCTCTCTAATGCAAAAGCATTTGTGTCTGAGGATGCAAAGCAAACAAGGAAAAGTCCCTCCTGAGAGGGATTTATAGTATTGTAGGGAGAAATTAAAAGTAAATAAGGAAGGGCATTCCCATGACACAGGGATCAGAGGATGTCCCTGTGGGGATGTGAAAGGGCTGCAATCTACATGTACCCAACCTCTTCCCTACAAAAGTGAAAAAGAAACGGGCTATGCCACAGAGCTGGTTACTTGGATACAGTTTACTTTAACACATTCATTGAGTATTTCTAAACATAATTAGACTACTTCTGTATAATTATGGAAGAGATGCTAACCAATGTGTATTTTTAGGGGGCATGGAAGAAGCCAGTGGCAACAAGAAACCTGCAAGAATTCATTCAGGATGAGAGTGGGATGTTAATACATGAGCAGCAATTTTGAATGGGTAGGGGGTGACCAAGCCCTGCTGTGAAGGTGCAGCACAGAAATGAGCATTTAGTAAGAATGGACTTTCCTCCAGAAGTACCAAATGGACTTCTGGTATTTCCATTTGGGTGGAGATTGAAAAAAAATAGAGCAAAATTTTTCTCACAATGTTTTGCAACTTCTGCTTCTGGACTCAGCAGTCAGAACCCAGAGGCAGCAAGAGAGTTAAAAATGAAAACACTGTTTATTGTTTTTTAAATGACAATTGATTTTTACCCATAAAACTGAGTCTACCTCATTCAGGTATGTTTGGGATTTTACGTGACTATCTATAATAAATCTATTTTTATTTAAAATGAAAAGTAGTTTATTCTTGACATTCTTTATCTTAGCTTGGGGAGAAGTAGTCTTCCTTGTTTGACTCCAGTAAAAACAGAAAACAGAATGACTTACAAAAGTTGAATTTTTTTAATGAAAAAAAAAAAAAATACTACAGCACCAGTAATCTGGTGAGAGTATTCAGTATCAGAAAAACTTCTTTTCTCCAAGAGTTATCAACACTATGATTAGGGAAAAGACCCAGGTAATTTTCTCTGCTCTAATAACCAGAAGTTTTGGATATCAACCCAAACTTTACTTGACTGGAAAAAGATAAATCAAAATCTTTATTCCAGATATTCATATACATATAGACTACTGTATATACCATTATATACTATTTACACCTATTGGTGTAAGATGATCTTAATTCCATCCTATGCTGTATTTTAAATGTTCTATAAACACAAGAAATGGATCTAATTGAAACAAAATTTGCTTTCCCTCTCTAACTGAATCCCCTTGTCTAGTGCACTCTTATTACTCTCTGGTAGAAGTCTGCATACTTTAACAATTTACTCACAGGACGCATGCCACCATTTTTTTGTTTGTTTGAATTTTATTTTATTTATTTATTTTTACAGCAGGTTCTTATTAATCATCCATTTTATACACATCATGTATACATGTCAATCTCAATCTCCCAATTCATCGCACATG
This sequence comes from Phocoena sinus, assembly GCF_008692025.1. Classification (NCBI taxonomy): domain Eukaryota; kingdom Metazoa; phylum Chordata; class Mammalia; order Artiodactyla; family Phocoenidae; genus Phocoena; species Phocoena sinus. The sequence continues at coordinate 182,334,410 of NC_045763.1, read as the reverse complement.
CCTCCATTTTTGTCTCCATCTGGTAGAGCATATTTTGAGCTCTCAGCTCCCACTCTATAGAAACTAAACTTTCCCTGCAAGCTTGACCTCCGCCCTCCACACCTCTGTGATGTGCATTTCTTGTAAAATCTTAAGTCAGTAAACTTCCTTAGGGAACTAGTAGCAACACATGACAAACACAGTAACTCTGTGGCATGCAGCAGAGCTGCATCAATTGCTAAACAAGTTTCCGAGGTCCTTCTGTAGCTCTGCTCTGAATGAGGCTCTCCTATTCTACTGGCAGTTATCTGGATTCAGTGGGAAAAAGAATTGAGGATGGAGGAGAGAGAGAGAAAGGAAAGCAACAATATCTTTTAGTTTAAAAACTGAGGATAATGGGTAACTATTTCTTCCACGTGCAAAGGATGCAAATATGTCTGTGATCCTTTTCACCATGAAACACTTAGTGTTTGTTCTAGCACATCTTATCAGAAACAACTGTCCGACACAGTTGAAATGGTCTTAGAGAGGAACATGCATTGTGGACACCTATGATTTGAAGTGGGTCCCTATTAATCTATGAAATAAAGACTAAATTGTTGCTGTACCTTTGGGACAACTGGTAAATACAGAGATCATTCTTACATGAAAAAAAAAAAAGATGCCACTTACAGTGAATACATTTTTATATTGTTTTGCTAAGCCTTCTTAAACCTTTCTAATATTTACTATCTCATGGGTGTGATAAAATTCTCACCTGTGAATATTTCTGTTCTAAGTTTCTAAAAAATCTATGTCCCTTTTGGTCACTGTAAACAGTATCCAACAAACTTCCTGCTTCGTGGGTCCTTCCTGGAAGCATCCAAGGGTTAACCCTGTAGTCCAGAATTGTACAGTGGTACTGCTAGGGGAGTCCTAAAGAAATGATTTCAACTAAACCACTAGTTCCCAAGGAAAGTGGTGAGGGCTGGCCATTTTGCCCTTGAGGGACATTTGGCAATGCCTAAAGACATTTTGGTTGTCATGACTGTGGGGAAGGGAAGAAGGGGGTCAGGGGTGCTACTGCATCTGATTTGTAAAGACGAGGGATGCTGCTAAACATGGTACAATGCACAAGACAGCCCAGTTATCTAGCCCAGAATGTCAATCATACTCAGGCTGAGGGACTGGAGAAGTGCATTTCACCAAAAAAGGAACTGAGGTCTGAGGACATCAAGTGACTGACCCAACACCACACATCAGAGTCTGAGTCTAGGCAACAGGAATTGGTGACAGAATCAAGATTCAAAACTTGTCCCTAAACATCTAATCTGATACTCATTTCATTCTGTCAGGCAAATGGCTAAGTACCTGGTGGTGTACAGGACAAATTCTGGACCAAGGTCCCTCATTTTGGGTGTGACACAGGATAAGCCACTGAACACTCTTGACTTTCAGCTTTTTGTCTCGTAAAATAGATGAGTTAATGGGCTTTCCTGGTGGTGCAGTGGTTAAGAACCCTCCTGCCAACGCAGGGGACACGGGTTTGAGCCCTGGTCCAGGAAGAGCCCACATGTTGTGGAGCAGCTAAGCCCATACGCCACAACTACTGAAGCCCGCACACCTAGAGCCCGTGAGCCATAACTACTGAGCCCACGTGCCACAACTACTGAAGCCCGCACACCTAGAGCCCGTGAGCCATAAGTACTGAGCCCACGTGCCACAACTATTGAAGCCCGCACACCTAGAGCCTGTGAGCCATAACTGCTGAGCCCACAAGCCACAACTACTGAAGCCCGCACACCTAGAGCCCACGCTCCACAACAAGAGAAGCCACTGCAATGAGAAGCCCGCTCACCACAACAAAGAGTAGCCCCGGCTTGCTGCAACTAGAGAAAGCCCGCATGTAGCAACGAAGACCCAGCACAGCCAAAAATAAAAACAAATAAATAAATAAAATTATTTTAAAAAATAGATGAGTTAAAATAGATGATTTCTAAAGTCTTTTTATTCCTCTAACATTCTATTATTGTATAAATAATAACACCTTACATTATAATAGTCTCCAAATTCCCTTTCTCTTTCTTTTTAAACTTCTCTAGGAATCCTAACCCAGAAAGAAGGAGGAAATATTGCTGCTGATTTAAACAGAACAAAACAGTGCCTTGACCAATATTCGGCTCTCAGTAAATAGTGAAGTGTATAATAAAATTCAGGAATAAAACGTAACCACATTGTCTATGATTTTAATAGGAAGACAAGTTTTTCTGGTCCTTTTATATCCTGTGTACATATTAACGTATTTTGACTGTATACATGCCACATAAAAACTTTTATAAAAAGAAAAGAAAAGCAGCCATGTAAGCAGCAAGATGTTTTTACTGAATTCATGGAATTTGTTTGACAAATTTAATCCATTGATATATTTCCTGAGATAAAAGTTCCCCAGGGCTTCCCTGGTGGTGCAGTGGTTGAGAGTCCGCCTGCAGATGCAGGGGACACGGGTTCGTGTCCCGGTCCGGGGAGATCCCACATGCCGCGGAGCGGCTGGGCCCATGAGCCATGGCCGCTGAGCCTGCGCATCTGGAGCCTGTGCTCCGCAACGGGAGAGGCCACAGCAGTGAGAGGCCCGCGTACCGCCAAAAAAAAAAAAAAAAAAAAAAAAAATTCCCCAAAGTCTTCACGGATCTGTAATTCGTTTTCAGTAATTTTAATATTGTAGACAAGAAAAATTAATCAGTGCTTTAAATTTTAATTTTCATACTCATAAGTTTAGTGCAAAAGAGGGACCAAAGTCACTTGTTATGTACTATATTTTGAAGACTAAAAAGTTCAGTAGATTAATTGCTAAAATTGTAAAAGAGGACATGGGGAAAAAAATGAAAATATGTATAGTTCTCATCTATTCACTAAAAACAAAACTAGTACCTGTAACCTGTATGTATAAATTTGGGGGGTACCATGTAACCCCTAAGTCCTAATTTTAAACCCCTTCTCATTATAAAAAAAAAAGCAAAAGACATTTTACATGTCAGATTGCTGTTTCATTCCACTAGCTAATTTTTTTTAATCAGAAGAAAATAAGTTATCATTTCTTTTCTTTTTTTCTTTTTTTTTTTTTTTTCCATGAAAAGAATTTTAATCTGACCCATGTGCCATCATTATAGCACATTAACCTCTGGATGTTTTAACAACATTTTGATGGATCTTAAATCAATTAACACTATAAAGGAAAACATCTGTGGCCCTAATACTTTTTAGAGAGGTTCTTAATATTGTTTTTATAAGGAATTTAGAATGTATTTAATTTTTAAAAAGCCACTGAAACTTCCATAATTCACTGTGTGTTAAAAACAGTAGATATGAAAATCATGTCAATTTTATTAACAAACATGAAGCATGTGTATCTATAAGAAAGGATTATTAGAAAAGTCAGCGGAAGGAAATATTTTCCTGCCCATCAAATCCAGATGTTCAGCCCATAAAATGGAGACCTAGAAAGAAAGGCAGGTTATGGTATCTGATATCCTTAAGAAGTGTTACTTCTGAGAAGATTCATGGTCAAGGAAAGCCAAAATAGATTTTTTTTTTTTTTTTTTTTTTTTTTTTTTGCGGTACGTGGGGCCTCTCACTGTTGTGGCCTCTCCCATTGCGGAGCACAGGCTCTGGACGCGCAGGCTCAGCGGCCATGGCTCACGGGCCCAGCCGCTCCGCGGCATGTGGGATCTTCCCAGACAAGGGCACGAACTCGTGTCCCCTGCATCGGCAGGCAGACTCTCAACCACTGCACCACCAGGGAAGCCCCAAAATAGATTTTTAAATGAATTATGTTTTACTTTTGTTTTAAAAGAATTGTAGTAATATTTTCTACATTCAATATGGAATGGAATAAAGAGTGAATTAAAATAAAAGGCACATGAATTATTTTTCAGAAACATTATGTAAATAATTGATTAACATTTGATTTAAAATATAAAGGTTACTCTTTTAGCAAAAAAATAGAACCATGATAAGCATTTTCTTTCATAAATTGACAAAACAGATACCAGAGCAAAGATTCCACAGAACCATGGTTTTGTGGGTTGCATTGACTTTTTTCTTTTCTTAGTCCATTGCTCTTTAGCAAATACAGATGTTTGTAAAATAGTTTAATTACAAAATAGGAGTCTACATTGATAGTGGCTGAACATTTCATGTTTCTGTGTTTTGATTTATAGATTAATATGCAAAAGTTTCTTGTTTTTTAAATAAAGATTTCAACTTTTATTTCAATTCTTAAAGTGAAAAAACAAAAGAGAAGCTAGTGATAATAGTAATAACAGGGACTTCTCTGGTGGCACAGTGGTTGGGAGCCCACCTGCCAATGCAGGGGACACAGGTTCAAGCCCTGGTCCAGGAGGATCCCACATACCGCGGAGCGGCCAGGCCCGTGAGCCACAACTACTGAGCCTGCATTCTAGAGCCTGCGAGTCACATCTACTGAGCCCGCGTGCCACAACTACTGAGGCCCATGTGCCTGGAGCCCATGCTCTGCAAGGCCACCGCAATGAGAGACCTGCCCACCGCAGCAGGGAGTGGCCCCCGCTCGCCACAAATAGAGAGAGAGCCCACATGCAGTGACGAAGACCCAACACAGCCAAAGAAAAACACCAAACAGATAAATTTATAAAAATAGTAATAACAGAAATTGGTACTCCATAGTTTTCCAAATGCTTAAAGTAAGAATCCCTTATGATTTCATTTCATTATACTTTATGAAGTGCTTTCTCATCCATTTTCTATAACCACCCCCTATTTAGAAATGTAAATTTTAAAATTTAGTTTAAAAGAAGGCATTTTATTAAGGATAACAAAAAAGTCATTTTGGATTCTTTGAACATATACTTTTTTTGTTGTTTTGAAAATTGACCAATGAAGATAGATGAGAAAAACACGTAGAGCTAAATTGATGTTAACAGACAATATCTTTAGTTTTACAATGCTCCTGAAAAATAGAAAGTGACAAAACTGGACAAATTTTACATCTGACAACTAAAGGTATTTTTATTATTCTTATTTTACCATCTTTGAAGTTCTCCTTATATTGTATCTAACTTGTTCCACGTCCAGATTTTTGAGGTTCTACTTGCCTTTGGTCTCTCACTGGTCATCCCAATGGTTCTTTCATCCATGCCTTCTAGCTGCCCTCAACACAGCACCGCCTTCTATTCTTAGAACAGGGATAATCTTGGGTTTCAAAGGCTTTGGTGAGTTTCTGTTGTAGGTCATCCTGCAAATGTTCTTCCTCCCTGTAAGAACCTCTCTTTCTTGAACCTGTAGATGGACTCATGGGCTCCATTGTTCTAAAGTTACCAGGTAGCAAGGCAGCATCATAGCTGTTCACATTGAAAGGACGCTGAGTCCTCTATTATTTAGATGGAAAGTCATTTCCTTCATTCGAACTTTTATCCTTGAAGCAATGGGCAACTAAAGTCATATTTGCTCCATAATTGAGCTCACACATCTGAAAATGGATTACTTAGGTTTACCAGGCTTTTCTCTCCCTACTACTTACACACAGGCAGATTTTCTGCATTACAGCAGCTAGGCCTTCTGATTCACTGATGCTACAGTCACATGCATGACTATCTATCTCCCCTGCACTAAGATACTGCCTGCAGTACATTGGTCCTATTTCTCTCATCCCCTCTTCCGCCTTCTTCCACCTTGTGTGCACGTGTGATGAAGCAGATGTGCCTAATTAAGCTTTACATCCGTATGAAATGCAGCAGGGCCGGAAGAGAAAGCTGTACAACTTTCTCCTGTGCTGAGCCTTTTCAATATGATTTCATAATAGAGATCACAGTAAACTGCTAAAACATTCAATGTGCCCATTTTTCAACATAAGCAAAACACCATCATACAAAAATAAATATCAGTAATATTTAGATCACTTACTTTTTTGGTTTAACCTTAATTCTGCTATCTGCTATTAAGACTAGAGAACAAGAATTGTCGGAACATTTATTTGATACTCTGAAGAATTCTGAATACGGAAAATGTAGAAAGAGGTGAGACCAGCATGGTGCCCGCAAAGCATCGTTCAGAGGGCCAGGCACACAGGAGGGGCCCTGGGCTGCTTCCCTTTCCTTCTTGGTCAATCTTAGTACTTACAATTAGAACAAGGAAAATGAAATTTAGCTCTTTCCTCTTAGGACATGAAAATCAGTACATTTTATGATATATATTGGGAAACAAATTAACAAACACAAGTATAAGCTAGACTTGATAATGGTTTGTGTACTTAAGTTAAACGAGATCACATTTATAAAACGTTCAGAGCAGTACCTGGTAAGCACTACTTTTCTTGCTAGCTAGCTACCAGTGACTACAAAAATTACATTGCCCTAAAGATCTTCTCTAAGCAAACCTGCCAAGTCCGATATTAAAATCTTATTTATGTATGATCTCATAAAGACAAATCCTTATTTGTATCCTGTACAATTATCAAGGCTATTAGGTTCTACCTAGTATAAGCCTATGTGATAACCAATTGTTTTCAATTTTCTCAAAGAAATGAAAGATTTAAAATTTGATTTAGAAATAATCCTCTTACAGCAAAAGACAAATATATGATAGTACCTATATGTGGAATCTAAAAAATAATACAAATGAATCTATATACAAAACAGAAACTGACTCACAGACATAGAAAACAAACTTATGGTTACCAAAGGGGAAAGGGAGGGGGGAAGGATAAATTAGAAGTATAGGATTAACAGATACACATTACTATACATAAAATAGAGAAGCAACAAGGGTTTACTATATAACACAGGAAACAATATTCAATATCTTGTAATAACTTATAATGGAAAATAATCTAATATAGCTAGATAGATAAACTGAATCACTTTGCTGTACATCTGAAACTAACACAATATTGTAAATCAACTATATTTCAATAAAAAAAGAAATAAGCCTTTTATGTAACAAATTAACTCTCAACAAACCCCCAACCTGTCCTAATATTGGCTTAAATAATATTTAAAGATATTTTTATCAAATGCATCAAAACAAGGTCCCCAAAACGGACACAACAGAACATTGTCTTTTCAAGACATTCTCAGTTAAATTCCTAATTCATTAGTCTCTCAATACATTTTATATAGTTTTTATTAAAAGAGATTATTTTAATCTGTACCTTTTTTTAATAGCTAAGCTAACAAAGGATACATGTAAACATATATAGAGACATGTATAATACATACATTGAAGATATTTGATTCTTCCAAATATTGTTATAACTTCCTTCATACTTACTTTTGTGATAATATTAAAGTTAAAAGGGGATATTTGACAATAGTTAGTATGTTCACAATCACTGTTCAGTAACCTTTCAAGAGGAGACATGAATTTGGATTTTCAGTGGAATTTACTGGATTCTTATTATATGCCAGTAAACATGTTAAGCCTTTCATAATCATCACTCCTTTCTTTCAACATCCCAAGCAAAACATTCTTCCTTCCTCACTGACTGCCCCCTCTGACTCTCCTCTCCTAACCCCTCCTTCCAACCCCTTCAGACATGCAGTGTCCCAGGGCTCAGAGTCGGAGCGTCGGTACTTCTCCGTCTGAACATTCTTCTGACTCTCTCATAGTGGATCCCTCAGCTCTAAATCCCATCTGCCCTACGACTCCCAAAGCTATGGCTCCGATCAAAACCTGATCAGCCCCTCACTCTTAACTCCAGCTGACTTCTTGGCATCTGTAGTTGGATGCCTGATGAGAATTCAAGCATTCACATGGACAAAGCAGACACTGGATTGTCTACCCCCAACTGGGATGTTTCCCATCTTAGTTGTTCATGGAAAAAAAAAAAAAAGAGTCATTCTGAACAACTTCCTACTCCCCTTCTGCACAGCAACTTCTCCAGATCCCATGTGGATCTGTCCTTTTCTTTTACTGTCAACGCTTGGTCCAGGTCCCCAACCCTTCTCCCTTCCACCAACTCAGCAGGCTCTAACTAATCCCCAGGCTTTGTCTCACCTCCAGCCTGCTCTCCACATGGCAACCAGGGTGGTTTCTTAATATGGAAAAGAGATTTGACCGTTCCCTGCTTAAAAATTCCAAATGGCTTCTTCTCATTACACTTAGGGTGAATATAAATTCTCTCCTTCTGTTTCTCTCTCCCTCTTCACCACACACCACTCAGCCTTTACTTGCCATCCTGCAAGCACCCGGCCTCCTTTCTGTGGCTTGGACCCACCAATTGTTTGCTTTTTCCAAAGGGCCTCGCACCTGCCAGTTCCTCTCACCTGAATCTTTACATTCTCATCAGCCAACAAGTAGCTTCATGACACTTCCTCAAAGAAGCCTTCCTTGATCACTCTGTCTAAAGGGCCATTCACCCCCAAGTCTGGCCAGTCTCTGTCATATCACACTGTTTCATTTCCCAACACTCATCAATATCTGAAATTTCTCTAATACTTTTTTGGCTTTTTGTTATCTCTCTTGCTAAGATATAAGCTTCATGAAAGTTTTATTTACCACTATTTTTATTTACTACGATTTTTATTTCTGTTGTATGTACCACTGTGTCAGCACTTTGGCACATAGTAGGGGCTCTAAAAACAACTGAATCAAGGAGTAAATCGTCTCATTTAAGAGCTACTGCCATTATTCCCATTGTACAGATAATGAAGCTGAGAATTTAAAAGGTAATTTTCCTCACATTTCATAATTGGAAAGCTCAGAATGGACTCCAGACAAGATGTCAAAGACTAATTTCTTAAGCACTTTAAAAGTAGAGCATGTCTGGGGCTTCCCTGGTGGCGCAGTGGTTGAGAGTCCGCCTGCCGATGCAGGGGACATGGGTTCAGAGCCCTGGTCTGGGAAGATCCCACATGCCGCGGAGTGACTAGGCCCGTGAGCCACAACTACTGAGCCTGCGCATCTAGAGCCTGTACTCCACAACGGGAGAGGCCGCGATAGTGAGAGGCCCGCACACCGCGATGAAGAGTGACCCCCGCTCGCCGCAACTAGAGAAAGCCCGCGCGCAGCAACAAAGACCCAACGCAGCCAAAAATAAATTAATAAATAAATTAATTAATTAAAAAAAAGAAACAACACCTTTAAAAAAAAAAAGAGAGCATGTCTCAATCCAACATTTCTATAATTATCTCTTTAAATTACTTCCATCAGATCCCTGACCCTCTTCTTTCCATCATCTGTCCCCTTCATGTCATCACTTCCTCTTACAGTCAAAACTCTGAACTGATGTCTTCCACTTCATTTATGTTTTCTTAGATATTATATATCTTGATCATATCTGAAGTATCAGTAAGTAAATTAAGAAAATAAAATGACCGAAAAGTAAAAAGACAGGGTTTATTAGGCATAAGTTAAAATCTTAGTTTAGAAACCAAAAAGGGGATTTGGAAACTCAAGTTTAAGAAGTCAAAGTACAATATTTGGCCTGAATTATCTGATTGGCAGCCCACATTCATCAGAGTAACCAAATAATACACATACTTTTTTCTTCACTTTCCCTTAAGTTATAGCCAACTTATTCCTGGAGTAGCAAACTGTAAGAGAGCTCTACCTGATTCATTTAATATGCCTCTTGGATGAGTATGAAAAGATTGTCTAGTGCCTACACTTCCTGGAATAATATGAAAACCTCATGTGTTTTCCATGATCAAAGTATTTAACAAATGTCAAGTTACTTCCTTGCACTTCAAAAACAGCAACCAAAAAATCTAGATACTTTGGTACATTATTCAATGGCTTTCATTTTATGTAATATCAAAAACAGTTTAGGGACGGGGAAGATCCATTATTTCCATCCTATCACTCACCTTGAGACAGACTGGGTGCTATGCTTTGTTAACCACCTTTCAAGACAATGATGATAACATCACTTTTGCATTATTAACGTGGCATCAGCATTCATAGTAAAGACAAATTAATTAAAGATGCCTCTTTGCTTTTTATAGTTTTAGATCTCGCTAGGGATATGGAAGTGGCCCAGTATACAATGGTTCACTCATGCAGCTAAATCAGGTGCATGGGGATTAATGCATGTTTCACACAAATGACCTCTAAGCAACTACCAACTACCCTTCAGTCTTGCTGTGATTTGACTACCATCATCATGTCCTCAATTACCTGGTTATTAAGCTGACCTTTCAGAAGGCTGAAAAAAATAGACCTAGAATCAGATAGACACCGCATGAAATCTCAACCCTCTCCTCCCCAAGTCTTACTCCTTATGAACTGGTAACCTTGGAAAATTACTGTGGAAGATCACCAAAAACAGTTGAGGTTTTGTTTGTGTGGCATATATATGTGTATGTTTAAAATTTCTCTCCAAATAAATCTTTTATTTTCGGTTTAAATCATAAACAAAAACAAATTGAGGTTATTGCCTAGTTCTGCAGCTCCCAAACTTCTATAACCAAAAGCCTTCCAAAGGAATCTGGTTGGAATGGAGGCCTAAATGTAGTCTGGCAAGAATAGAGTTTTTACTTAAATAGTGTACTATATGCAGATTTTAAAGGAATAAGTTATAATTTATAGAACATTGAGAACACAAATAATTATCTGTTGTGAGGTATACTATTACTTTGAAGAGAAAGCTTTTGAAGAATTTGGGAGATTTAAAACCCCATCTCTAAGCAGCCACTGCTTCACTGAGATTACAGACTTCACAAGGAGAGGAATGGGATATGGTATGCCCAATTCATGGAACAATGAAAACACTTATAAAATGTTTGTTCATGAAATGAATAAATGAATAAATAAATAGGTTTAGCTAGCCTGGTAAAATGAAATACTCATAAAGTGTTTAGGTCATGGTATGGGTAATCTGGTTTTTATTTTCCTATGTATTCATTTCTGTATTTCTCAAGTTGCCTAGAATAATCATGGTTTACTTAGGAAAAAAATAGGATATGCAATTTTATACACAGCATGTGATCGAAAGAGAGGAAGATCGGGAAAAAGAAAGAAAAAATGTTGGCAAAGATGTTAAAGCAATTTTTTTCTTTCTTCTATTTCCTAAAATTTTCTATCATGTAGAAATTTTGCCATGAATAGTTCACTTAAGAAACAACAACAAAAGGACAATTAAAATTGTTTGCCTGAGTTGTTAAGTATTTTCTACGTACAGGGGTGGGCTGCACTGACACACCATCCATTCATTCAACTCACTGGTAAATAAGAAGAGACCCAGGCTTCCCTGGTGGCGCAGTGGTTGAGAGTCTGCCTGCCGATGCAGGGGATGCGGGGTCGTGCCCCGGTCCGGAAGGATCCCACATGCCACGGAGCGGCTGGGCCCATGAGCCATGGCCGCTGAGCCTGCGTGTCCGGAGCCTGTTCTCCGCAATGGGAGAGGCCACAACAGTGAGAGGCCCGTGTACAGCAAAAAAAAAAAAAAAAAAAAGAGACCCAATGAAAACCTACACGAGCTCACCAGCTACTGTGAGAAACAGCCAGGTAAAGAGATCCCCAGAAGGTCAGAAGAGGACCTGTGCAGGTGTGAAAGGGGTGAAAGAACAAAGGATGTGCAGGAGGGCTGCCCAGAGGAAGTGACCTTTGAACTAAATTTTGAAGGGCAATTATAATTTGCCCAGTTTAAAAAAATTATGGAGGGAAGAAAACATGGAGGGGTGAGCAACAGTTTGGAGACAGGAAAACATTATATTTTTAGGAAAATGAAAGTTACAAGAGTACATAGTACATGTCACAAAGTGACCCCAGATAAAGCTGGAGAAATCTGGAGGGATTAAATTAGAACCGTGTGTGCAATGCTGTTTGCTTTCATTTTTCCTAAGTGCACAGAGACCAAAGGAGGATGATTTGACACCTTATTTTGACCTCACCCACCATTGTGCCCTGAGAACATTTTAAACTTGTGTTGATTCTTCTATTCACTTTTTGTTCCACCAGTTAGTAAGGAGTTGGTACAAATGAATGAGAATTAAAATACACCAATGCTAGACTATACAGCAGTCTAATAAGTGATACTAATGTTTCCATTGGCTACCTGAGAAATAACCAAAAACTCTCAAAATCTCAAAAAGGAATCTTGCTGAAGGAGCTCTCAATCACAAAATGGATGTTACTAATAGAAATATCAACACAAAATAGATTTGAGTATAGCTAGTACTGCCCAATCTAAACTTTGACAAAAGTGAAAAATTATATTACATGACATATTTTATGTGACATTGAAATGCAAAAAAGAAAGAAAGAAAGAAAGAAAGAAACCAACAGTGGCTAAAACCACACATGAAGTGTTATTTCTGGCTAAATAGAAGAATTAAAGCCTTTTTGGGCAATTTAGATCTGTGTGGTTTGACAAGAAAAATTGCACTTAGAAAAATAATAACCAGGCTTCCCTGGTGGTGCAGTGGTTGAGAGTCTGCCTGCCGATGCAGGGGACATGGGTTCGTGCCCCGGTCCAGGAAGATCCCACATGCCGCTGAGCGGCTGGGCCCGTGAGCCATGGCCGCTGAGCCTGCGCGTCCGGAGCCTGTGCTCCGCAACGGGAGAGGCCACGACAGTGAGAGGCCCGCGCACCGCAAAAAAAAAAAAAAGGAAAAAGAAAAATAATAACCATAAAGGAAAATTCCCACAGGCATAAACTATAATCAGTAAAATGTGCCGTGGATAAAAATCAATTCATGAATTTAATAGCGATTGTAAAAATTAAATGAAAATAGATGCTGTTGAACGTTAGTTCAGTAAAATAAAAATGGAAAAATTGGTAATGATTTAATCAAGTTATATAAAAAATACTCAAGGAATTAAACTAGCTTAATGGAGGGGAATTTTTCTGTGAAATATATTTTCAAGAAAAATTTATAAATGTTGGTATATTCTAATTAAATGTTTATATTCATAAATGTTGAGTCAAAACACCTTGAGACCAAAATCATGGGATCAGTATATTCTCTATCCCAACTGGGAGCCATTGAAGGAGGAATGTACAAAGGTGAGTTTTGCCTTTTACAAAGATTATCTTGGTAACAGCTGAAGGGAGACAAGGTTCCAGGCTACTAATGTTAAGACACTGTAGCAGAGCTGTGATACGGAATGTATCTATAAACTATTTAAGAGGTAGAATCCAGAGGAGTCGGAAAATCCCTAAAATAGGCGATACAAAGTTAAAAACATTCAAAGATCTATAAGAGTTTATTCCTCTTCCACACAGCCTTAAACCTTATCTTCTCAGAATCTCTCAAAGGAAGAGATGTGATTTGGGATCACGTTTCAACGGGAAAGAGCTGTGTGCTGTGATTTCGAGGGATTACGTAAATGAAATTTACCACTTTGCAGAGTACCTCACTGTTTTCAAAGCAGTGTCACAAATATTATCACGTTTAATGCTCACAACACTTTGTAGATGAGGAAATGGTGTATCAGAGAAGAAAAATGATTTGGATCCAGATCACACTATTCATAGAATTTGCTTTCCAAAATATTTCTCGTTCCACCCGCCATGGTTTTCTCCAACTTGGATGGCTCCTGACTCATTTCCTATGATGCTTAGTATTTCTTTTATCAGTAAACAAATTATTGTCTTTTTCTTTAAGTGGAAATATTTAAAATATGGTGACCACACTTTATTTCTTGATTTTGTCCCTTTGATAACCTCTTTTATCGAAACATCATTATTATTTGTATGGGTGTCTCTAACCTATTTTCATGACTATCAGGACATTTTGTTTTAATTTACAGAGCAAAGAGTTTCTTCTTCTCTATCGGTGATTTTTGTTAAGTTCACTTTACCGTGCATTCATTTCCTAACACTACCTCTGAGTAGGATGCTGAGTTGCCCTCGACTCAAGTTCTGCTCTCCAGCAGATCACTTTTTCAGATGGTTGATGAATTTGCTCACATTTTGGTTGGAAGCAAATTTTTGAATATATGAACGGCAATCATTTTCATTTAAATACCATCACACGGACTTACACCTTTATCACACTCGCAATATATTTATAGGAGAAATTGAAGTTTTAGTAAAGTCACTTTTTTCACTTCAGATACTTGTGTCTCATTTTTAACAGGAAATGAATGTTTAATCTTTCAACACTGTGTAAGTATGCACCATAAAAGATGTTCAAGTTTGTTTGAGTTTGGGTCTTCAGTACAGAACCTAAGAAAAAGCATTGATAATCTTGCTGATTATCTTTTCAGAAGGGAATCAACTGAAGGTAAAGTGAACGAACGTGAAAGATTCTTGACTATTTTCCTAACACTAATTTTATATATATTTATGCTTGCCCCAGCTGAAAGAGAAGGAAGGTTTTCATTTCTTTCTTTATTTTTTCTTGTTTCTGTTGTTTTCCTGAACACATAATACTCTGCTTACAAGAGCCATTCCCTAGACTCTTGAGAGATTGAAATTGGAATAACATATTGACATATAAAAGGAATGCACATTAAAGATTTTAGGCAATAATTAAATATTTTCTTATCTAAATATTGATTACAGCCATGTACACAAAATCTATTAATTACTGTAAATTTTACTTCTGTATATTGCAGAATTGTGTAGAAATAGATATCACATGGTATTGCTAAATGAATAGCCTGCAATACTGTATTTTTTTCTTTATCCTTCCATAAGACTATCTTTTTTTTTAATTGAAGTATAGTTGACTTCATTATTGTGTTAGTTTCAGGTGTACAGCAAAGTGACTCAGTTGTATACATATATATATTTTTTTTAGATTCTTTTCCATTGTAATTTATTACAAGATATTGAATGTAGTTCCCTGTGCTGTATAGTAGGACCTTGTTGTTTATAAGACTACTATTTTTATGCATGCAAAAGTCATAGCAATAACTCTTTGGTGATCAGCAACTAGTATGTGGTTGGGTGTCTCGTACTGACAAAACTACTTACACAAGATTGAAATTAAGTTTAAACTGAAGTTAAGTGAAATTTCCATTCTTTTCTCCTGTCTAACAATTCCTATAGACTTGTAAGATGACTGAAAAAGATCAAAGATCTGCAGTGATGACGAATTTCTTTCTCTGCACCAGTAACTCTTATATACACATGGTCTGTAAACAAAACCCTGTAACATGAATGCTGCATGCACCTTCATCAACAAAGTCAATCAACCTGACTACAGATCTCTGCCCTTCACCTGCTCAGACTGAAATTCTTTATCCCATTATCTAGTAAGAAATGATGCTCAGACTCCTCCAGGCTTTCTGTGCACACAAAATGCAACTGGCAGGGTGAGCCATTTTCCATCTGCCTTTGGCAACAGTCCCAGGTCAAGTGCTACCCACACCAGTATGTGCCAGGGCTGTCTCGTTCCCCTGCTACATGAGTCCCTCCCTCCCTATTCCTTACTTTTCTTCCTGTGGACGTCTGGATCTGAAGAGCAAAACAGACCCATCAAATGAAATGCCACTAGTGAGAATGTCCAAAGAGTAGGTTGAGGAAAATTTAGAAACAACATATGCATGAACTATGGATTTTTAAGAAATCAGGAGGCTCTTTCCAGAGAAAAGGTAAAATAAGGAGATGAAAGAAGGAAATGGGGTGGGGTTGGGGGGAAGGGCAAAGCCTGTAAAGATCTAGATCTAAAATGATTCTACTTAATCTTGATAAAATTGTCCAATGGCCTCCACCTTCCACTTTGCCTCTGACTAGTTTTTTCATTTCATGTTTTTCCCCTCTCTGTCCTTTCTTTCTGAAAATTTTCTTACCCTCCTCCTTCTCCTCTATTATTATAATCTGCAGTTTCATCAAAAAATGCCCATTGCTTTTTCAGTGTCTGGGAAGAAATCAAGCACAAATGATACAAAAAAGGCATAAGACGGTTTCTGCTATCATGTAGGTTACAATGGCCGTAATGCTCTGATTGGTAAACAATAATGCCAGCAACAGCAAACTGAAATAGTATGTGAAAAATGACAAGGAAAGGTGTTAAAAAGTATCCAAATTCGGTGGAGATGTTCTGTGGCAAGAGTGATGAAAGAGAATTTTAGAGGGGAAATAGGATTGGCGCAGCGCCTTGGAGGTCTTGAGGAAGTGTAGAGCGGCAGGGTGTTGAAACTACCTGCTGTTTGTTCTATTTTAGTCAATCATAAAAGAAAAAGAAAAAAAGATCCCTGCCCAGCTCCTGCCATGCTCCTAGCTCATCGGTGGACTCAGTTGTTCTGGCAAAAGTTTAGAATAGAAACCAAGGCAACGAAAAGATGTCAGAGGGTTTTTTCCTCTTTGATTTTATATTTTTAAGCTGTAGGGTGTGAAAAGAAATGGACAGATTAGGATACTACTACAACACTGCAGGTGAAAAGGGATAAAGTTGTGAATTAAAGGGATGTCAGTAGAGGTGGGGGGGGGCGAAGATTTTAGAGATCATTACAAAGTAAAATGATAGGACTTGGGGAGCATTTAAATATATATTTCAGATTTTCTTTCTCCCTCTCTCCCTCTCCTTTTTTCTTTTTTGCAAAAACACAACACAGTAAAACAAGATTAAATTTAGGAAAGGAGGTGGTGGGGTGGTGGTGGTGGGATGAATTGGGAGATTGGGATTGACATATATACACTAATATATATAAAATAGAGAACTACTAAGATCGTGCTGTATAAACATAAATAAATAAAGTAAAATTAGAAAAAGTAAAAAGACATAAGCCCTCAGCACACAGGCTAAAATAATTTTGCTCAGAGACTTTGCCTCAATACTGTTAGAGTTCTAGAATAGCTCTACATCACTGTCTGTTTGACTGAGAAAGTTAGGAATGAAACAATGTATCTGGGTTTCATGGTTTAGTTGGAAAATATTGTGTTAAATAAATATTAAACGCAAAAATCTAACAAAAAAAAAAAAGGAAAGGAAGTAGGTTCTACCTTCTGAGGGGTGAGTCTGGACATGGAGAATCAGGATCATCAGTACATAGCAGGTGATGATAAGGAACTCTGAGTCTAGGAAATAAGAATAAAACAGGCCGAAGGGGCTTCCCTGGTGGCGCAGTGGTTGAGAGTCCACCTGCCGATGCAAGGGGACGCGGGTTCGTGCCCTGGTCCGGGAAGATCCCACATGCCACAGAGCGGCTGGGCCCGTGAGCCACGGCCGCTGAGCCTGCACGTCCGGAGCCTGTGCTCCGCAGCGGGAGAGGCCACAACAGTGAGGCTCGCGTACCGCAAAACAAACAAAAAAAACAGGCCGAAGATTGAGGTCCATAGAACTCCAATATTTAAAAGTAGACAAATGTGGAGAACCAGTAGAGAGATGATAGACAGACAGACCAGTATATATACATAAATATATAATGTTTGTGTATTATATAACTCACACATATATATATATAACTCATCTATTTATGTGTGTGTGTATGTATATGCATACAAACAGTGTAGAAATATCTATGTTCTTACAGTACTTAATTGTCACTGGTAGAAGGATACCAAGTAGCCCAGAACAGAGCAAAGACCCAGCTCAAAGCTGAGGGCTCTGACCCTGTGCTCAGTCACGTAGAGAAAGGGAGGAAAAGGAAACCAGACCCCTAACCTCACCTCACCTTCCCTCTAACCAAAGGCATTTCAGAGTCTAGCGATGGTAACAATCCCAGGCAGATTTGTATTAGGAAAATATTTTCCAAAAACTCAATATATAATCATACTCACCACCCCCAAACTCTACATTGTATTCAGAACTTAATAGGATTGCTGATCAAATTCAATTCATAACTAGTATTGAATACCTGCCATGGGCAAGGCAAGGTACATGTTTGGAACTAAGAGCTCTTTTACTTCGATGGAAAAATGAAAACTTATGTCCAGGAAATGACTCTTAACTGTTATGACACATAACTCACATAACTCATGTATTCGTGGCCGTTATGGTGTGAAGCCGTAGATCCTGGCACTACTTTGTGAGAGCCAGAGATCACTCACTCCTACCTGCATGCTTGAAACCATCACTGTCCCCCAGAATTATTTAAATTTTAAACAAAGTGTTGGTTTCCGGTTAACATGGCCAAGAGGCACAGAGCAAATAGATCAGACGTTTATGTAAAACTCAGCCAGCAATGTTACTCTGCTCTGGCAAAGTGTAACTTTGCCCATATTTGTATTTTAGAGATTAAATAACACATCCGAGTTTGCAACAATTTATCCACTGAAGTCACTCTCCATTTGGCTCTATTTCTTTATGCCTTTAGAGTTCACAATATAAATTTGAGGTCTAATATTTCCTATAAACACTAAACTCAACTGAACACATGAAAGTAAAACACATAATGCAACTCTTAGGTTGCTAATATAGAAAAATATATCATTTAAAGAATTAATAATTTCTAAAATTATACCGTGAATCCCAAAATCTCTCTGGGGACTTCAAAGTATGATAAACAAGATTTGCACACCTAGATAATTATATCTATATATTTTTTCTAAAACTATGTTTGCTCTCCATATTTATGTGAGCAGTTGAAGTGAAACTTGGTTTTCAAAATAAATCTATGTATATCGATACATTTATTTATAGTATAAACTATTCAGCTCAATTGGTTTAAAGGTTGCTAGATCATTTTATACTCTTATTTTGATGATAAGTTCAAAGATGTTTCTTATGGTAAAAATCCTTAATAGACCGTGTTGAAATTTTTATGGTGGTTTGCTCTGTGGCCTGTAAAATATTTGAGAATTTCTTGATGCTCATTTAAAAGTGTTTCCCAACAGTTCCTGAGTGGGAATTTTTAATGGAAATTTACTCTGACTTATGATAATACACATATTATTACCTTATTAAAATTATTATTCTTTATAAGTTGGCTTTTATTATTATAACCAACTTTATAGGAATGGTAACTTGGTAAACATTTTCTGTACTAAGACAAAATGCTGTACCTATATAAAAAATGTTTAATCCGTTTTTGCAGTTAAAGAAAACAGACAAAAAAACCACTATCCACGCTGCTTTCTACTGTCCTTGGTTACACAAAATGTAAATTAACAATGTAGCGTGCTCAGAAGGTAGCTACTGCCCTGCCCTTTAGAGAAAAGGAGAGCAGTAGAAAGTCAAAAAAAGATTTCAAAGTGAATTACAATCAGCAAGATTTTTAAAAATATTTTTCCTGTTTTCTTTTCTTTTTTTTTTTCACTTATTTGGAAATCTACAAAAATACCATTTAAATATCTTTTCAATAATAAAACATTGCTTTTAGATTCTACACCATAAGGAGTACTATTACATATCAACCAAAAATGTACTTATGACCCAAACTGAAACCGTTCAAGAAATGTACATTAAATGGACCATAAGTGTACAAAAATCTCAAACGTGAATAGGTACCAGAGGTCCTATTAGTTATAGTTTCCTATAGAATACAGCATTTGAATGATTCTTAAGAGTTCAAGTATTTTTATCTCGTCAAGGCGCTACTATTTACCCATCACCAGGAAGGGCGGCGGCCCCATAAGAATTTTCAAAGCAAATAATCATTAAAACGACTGTAAGGGACCAAAACCTTGATTTAAAATACATTCTGTGATAAGAATTTGCAGAAAGTTAATATTTAATTAAATACCCAATTGTATTATTTTAAACTACCATACAACTAAGTATTCAATAAAATATTTCAGTCATAATCAAAATTTGAGGAAGCAAACTACTGGCCCGAAAAGAGGGAGTGACTTGCATGCAAGCAAAGCCATAGTATGATTTTTTAAAATGCATTTTTTGTTGGAAAGACAAAAATTTACTTCTTTTGTCATTAAAATTTCCTTAGACATTCATAAACTTGTGTTTGTATATTTTGAGGGTTAAGTAATAGCTTTTGTAATATCCTTGAACAGTTTGTAAACCAAGATACAGAGAGACAATGTTTGCCTTTTAAATCGTGATTTTTTTTTTGGCCAAACATGTATGCCTTTTTAAACAGAAACAATGTATTCTGTCACATAGCAAGCCATGTCCCTCTGAGGTACAATAACCTTGACTGTTTTACAGTTGGCTTCCTCACCTCCAGTCACCAATGCTTAATTTATTTTTATGTCTATTTCAAACCAATGACCTTACACACACACACACACACACACTAACTAAGGAAATATGAATTTCCTCGTACTTACCTGTAACCAACACTACAGTGTCCAGAAAGGCAAAGCCAAATGCCAAGAGTTTAAGCCACAAATACATGGTCATATCTGGAAATCAGCCGTATTCCTGTGAAATAGCATGCGTCCTTCTGAAAGGCAAAATAATGGTTATTTCTGCAAAAATGTTTCTCTGTAAAACTGAATCAAAAAGAAAAGAAATGAATGCATACTCTTCACTGGTGTCTTATCGGACAGGGAGCAATTTCCTCCTTTGCTGAGAACAAACCACTTGCTGCTAGGTAGTGATGTCAGATTCGGTTTTACTAACTTCTCCAAAAATGCTGTAAAGCGTCCTCTTTGCAGGAAGTCA
Organism: Phocoena sinus; assembly: GCF_008692025.1. Classification (NCBI taxonomy): domain Eukaryota; kingdom Metazoa; phylum Chordata; class Mammalia; order Artiodactyla; family Phocoenidae; genus Phocoena; species Phocoena sinus. The sequence continues at coordinate 182,314,023 of NC_045763.1, read as the reverse complement.
AGAAAGTTGTTCCAAGTCACTGCAAAGGCGTCTTACTTCCTTAACCCAAGTGATTAGACTGAGTTAGCAGGCCTTTCAAAAGATGTTCCCTACAAGGAAGATGTGTTTTTAGTATCCAAATAACGCTCCCAAGCAGTATCCATTACAACCAAAAACGAATATAACCCCCCCTGAAAAATCCATGACATTTTTACCTAAAAGATGATGAAACATAGTCAGCATGGCTACAGCAAAATGGGGGTTGGCAAGATGATACACTAATTGAATTAGTAAAAAATACCTGTATGGGTTTTAAAAGGACCAAATGAATGAAAAAACTACTACCTATCTGGTTATTTTCGACAGCTAGTATCATTTACCATCAGGGCATTCAAAACCCAGCAATATGACAGTTTCAGCATCTAGCCATTCCTATGCAAAGCACTCTCAGGGAGCTTCACAGGTTTGCCCCAAATCTTTCATAGATATCCTTGTGGAGCCAGCCATGGAATTGGACACTCACTTCTACTGCAGCAAGTCCTGCTTCAAAAAAGTAATACTTCTGTGATATTCTTGGTGCTGTTGATGAGGAAAAGATGAGCCATTAAATCAAGAGCTGTCTTTTACAAAAGTTAACCATTTTTTCTCCCTCAGTAATACTCTCTCAACATTTCTGATTAAAAGACAACAAATACACAGTGTTCTTCTTGATTCTGATGGTGTTCTTAGTAAGTCCATTAATTAGGAAAACTCATGCTGGCAAAAAGCCTCTGTGAATTCAGCAATACAGTTAAGCGAATTGGTATCATGGTCACAATCTCTGAATGCATTTAAAAATCCTCGTGCACAGATACACCAGGCATTATTATTTGAACTACAGATAATGTTGAGGGGACTTTGAGAGAGACAGAGCCCTTGCAGCAAGCTGGTTAGGAAGCGATGTTGCAGGACTTTTGCGTTTAAGTATATACATCTTTTGATGCTTGCAACCTTACCTGTTTTATACTTACTTAGGCTGCTAGGAAGTACAGAGCCACATTTGCAACCAACCTTGGTGCAAATCAAAGTAATCCCACATCTTAATTTCTGCATGGTAACACTATAATGAGATTCTTATTAGGATTCTGATTTTATACGATTATTATTATAGTAGCTAACTTATTGGGCTCTTACCATGTCCAGGAATATGCTTACCCCTTTAATTGCCTAATCCAATTTGTACAACAACCCTTGAGATAGATAATGAGACAGATAATTCCTCATGTTATCTATGAAGTTCAGAGAGGTTAGGTGATTTGTCCAAGGTCTCACAGCTACGAAGTTAACAAGCTATGTTTTGAAACCATCCCCAAGTTTCATCTTGCTTTCCTTATTTACCTTACTATCTTCTTTCATTTTTCTCACCTCTTTCTCCAATCTTTTTTACTTTGTACTTTTATGATTCTTAATCTCAGAAAGCTAGAACTTGATGTCATAAAAATGATCTTGTTCTCTTTTTGCAATAGAGAACAAATAAAACAGCTGGGCATGTCTGCTTTACTGTTTAGGAGGTAGGTCTAAGGAAACGTATGTGTCAGAGGCCACAGATTTTAGTTCCTGGCTCCCCAGCCTATTTCTTAAAATACATTTGCAATGGAAATCTATTTGGGGGTTAGCTTAGAGTATGTTTAAGTGAATACTTGTGTTCTGTTAGCTTGCTACTATGGCAGGGTATTTGGTAAAACTGGAGGCCAGGAAAAAACTGTGTGACACACCACCTTTTAAAAGGAAGTGAAGTTCAGAAAACATACCTTTGAACAAGCTAAGGAGAGGGGGTCAGACGCCTCAGAGAGACATTTCAAAAGGGCTTGCATATCACAGCTTTGAAGAAATAATAAGAAATTAGGAGATTCAACTTCATTTCAGGCAGGTGGGTAGAGAGATTCTACCCAAGGAATACTGAGATTAACTAACAACAAATGAGTTGGATTATGCGTTTTAAGGTGTTAAAATTGGGTTTAGTGTCAAACAGAAATATTAGACCTTGAGGCAGCAGAATGCTTATGGGATACTCTAAATGTACAAAGAAATAGGGCCTGATGTAGAGACAGCACTAGGTACACAATTCAAGTGCTCTCAGAATGGAGACAAAGGCACCCAGGAGCTAAAGCAAGAATGAAGGCCCTCACAGCTCGTTGGGGGACAGAGCGCAGCTCCCCTTTGGTGGTGGACAACTGGACATAGAGGTGGGAGCCTGGTAAGCAGCTGGCCTCTCCACGGGGCACCCGAGGAAATCTCTGCTTTATCACATGTAGGCCCTACACGGCCCTAGACAAGCAGTAGCAGCTACAGACTCTCATAAAAAGCAGAAGGAGCATTTGTGACACTCGTATGATCCACTGATTCTGAGAAACAGGGACTGGGCAGAAGGCTGATGAATGGCATTTTTAAGAAGCACTGACACTGGGAAAGGACCAGGAAGTGATGTCAGAATTTATATGTAAAAGAGTAAATAGCTGGGTCCTTCCTGAGTGGTTGAAACGCTCCAAAACAATCTCAAAGTTTGATCAATAAATGCCAAAATAATCATAGCTGATTGACTTATACTAGATTTTTTAAAGATATAGTATTTTTAAATTTTAAATATTTTCTTTAAATTAATCATCATTTCCCAGATTTTTTGTTATATAAAGTAAAAGTTACATCAAGATAGAAACTGATGTAAAACAATTATATTCCAGTAAAGATGTTAAAAAAATAAAAGATAGAAAGTGATTACATGAGATGAACTGCAGGAGCAGATGGTATCCATTTATTCATCCACAAATATATAGTCACCTCCCAATATGAGACAGTCATTTTTACCATGATGAAGAAAAAATGGTGAGCAAAAAAAGATGTGCTCCCTGCCCTGATGGAATATACTTTAGTGGAAGAGACAATAATTAATTAGCACACAGGAAATACTTGATGTTATGATTTAAGTACATAACAAGGTATTTGGTCTGGTCGTGAGGTCAAGGAAGTTCGCGTGAAATAAAAAGCAATGAAGCTAGACCTGAAAAAAAAAATAGAAGTTAAATGAACATGGGGAGAAAGAAAGAGTATTCCAGGCAGAAATAACTTTATATTTAAAGGAGGAGAGTGTGTTCAAGGAACAGAAAGAGGCATATGAGCCTGCCACAGAGAGAAGCAGAGCCTTATGTTTACATATATTATATATATTATATCACAATACATGAATGTATACAGTCATCACGTGCTACACCTTAAACTTATACAATGTTATATCAATTCTGTCTGAATAAAAAACAAAGTCAGGGGCTTCCCTGGCGGCGCAGTGGTTGAGAGTCCACCTGCTGATGCAGAGGACACGGGTTCATGCCCCGGTCCAGGAAGATCCCACGCGTCGCAGAGCGGCTGGGCCCGTGAGCCATGGCCGCTGAGCCTGCGCATCCGGAGCCTGTGCTCTGCAAGGGGAGAGGCCACGACAGTGAGAGGCCCACGTACCGCCAAAAAAAAAACAAAAAGTCAGACATGAAAAACAAAAAAAAAGATCTGGCCTCAGAGGGAGGTGATAGTCAAACCCTGCCAGGCCTTGTAGGTTCTAGGACACTGATCTCTTTATCCTTTATCCTGAAAGATACAGGAGGTATTGAGGCGTGTGAAGCATTGTTCCCAAGTCTCCTTGCCAATGACACTGGCCTCACCAGATCTGATATCTTCACTCACTTCTCTGTGCTCATCTTATGTGACACGGCAGCACTAAGTACTGCCAGCCCCTCCTCCAACCCTTGCCTTTGGTCAACTTCCAAAACACCATTATCTACTGATTTTCCCTGACCCTCACTGGCTTATCCTCAGTGGCTGCCATGTGGGCCCTTCTACTACCTGACTGCTAAGTTCTGTGACACATGACAAGCTCAGGTCTGGCCCCGCTTCACTCTTCCTGAGCATCGGAACCTTAACTCTCCTGGCAATTCTCTGTAACCCTCGCCCACGGATCCCCACACATCACTGTCAACTGATGTAAAAAAGTCAATACTGATGTGCAAAAGGAAAAAAAAAAGATTCTTCCTAGTGACCAAGAAACAGGGTTAAATCCTAATCCTAGCAATGACTGAATCTCTCTAAGGTGGAGCTAGTAATACTACCTTAGTGTGGCTGTGAGAAGTAAATTAATTCAACAAGCTTTCAGTTAATGGTGTCAATACACTAGGTTACAATTAAAAGCGTACACAGTAGAACATACATCCCGCCCTTCCTTCCAGCCCCAACAAACAGAGGAGGGGAGACCCAAAGGAGGGAGGGGGGAGGACCCCGAGGACCTGACCTCACCAGAACATTCTGCACCTCACCCAGGCAACGTCCCGTGGACGCAGCAGGAGAGGAGGTGAAAGAGTGACACTGACTGTGCTCAACTCAGCTGAATGAACCTCTTTTTTTACCCCAGTGTAATTAGGAAGTTGGGGGAACTTCCCTATATACTGTTAAGAGATGGAAAAGGCAAATTCAATATGCTGTTTTCTTTAATTGGCTTAAAGACACTGTGGATGGCAAGATTCATGCTGATTTCAGCAATGTCGAAATGTTTTATAAAATATGTGTCTCAGAATCAATGAAATACATTGAAATAGCTGACCTGTGTCAGGAGAAATATACAATTATTTTAATGAGCTCAGACTGTTTAATAAACCAGTCATGTATGTATAAAACTACAAGACGGGCAGTGAGTTCTGATACCAGTTTCCAAATCTGCCTCAATAAGAAAGTCTTGTAGCTTTTCATAAACTAAGAGAATATTCCACTCTGTCTGGGTCGTCTGTGGATTCCACTTTGTTTTTGTTCCATAAGATCTGAACCGAGGTGTGTGTGTTTTACTTCAGTAACATGACTGATGACAAGCCACGTTTAACATTGGTTGGTTCCTTTGAAGCCTGCAGGATCTCTCTCTCTCTCTCTCTCTCTCTCTCTCTCTCTCCCTCTCTTACTGCACTGACTCCCGGCAATGGATGACTTCCCTTTGTGGGCTATTCCAATCACCTGCCTGGATGCATAATAGAACACATAGCAAGTAGAGCACAGGAGATGAATTAGCCTCCAAATGCTATGATGAGATATAATGTTGGAAACTATGACCGTGTAAAATAGGGACTCTACGTATGGTCCATTGTATATGCCTTAACTATAACCTAACACGTTCACTCCAAGCCATGCACTGGGCACTCGCTCAGTTGATTCATTTAGTTTTCACAACACCAAGTGTTATGGCTTTTTCAACAAGAGAGAAAATAAAAAATAGAAGATGCTGCACACTTGGCTCTATCTGAACTGTCACTGATGCTTCCTTCATATCACGTCCACGCAGCTGGTATCCTGCCCACCTGCGTGCACGTGTTTACTTTTGTGTGCTGTTTCCCATCCCATGTCATACAAGGCTCAAACTCTTCACCATCAACTTAGTATAAAAGCAATGGTTTCTTTCTTGCTAGCTCTTATTATTTGAAAATATTGTTAAATAGTAGTCTGCGTTTTACTTATTTTTCCATAAAAAAATTTCTAAAAGTCTGTACTATATTTAAAATAGAGAACCAACAAGGACCCACTATAGAGCACAAGGAACTCAGCTCAATATTCAGTAATAACCTAAATGGGAAAAGAATTTGAAAAAGAATGGATACCTGAATGGGTATAACTGAATCACTTTGCTGTTCACCTGAGTTGAAGTTAAAATTTCTGAATCCAGCTTGAAATTAATCCAAATAAATAATGGATGATAAACAATGAAAAAAAAAGTTCTTTCAAAAAGCTCACAGCCAATTTCAAAATGTCAAAGAATATGGACATGCAGATATTTCAAGTTTGTCACATGAAGTCATAAAGGAAATAGTGTCAGAGGAGATATGGACTGAACCCCACAAAACTAAATTAAATAAAACAAGGGCCAAGCACGTGAGAAAATGTGTAGATTTGATGTAATGTCCTCCTAGAAATTCAATCTGTTGCAAATCTCAACAGTCAGCCTCTTGGCATCTTAAAGTCATTGCACATCACTTTGGCCAGTTAGTAAAACACATTAAAGAAGACGACCACAAGGTCCTACTGTAGAGCACAGGAAACTGTACTCAATATCTTGTAATACCTATAATGGAAAAGAATCTGAAAAAGAATAGATATACATGTGTGTAACTGAATCACTTTACTGTACACCTGAAACTAACACAACAGTGTAAATCAACTACAGTTCAATTAAAAGCGATTCATTAAAAAAGACTCATTCTCTACTCTGACTGGGTTAAATTTAACATGTGAGCTCTGATTATGGAGGTTTCACTTGGACATGATCTTGAAGACGTCTTTAGGTGGATAATGTGAGGTATAACACGCTAGTTTTGTTCTTTTTTGGGCCGCACGGCATAGGGGATCTTAGTTCCCTGACCAGGGATCGAAACTGTGCCCTCTGCAGTGGATGCGTGGAGTCTTAACCACTGGATGGCCAGGGAAGACCCAGCCTGCTACTGTGAGGGCAGTGGACTCCTGTATGATTTTTAAAAATTTGGTCAACAGAAATGCTTTTCATAAAGCATTTTGTTTGCTTGAATAAGGCCCACTGGTGGAGACACCTGAGGCCACCTCCTCCAAGGAATCTTGTCTTCCAGCCCCTCCCCCTATAGCCCCTGTTGCAGTAGGACAGTCATGGAACACCTATGTCTATGGAGTGCTTCACGCCAAATGTCCTCTGGGGTACGTTGCCCAGGACGTACTAAGTCGATACCATAGATATCCAAGTTCCACATCTTTCTTGCCAACTGAAGAACAAAAAGTTATGCTAGCTGCAAGACTGCCTACCTTGAAGCATCAGAGATGCTGCTTCCGAGAATAAGAAAGGTGAGAAAATCTGCCATTTGGGGCACTGAGTTGTGCAAAGTACTTCCTAGTGCAAATGTGATTTCTGAGAAGCCAGCTTTCTCAGGGGAGTAAGGAGAGATACGGGGGTCTGTGACTTTGTGAGCCACGTGTGTAAGAGACCCACACTCAGCTTTCCCTACAGGCTGGCCTTTGGTTTCTCTCTTACCCTGACTTTTGTATCCTTTCCTCTCTCCCATGTCATTATAATAGGCTGTGTCACAAGATGTCATTGAGGGAGCCTAGCAAAACTAGAACTCTGGGAGTATAGCTAGAATTCAAGGGACCTGACAGGCTTAGAAAATGGACCCAGTGGACACATCCACGATAACCTGTGGGAAACAGAAGATGCAAGTTCAACTCATAATCTTTCTCCCCCAAATACAATTTTGTTCTAGAGTTTCCTACCTCAGTTTGTGGCACCACCAGCCATTCTGTTGTGGAAATAGAAACCTCGGTGTCATTCTCGAAACTCACTTCCTCCAATCCATCACTAACTTCTCTCCATATGACTTCCTAGGTAGATCTTAAATTTCTCAATTTTTCTCCATTTACACCACCAGCCAAGGGACTACCACCTCTTGAATAAACATTTAAAATACTGGGACTTTCCTGGTGGCGCAGTGGTTGGGAATTCGCCTGCCAGTGCTGGGGAAGCGGTTTCGATCCCTGGTCCTTGGAGGATCCCACATGTCGCAGAGTGGCTAGGCCCACGCGCCACGGCTGCTGGGCCTGCACTCTGGAGCCCGCGTGCCACAACTACTGAGCCTGCGTGCTGCAACTGCTGAAGCCTCTGCACCTAGAGCCCATGCTCCGCAACAGGACAGGCCGCCCCAATGAGAGGCCTGCGCACCACAGCAAAGAGTGGCCCCTGCTCGCTGCAACTATAGAGGGCCCGCTCACAGCAGAGATGACCCAAAACAGCCAAAAATTAATTAATTAGTTAATTAATTAATTTTTAAAAAATGACCTCCTAACAGCTCTGCCTATATCTGCTCTAACATTATTTCTCACTTGCCAATTCATTCTCCACTCTGTATTCAAGAGGTCTTTTCTAAATGAAATTGTATCTTGGGCACCCGCCCCCAATTCTGTCAATATTTTTCCACAGAATTTAGGATTGAAAGAAAAATGCTTAAGAGAACCTCAATGGCTTTGCATGGCCCAGATTTCTATTCCTCTACAAACCCAATTTTTCACCCTAGTCATACAGACATTGGCTCAGACCTTCCTGTTTACCGTAGCTTTATCCAGGTAAAAGATTTTATATATAGTGTCCTCTCTGCTTTAAACACTCTTCCCCCATCTGGCAACATTCTTTTAATCCTACAGGTAGGACCGATCATCCCTGTCTTGGGAAGTATTCCTTTACTTCTCTGATTAGACCAAATAACCTCCCACTGCTCTCCCAGTATTTATTTCATCTACTTCATAGCACCAGTCACATTGTTCGGGTGATTATTTGATTCATTTCTTTCTCTACCACCAAACCATACGTCCCATGAGGTCTGCTACCTCAGCCCGCAGGCAGAGGTATACTCTCATTCGTTGTTAAATGAATGAATAACCGCTGCATCCTTCCTGATGCTCCGGGGCTGCCTAAGACTCTCAGGACTTTTTTGCAGCCCTGAGATGAGGATTAAATTTTCCACCCTTCCTGGTATAAAATGGGGAGAAGGTTAGATTTAGTTTGAGTTACAGAAAATAAAGAACTGTGACAATTTGGGGACACTTGAATTAAGGTCACAGAATCATATCTGCTATATATACAGACAGTCCCCAACTTACGATGGTTTGACTTAATGATTTTTTTTGACTTTACGATGGCACAAAAATGATACATTCATTAGAAATCATACTTCCAGTTTTGAATTTTGATCTTTTCCCTGGCTAGTGATATGCTATACGACACTCTCTCCTGATGCTGGACGGGGGTAGCCACAGCTCCAGTCGTGAGGTCAGGAGGGTAAACAACCAATACACTCACAACCATTCTGTATCCAGACAACCATTCTGTTTTTCACTTTCAGTATAGCATTCAATCAATTACATGAGATATTCAACACTTCGTTATAAACTGGGCTTTGTGTTAAACGATCTTGTCCAACTGTAGGCTAGAACGTAAGTGTTCTGAGCACAGTAAAGGCAGGCTAGGCTAAGCTGTCATGTTCAAGAGGTTTGATGTATTAAATGCATTTTAACATGATATTTTCAACTTATGATGAGTTTATCGGGACATAACCCCATCGGAGGTGAAGGAAGATCTGTACTTGCCGAGGAGGACACCCTTATTCTCCCTGTTTTCAAAGACAAGTTCATTTTCTGCACCGTATGCAAGAAGAAACAAAAGAGCATGTAACACCAAAACCATCTTCCAAAGATGTAGCTCTGTTTTGATGGAAGTCCCTTTCCTCCTAATAAGCACTCCGTTAGTTAGGGTTAACACTTCCTGCTGGATCAAAGAGACTCTCAAATGTATAAATGTTCAAACGCAGTGAAAGCTTATTTCTGCCTCAAAAGACAGTCCAAGGTGGCGTTCCAGGGTTGGAAGCTGATCTTCTCCACACAGTGATTCAGGCACCAGGTCCTTTCTATCTTGAGGCTTCACAATCCCCTGGCCTCGCCGTTGTCTGCACTTAGTGGGAGAAGGGCTAAGAAAGCATGCATAAGGCCCACACAATCCTTAAGGCCTTGGCCTGGAAGCGCACATATCACTTCGCCACCCATTCTAATGACAATGATCAGATCCAGATACAATGGGGGAGGGGTAATGGGAAAATGTAGACTGGGACAATGTCTCCAGGTGGGAATCTACCTGCCTGCAGCAACTCTGTACTCTGGAAAAGGAGAATAAGTATAAGTTTGGGAGGACAGCTAGACATTTTTGCCCAAAATACCCTGGGTTTGGATAAGAAAAAACCAGGAGAACTTGGACGTAGGAAAAAGAGAGCGTTAAAAACTGCTACGTGCAGGGTACAGCGTAAAGGGAAACGAGTGGGATATTATCCACACCCTCTAGGAGTTCAGGCCAGGGAGGAAAAGGACAAATGCACAGTTAACTATAACGTAAGATATGTACATAGGCGTATGTATGTGTTCACTTTTTTGATGAATATAAGAATTTTCAAACCTTTAGGATATGCTCAGATCTGAAGAATTATCTACATTTTCCTGAGACGATTGTCAAGCACTGGGTTTTCTGGGTGCCAAAAGGAATATTACCCTGCAAATGTGACTTGTTTTATAGGAGAAGCATGGCATTTGGGACCTCTTATTACCTGTCAAATAACCTTGACACTTTAGTTTTCTGTGAATTGAGGGTATATTTAATATGTAAGGTAGTAAATTTTCATGGTAAAAAAAAAAAAAAAATTGTAAACTAAGCAAGATCACAAAGGCACCACAATAGTGGATGATCCGGCACGAAAATGGAAAAATATCATGTACCTGAACAATTCTATAGAATGAGATTATGCTTTAAGTACCAAGAGGAAAGATTTGGCTTTAATTAGTTATGTCTTCTCAAACACTGACAAGAGTAGTAAGTAGTAGCAGCTGTAATATATTCACCAAGCACTGTTCTCACATTAGTTTGAATTTTCTCGTGGGATCAGAGCACCAGTATGAGGCTGGGTAGTATTACGTCGTCACGTTTTCAGGCCCAGATTAGTGAAGAAACATCCCCTAGTTCATTTATACTGTAAGAGACAGAACTTCAATCTGAACCCAAGTCCTGAGTTTCAGAACTTGAACCCAACCCAACTCCCCCAAATTCTACACTAAGGAGTTTTCCACTTGCAAATCCATGCAACTCTATGCAACTCAAAGGGAAACAGAAATGACACAGAATCATGAAACATTCTCAATCAAACCTATCTTCCTGTCTCTCAGAAGTAATAAACAGTGCAGACACTTATAATATAAAAAGCAATTGTTCAGGGGTTTAATATCCAATCTTTTCTATCCAACTTCTCAACGTTGCAGTCAGTGGTCCTGTTCTCTCTCCGCACTCTGTCCCAAGACAATCTCATGGACTCCCCTGAATTAAAACGCTGCTGATTTCCATTGATTCAAATCTTCATCCATATTTTCTACCTGAGGCCTGAACCTTACCTCTGTGCCCCTGTTTCCTTTTGCCTAAAGTGACAAGGTTGTGTTCCACCGACAACCACGCGGACCCTGAATCCTCGATTCACCCCCCTAAACCCGCCCTCCTGCCCCGAGTATGCTCTTGCCTTGGTGAAGGGCACCACCACCTACCCAGCTACTCAGGCCAGGTACCTGAAAGTCATCCTCATTTTCCAGCACCATCGCAAGCCGCCGAGCCCAATCCAGAAGCAAGTTTTCTCAGTCGTGCGTCTAAAATGTGTATCCATTTCATGTACTTCTTCCCACCCGCACCACCGCCATGTCTGTACAACACCCCTTCTCTCCTGGAGGACTGGCACAGCCTCCTAACCTGACTCTCATCTTCCACTCCTGCTGTGCTCAAAGCCAGCCTCCACAAGGCAGCAAGAGAGTTTCTTAAAATGTAAATAAGCCCGTGATAGGTCCTTGCATTAAACCTGCTTAAAGGTTCTGTTTGCAATTCAAATAAAATCCAAACCTCATAGAGCCCTGCAAATTCCAGCCTGGATCTCACGCTTGACCCTGTTGACTTTTCACTCCGTGCTTCTCCCATGTTTGTCCTCCCCCAACATTGGCCACGACGTGTATTGTTTACTATGTTCCTTCTCTCCTACTTCCCATCACCAAATCCATCTCTTTTTCACATCATGGCTTGACTATCAGAAAGGCCTTCCCTGACCATCCTTCCTAAGAAAGATCCCCAACTCTGATTCGCTTCTTTATTTCAACCCCTTACACTTTCCCTTTGTAACATCGTCCAATACTTATTATATTTTTATTTGTCCATTTATTTACTAACCTTTCATCCATCTTCCCCACTTGGATGTAAGCTCCATAAGGGCAGGGGATCTGCTTGCTTTGTCCATCACTGAATCACCAGTGCCAGGAACAGTGTCTGTCTTCTGGAAGGTGCCCAGTACATGTCTGTTAGTGAAGGAATGATGGTACACAAGAACAAGATGAATAAATGAAAGAGGTGCATTTCTTTTTCCCATGTGAGGAAACTTTAACATAAATAAATTTGCTAGATAGAGATATAGCATAATATATAGACAGCTTACTCTTTATTTTATTTTATTTTATTTTTGCGGTACGCGGGCCTCTCACTGTTGTGGCCTCTCCCGTTGCGGAGCACAGGCTCCGGACGCGCAGGCTCAGCGGCCATGGCTCACGGGCCCAGCCGCTCCGCGGCATGTGGGATCTTCCCAGACCGGGGCACGAACCCGCGTCCCCTGCATCGGCAGGTGGACTCTCAACCACTGTGCCACCAGGGAAGCCCAACAGCTTACTCTTTTGAGTCAGCTTTCCTTCCTGAAAATTTAACTGCTGCCACTAAGTTTTGAGATCTTATAAAAAGTTACTGTGGGGCTTCCCTGGTGGCGCAGTGGTTGAGAGTCCACCTGCCGATGCAGGGGACGCGGGTTCGTGCCCCGGTCTGGGAAGATCCCACATGCCGCGGAGCGGCTGGGCCCGTGAGCCATGGCCGCTGAGCCTGCGCGTCCGGAGCCTGTGCTCCGCAACGGGAGAGGCCACAACAGTGAGAGGCCCGCGTACCGCAAAAAAAAAAAAAAAAAAAGTTACTGTGCTATCTACGTGTAGTGGCACTTTTTCTTAGCCCAGTTTCTCAACATAAAATGGTAGCTACTACTTTACTGAATATGAACCTGAACTAAATGAAATGAATGTCAAGCATCTAGCACCATGTCTTATACATGAAATGTTAGTTTCTTAGAAAACACAGCCTGTGATCTAGACATTGATCCAGGAGCCAGAAGGACTTATTTCTATACTTGGGTTTCCCACTTACTTGCTCTCTGACCCCTTAGCCAGTCTTTTTCTTATTTCTTTACTTAAGGGAAATACTCCACCTTTTTCTAAACATAAAATTCTCTCTCACATATTAGCTTCTATAGCTAGTGTTATAGGATAATAATAAATTGCTTTAAGCCCTAATTTGGGGGCTTAAATCCATCATTGTCTCATCTGGGAAAAGTTTAAGGTAGTTTCTTAATGAACCTTAATAGTGGCAAGAGAAGCAAAAATTAAAATGCTAACTTTTTCCAAATGATATTCTAGTCCAATTTCCAAAATACGTCAATCTGTAATTTGTAACCACTTTTAAACATGGCTTTCAAAACTCTGCAAGACCATCTTTTCCAACCTCTTAGTTAACTATTTAAGAACTGCGTACAAGTGTTTGAGAATCACAGACCTGAAGGAATCTGCCCCAGGCCTAGGGGCAGCACCTGTGTTTGGGTCAATGGAGTTTGCTGTCATATGTAATCAGTTGGCTCAGATGGACTGCTAGGGGGTTTGACCTTTGTTTCTTTTGGGAGAGGAACTGTGCTTTGGGAAGACTGTCAAAGGAAGCTACCCTCCCACTTTCTAGAATCACACTGAGACTCCATCCTCCACTCTGAACACATGAAAGGGTGACCAGCTAATGAAACCCCATCTCATCGTGATTTGGCATGAAGTAGAAAGTCAAGGGGACCTATTTAATAATCAGTAACTTCATTAAAAAGGAACCAGTTACCCTCATTTGGAAACATCTGGATGAATTATGAATATGCCCTATGGTAAGATCAGAAACTTACCATAGAAAACTTACCAAAGTTTTCAAGTTTATTAGAAGGAGGTCAGAACACGGACAGCAATTAGAATTCTAAAATCTCCAGTTCTCCACTGGATCCTCATTTCCAAACTAAAGATGAAAGTAAGATGGAACTAGTTTTTTTTCTCCCCAAGTTAGACATCGAGGCAAAGAGATGTTATCGCTTTAATAACTGAACTGTAACCATGAACACGTTCACTGACTTAGGGAAAAATAATTCAACAAAGGCCCTCTGCCCTCCAAAAATTGCCACTTTTGGAAAAAGGCTGTAGGTCAAGTGAGAGAGATGAAAGATGGTCACACTCTCTTTGACAAGATTTGAACAACAGGAGAGGCCTTAAGAAAATGGCAGCTTCCACGTCCTGTCTCTTGAATACTCACCCTTGAAGCCTTGAGCCTACTATGACAGCCACATGTGGAGGTCATTTACAGTAGAGGGCAGCAAATTTTCTGTAAAGGGTCAGATAGTAAGTGTTTTGAAGGATATAGGCAACATTTAAAGAGAGTAGACAGAAAGTAGACAACATTTAAACAAGTGTGTGTGACTGTGTGCCAATAAAGTTTTATGTGTGGATACAAATTTGAATCTCATATAACTTTCAGACTTGACGGAGCTTTATTCTTCACATTTTTTAAAAAAACATTAATAAATTTTAAAACCTTTCTTAGCTCACAGGCTGTACAACAGGCTGCAGAATGCTTTTGACAGAGAGAGAAAAAGATGTTCATGAGCCCTCGATTGCTCCAGCCCTCAGACATTTGCTTTCCCAGCTGAGACCCCAGCTATCAGGGCAAGAAGAGTCATGTGCACTGTGCCCTATCCAAGTTCTTCGTTCCCAGAGCATGAGATATGATAATAAAAATTTGCTTTAAGCCCTAATTTTGGCCGTAGTTTGTTAAGCAGCGGTAGATAATCTAACTGGGATAGCCCTTACAACAAAGACGACAATGAAAAGCTACATTTAATGTTTTTGAAAACTTGGTGACCATCTCCCTGGTCTTATCCCTTACAAATGCCCTTTTCCCTTGGGCCACATGAATCAACAATTTTGACTGTACTGATCAAAATAAGTAATTTTCTTGGTGCCGTAGACAAAACTCCATTAATAAAATGAGCAGAGTTTCCATTTAAAAATCACATTGAAAGGTATGCATTATGTGAAAAGCCAATAGAAGGTGTGTTTTCTGATTTTGCCATTAGCAGTGAGGCAACAGATGAAGTTCTCAACTTCCCAGGTCTAGGTTTAAGAGAGCAAAGTGTTTGCTTTATTACCCTATCTTCACGGACCTATTGTTTTTGTCACCCAGCTTTAATTCTTTCCTCTTCTGGTAACCCTTTGAGTGTATCCACCTCTCCACTCTCAGCCCCCCGGGGCTCTGGGGAAGCTGACAGACAGGTATAGCACAGAACTCATGCCTGAGGCCATCTGAGTAGAGCATCCTCCTGGCCAGAGAAATTGGTTCCACAACTGACACACATACCAGTCAGAGACAATTTGGTTCAAGCGACTTTGGTATTTCTGAGAAAGAACTCTCACTCTTTTTTTTTCTTCTAGACTGAAAATTATAAAAATAAAAGAGGCTGCAGTTTGGACCCTCTTTTGCTAACATACCCATTCTAAACCTAAAGTTCCTCGGCATATATCTGGTGAAAACCATCATTCAAAAAGATACATGCACCCCCAATGTTCATTGCAGCACTATTTACAGTAGCCAGGACGTGGAAGCAACCTACAAGTCTAAACACAGAGGAGTGGATAAAGAAGATGTGGTACATATATACAATGGAATATTACTCACCTATAAAAAAGAATGAAATAATGTCATTTACAGCAACATGGATGGACCCAGAGATTGTCACACTAAGTGAAGTAAGTCAGACAGAGAAAGACAAATATCATAACAATATCACTTATATGTGGAATCTAAAAAAATGGTACAAATGAACTTATTTACTAAACAGAAATAGACTCACAGATGTAGAAAACGAACTTATGGTTACCGGGCCGGGTGGGGAGGGGAAATTGGGAGACTGGGATTGACATATACACACTACTATACATAAAATAGATAACTAATAAGAACCTACTCTATAGCACAGGGAACTCTACTCAATACTCTGTAATGACCTATATGGGAAAAGAATCCAAAATAGTGGGGATATATGTATATGTATAACTGATTTACTTTGCTGTACACCTGAAACTAACACAACATGGTACATCAACCATACTCCAGTAAAAATTTAAAAAAAAGAAAAACAGCTTAAATGCAACCGTAGGGATGGGAAGTAAGAGATGTGGAAACACATGACATTTTGGTATGCTCCATTGAGTTATAGCTAATCTAGTAATATTCCTAAATGTTTTATCTTACCTTGGCCCCCAGATTACCTCTTTGCTTCAATTAGATGAAGTCCAATTCTGTGAAAGTTGCAACAGAAAGTGCCCTGAGTCACCACATGGAAAAAGCCTTTCTTGCAGTGGAATATTCATTTCTTTACTCTTTATCTAATACTTTTGGAATTATATCAGGGCTACTCCAGGCGTGGTGATAGGACATAAGAACACAAAGACAAGGTAGGCACAAAGTCCACTGCCACCAGCAGCTCACCATCTAGTAGTGAAAACAGACGTATAAACAAGTAATTCAGATGCAGTGTGATAACAGTTGAACGAGACTGTGGCCTGAAGTGATCCATGGCTGAGTTGATGGTAGAAGGTGCCCAAAGGAGACAGCAAGCTGGGTGGCGGAGGGGTGGCAGGTACAAACGCTCTGCACCCAGCTTCTCAGCAAAGCTCTTTGTCCGGAGAGCTGCAAGCGTTTCCAAGTCACAGAATCGCCACGTGCAGAGGAGGAATTTGGAGAGATGGGCCCTTCTCGGGTCAGGAGAGGCCTTGGATGTGACACCAGTGGTTTGGATTTCAGCCTGTGGGCAGTGAAGGATCATCAAAGCATTCTAAGCAGGGGCAGAAGAGGTAAATCGACCTGCCAATAGCTTAGGTAAAGGGACACTCCTCATGACACCGTGATAAGAGCCCGGGCTAAGGAAAGGCCAGGAGGCTGAGGGTAGAAACCAGAAGCCAAAGCTGCTAAAGACGCCTCATCAATACATTTGAGACTGTCCCCAGGAGTGGGAGAAATGAAAAACTCTCAGACTATTCAAACTTAAAAGGTGACAAGAGTAAAGATCTCCCTATTCTTCATTCCAGCTGCTCCTGTTCTGTATCTTATAGATGCTTCGTGTTTTCTTCCTCTCTGCTACCATCTCATTTCCATTTTCCCTCAAGAATGTACAATTTGGTAACTTCCCTTTTAAAAAAAAATGTATCTTCTTTTATCTTCTAATAAACCTTTGGTTGATATGTGCTCTCTCTCTCTCTCTTTTCCTTTCTTTGTCTTTCTTTGTGTGCGTGTGTTTTTTTGTTTCTTCCTCCAAGCATGCAGAATGCGTCTAGGGACGTAAGATTCCGGGAGGGATTGGGGAGCAGCATTCCTTTCCGCTGCAGAAGGTCCCTGGGAAGCCAGGGTGAGGAAGGAAGACGTCTCAAAACCTCAGCACTTTCAGGGCACCGTCCCTCCACATCGTGGACACGTGGCCCCCGCCAGCACATGGTGTAGGAAGTTGCATCTCGGTTTAGAAGATGCAAAACAGCTAATGGAGGGCTCAAGTGTAGTTCCCCACAAACCTCGCTGCTTCTGATGTGGGCGGAAGTGAGCTCAGCCCGCGATGCTCCGCTGCTTCCCCACCCCCGGGCGGTGCAGCTGCAAAGTGTTTGCTGTGAACCTTGGGAGCCACAGAGCCATGACTTTGGCTCTAAGTTAGGAACAGAGAGAACAGAGGCCCCGGGGGACCTGACCAGCGGGAATATGGCCCTTTGTCTTCCTGCAGGATGCCTTCCCCACCCACAGCTCACAGCTCCTTGGAGCAGTACCTCCAGGGCGCTGAGAGCACTTCCTCTGTGAAGAAGGGGCAGCCCCTCTTTTGAGATCAGAGGTGAGATGCTCACAGGAAGTCAACGGTTTGCTTGTTCAAAATACCTGCGGGCTCGCAGCCAGGCCTCTCTAGCTGCCTGGTGAAGCCTCTCTGAGTGGGACCGGGGGCCGGTTGCATGCTGTGCCTGCCCTGCCCACCTGTGGGCTGCTTTCCAGGGCCGGTGGAGGCGGAGCTGGAGCAGGAAGCACAGGCTGCTTCCCAGGTGAGGCCCAGCACCAAGATCACAGCCGGGCAGCTGAGCTTTGTGCCCGGTAGAGACCCTGAGGCCGTGGCAGAGGCGGGAAGCAGAAATGCTCAGCCCTTCACGTGGCAATAGATCTCCCTCACGTGTGTGTTTCATGCACGGTGGGGACTGCAGCTTCCCTGACACACAGCCAGGGCTCACACCCATCCCTGCCCCCAGCTGACATATACATCCTACCTCTGGACAGGATCCTTCCTCATTTAAATAAGAAGGTATGTTTTGAGGACATCTAGAGTGGGTTGAAATGCCTACTACACCTAGAAATAAATGAGTGAGGGAGAGAGCCCCCCCTGTTACCATGGCACTAAGTGTCCATTCAATGGAAAAGTGATGATTGCAAAGAAAAGGGGGCGGGGGACATTGAACAGGACCATGCCAGTGACGAAATGACTTATAGTCTCAAGTATATGGTGAAGGAAAATGTATATTCTGATCCTAGTCACCAGCTTAAAGACTGATGAAGGAACACAATTCATTCTATAGAATTTACCCTCCTGGTCCCAACAGATCCAAAGGAATAAGATCCCTGCAAGCCAGCTTTTTTGTTTCTTTTTTTTTGCTGTTTACTTTAATTTTTGTTTCTTTGAAAGACAAGAACCAGGTCCATGTCGTACTGTGTTTGAAAACAGCGGTGCTCTGCCTAAGAATGTAAATGCACTTTGGGTTTGTGGATAAAGGGGTGAATCCCACAAACTGGCAGTGTTTCCGTGCCGATGGTAGAAACAGCTGTTTTGGTTTGAAGCTCACAAATGTCAACACACTGTAGATACTAGATGTCCACAACAAAGCACGTGCAAAGGAGATTGTATGCAAAACTGTACACAGCTGTGTGTCCAACTCTAATTAAAAGGAAATTTTTTTCTAGCTTTTGAAATTTGGCTTTTAGAAAAAGTCACTTCTCAATATTAAATGATATTCGGGATTGTATGGTAATTTTATTAGGTATGTGCTAATGACATTATGAAGATACAAATGTGAATGTAGGAGAATGTTCATAATTTTTGTACACTCTGGTTGAAGTCTTTAGGAGCAAAGTGTCCTGTTGTTTTTATAATGCTCCGGAAAAAAAACATCAAAGAGATTAAATTGAGAGATTGATAGATAGGCAGACAGACAAAGAAAATACAGCAAAATGCTGAGAATTGATGAGTCTAGGCGTGGTATGTGGGTGATCACTGTACAGTTGTCTTTATTTTTGTTTAAATTTTCATAATACAAATTTTGAAAAAGAATATATGTAACACACATGCAGATTTACCTTCCAGTTAACAGTATCTACTCATAGCTATTTGGTAGTCACGCTCTAAAATATTCTCATTCAGTATCATATTACTAAGTAGTATTCACTTTGCTAGTCTGTGAAAAGCATGTACGGCTGAGGCTCAGTTTAAAAAGGATGCTTCCAAATACACATTCCTGGACAAACTTATCCATCTTCCTATAAAATGTGTGTGTTTATTGACAGATATAACGGGAGGTTCTGCAGAGCACATTCTGTAAGATTCTATTGACATCAAAGTGTGTGTGTGTGTGTGTGTGTGTGTGTGTGTACACGAATGTATACATAGAGATGACTATTTGGCAGGCGACAAACAGGGCTTATCTCTGAGTGTTGCATGGTCAGGTGATGTTCTCTTCTTTGTACGTGTTAGTCTTGCTTGGTTTTTTACAATGAGTGTTCTATCATCTTAAACACAAAAGTATCAAAAAGCAGATAAACACATTGACTTTAATCCTGTCCTATTTAAGAAATACATGAACGTGTTCACCAGAAACACTGTCTATGTACACAGTACACAGGTATGAAGTTGACTTTCTCAAGAACAATGCAAAGGCATGGAGGTGTTTTTATGTTGTACTTACACTCATATTTCTTCTTCTTTTCCACTTAGGATAGCATTTAAGTATGTGGTTTTTATTTCAAAGAATTTGAAATGCTAAATAAGTAACGTTCTCCAACCCTGTATTTTCCTCTGTACCTAAGGAAAGAATTATTCATAGACCGAGGCAGGCTAAACCATGAGAGAAATAAGTCAAACTGACTGTTACATTTTCAACGAGTCTCTTTCTACTCATTGAAAGAATCATCATCAAAGTAGGTCTGTACATTTCTCACCTCATGGTATATCTTATAAATGAATCTCATATGCATCGTTTTCATATTGGTGTACATAATTATGAAGTGGAATAAGCTCAAAGTCACACTGTTGTAGCGTGTATACATTTCCTCATCACGTTTATTACAAGGATGACATTTATCCTTAATTTTTAACATCTTCTGCCATATCTATTAGATGTTCTCCATGGCTAGACTTGGACCCCACTTACAAAGTGGTTCATTTAAATATTTTAAAAACTTGCAACATGCAACAAGCAGAACAAGATAAGATCTGTTGCTTGGACAGAACAGAGCTAACTTTCTTACCCTCTCCCTTAGTGGATTAGAACATGCTCAATGCTGTTCATGCCAATGTACTCAGGGTAGCTCATGCAGAAAAAAAAAAAAGAATAGTGAAGTGACACAATTACTAGTGCTTTTCTTTCTGGTTTATTTCATTTGTGCTTCCGAGCAAACCCATTCTCAAGTGAGGATCAGAAAAAATCCTTAATAGTGATATAGTGATGGAGTATTCAACTAAACATCAAAGATCTAGAATCTAGATGTATTTCTGCTCTTAATTATCGGAGTGATTTCTACAAATCATTTAACTGATCTGTCAGTTTTGTAACTGGGAAAACAAATGATTTGGATTGGGGGGGGGTCTCTTAGGATCTCATGTGCTGAAGTCAAAATCGGGAAAACGTTGTCTCCATGGAAGAACCGATCTCCCCTGGAGGGACGAACATGAAACAGAAGTACAGTGTCAGCACAGCCAGGTTCTAGAGCTGCAATGGCCCCGGTGGATACATCAGTTTTCTCTGATGCTGTCAGATCTCTCATATGAGGGTTAAAACAAGAGTTCTGAGCCCCTAACTCAATGATCTCTTGTCTGTGCTTGTTTGCATCAGATGCAGTATGTAGCCTGGTTGAAATCAGCACATTAATGACATCAATTCCCTTTTGAAGCCACTTTTTCTCCCTGCAACTAATGAGGTTTGTCAACCCCTCTTTCTTTGTCTCTGGGGCTCCTGTGTTTTTCCCTCCGTATCTCTCTCCAGCCATTTCCCTATTCCCTGCATAGTATCATGTGTTGATGCTTAGACCTAGCTCCAGTGCAACTCCCTGGGCTTCCTGTAAATGGTAAAAGGGGTTACAAGTAAACGTGCAACTGAAATCTGAAAGTGCCTTGGTACAAGGTGTCAGGGCATCGCTTCTTCTCCAGCAGCAGGATACAATGGTGATTGTTTCTGCTGTGATAAGATGCCCTTGACACAGACATTAACATCTTCATCAGTGCACGTCAGCATCTTTGTGGGTGTGACTATGGATTTCAGCTGCAGCAGGGACCAGTAGCACCTTTCAGCCAGGACTAGAGAAGGAGAGATGTCACCAGAGCTGAAAAGAATAAAGACTAAAGGTGCTGAGGGGGCGCACAAGAGGATGAGCCAGTGGCAGCACATGTGAGACCACCCCCTCCTGACCTATAGATGTTCTCAGGACTATTGGAAAGGAATGTGGAGAAGGCCAGACAGAGTTCACAAACGGCAGAAGGGATATTGAGAACCTCTTCTTAGCATCTGCCTAGGAAACACATTTTACATGTATTTTAATGATTCACTTACTTGACTCCGGCTGCCTACAAATCCTCTATAACTAGCCTAAATCGTCTATAATTAAGCCCTACATTTTCCATGCTTTCCAGAATCTTAACGTTAATACAATATTCCATGATATAGGCCATGCCACTGAATAATGTCAACTACTCTGAAATTTTAAAGTACATAAATATAGGTCGTTATTAACCCACCAAAGTAATCAAATATACTTAAGCCACAAATTCGTATTGAACATCCACCCTATATTAGTTTAGATGTGATGCTATTATAGTAATGGTGTGAGATTCAGTAGAAATGTCCATCAACATAAAGAATAAAATAAATTTTAAGAGACAGGTTATGATTCCAAACAGCAACAATAAAAACAATAGCAACAGATCAATAGCCACCATTTACTAATCACTTGCTGTACACCAGGCATTTTTTTTTGAAAACTTTTCTTCATTTAAGTGTTGAAACCAATATTGAGTAGTGAGGTATCATCTCTGTTACACAGCTGGGACGTGGATTTCAAAGCCAGCTTAAAAAATTGTGACTATTTTTTTTTTTTTTTGGCCCGTATTGCTTTTGTGGTTGTTTTCATCTGCATTCTTTGCTACCATTTAAAAATAAGAAGGATTTACTTACAAGTTCACATTTTTAATTTCTCTTGAAAAACTAGGAGATTGTGTGCTACACCCGGGCCTACATTTTTACCAAACAGTAACATGATAAAGATGCATGATGGATGCCAGCTCTAAACGAGCCAACTGTCCACTTATGTATTTTTTAGAAAAAGGCAAACAATTCAAGTTCAGCTTGATGAATTTCCACAAATAAGAAATTAATTTGCACAAAGAAGCCTTCACATGAAGAAACAGATCAGTAGCAGCACTTCCAAAGCCCCCGTGCCCTTTCCCAGTAATGTCCCCCACCCCCCCCGCCCAAGGTCATTGCTATCTTGACTCGAGCATGTAGATTATTGCTTGTTTCTGAATTTTACATAAATAATATACAATTTATTTTGTGTGTGTGGCTTCTATCACCCTCATTGTATTTTTGAGATTCATTCACATTGTACTGTCTATTTGTAGCCTGTTCATTCTGGTTGTGGTACAGAATTCTACTCACAAATATATCAAATTTGTTTACCTATTCAACTGCTGAGAGACATCAGTTTTTTTCTAGTGTTTGGCTATTTCAAATAATGCTGCTGTAATATTCTGGTGTATATCTTTTGGTGAACATACATGCATTTTCTTATGAGAATTAGCTGAGGAGTAGAATTGCTGGGTTATATGTATTCAGCTTAGTTAGATAATGTCAGAAATATTTCCAGAGTGACTGTACCAATTTACAACCCCATCAGAAGAGTATTCTAACTATACCCAGTTCTCACCTTCCCTCTTCCTTCTTTTTCCTCTTATTTTAGTTATTCCGATGGGGGTATAATAGTATCACGTCATGCTTTTAATCTGCATTTCCCTCATGATGAATGAAGTTGAGTACTTTTCATAAGTCTGTTGACTATTTACTATTCTCTTTTGTAAAGTGCATGCCAGTCTTTTACCCATTTTTTTTTAGTTGTCCTTCCCTTCCTAGTTAATTTTTAGAAATTCTTTACGTGTTCTAGATATGAGACTTTGTGAGACATATGTATTACAAATCCTTTTCTTCCACTAAGTGGTTTAAATTTTGATCCCTTAACGGTGTTTTTTAGTGAACAAAAATTTTCCTTTTTTATGTAATCCAATTTGTCATTTTTTCAATTTTCATTTCATTCATTTATTCATTCATTCATTCATCCATGTCATTTATTTTGTATGTTTCCTTCTATGAAGTTTTGTGTCCTGTTTACACAATTGCTGCCCATATGGAGTTCATGAAGATATTCTGCTGTTTTCTTCTTGAATATTTATTATTACCTTTAGACATTTGGCTCTATAATCCATCTGAAATTGTTCTTTCTCCATGGTGTTGAGGTATGCGTCGTAATATTGTTTTTCTACACAGGTACACAACTGACCCAGCACCGTTTATTGAAAAAAAAAAAATCCCTTTCTTTAGTAAACTACAGTGGCACCTTTGTCATAAATTGTTACACAATTAATGGTTGGGAGTTTTTCTGGACTCTACTGAGCTCTCTGGGCAGTTTATTCTTATACCAATACTATACTGTCTTAATTACCATACTTTTACCAAAAAGTGATACATAAAAATGTAAGCCCTTCAGCTTTGTTCTACAAGATTGCCTTGACTAGTCTTGGTACTTTGCATTTCCACATAAATCTTAAAAAGGGTGTGGCAGTACTCTGAAAATATCTTCTGAGATTTTGGTTGAGATTACATTTGATAGATCAGTTTTGAGATAATCTATACCTTTACATTATTTGTTTTCTTAAAAAATTTTTTTTTATTGGGGTATAGTTGTTTTACACTGTTGTGTTAGTTTCTACTGTACAGTGAAGTAGAGTTCCCTGTGCTATACACATTATTTGTTTTCTAAACCATGACTATGGTATATATTTCCATTTATTTAGATAATCTTAGTTTTCCTCAGGGATGTTCTGTTATCTTAACCGTAGGTGTCTTGCACAATTTTATTAGATGTATTTCTAAAACTTTGATGTTATTTGACACTATTGTAAATTGCGTTGTTTTTACTTTCATTTTCTATTTGTTTGCTCTTGATACATAGAAATGTAATTGGTTTTTGTATAATGACCTCATATCCAGCAACTGTAGCTTCAATGTTGTTAAATTCACTTGTGAATTTTAGTAATTTGTAGATTCATTTGGATTTTCCATCCATTTGACCATATTTCTTTCATTCTTAGCCTTATGCCTTTTATTTCTTTTCTGGCTTACTGTACTAGGATGTACCTCCAGTACCCTGTTGAAAAGCAGTGATGATACTGGGCAAAAATTTCTCAACCCCAAACTCAGGGGGAAAGCTTTCAATATTATACAATTACCTATGGTATCTGCTGTAGGATTTTTTTTTTTTTCTTTAATAGAAGCTCTTTACTTAGATTAAGGAAGTACCTCTCTCTTCCCAGTTCACTGAGTTTTTTGTGACATAGTTTATTTCTTTTCTTCCTGGATCTGAGCAGATGATTATGGGATTTCTCTCTCTCTGTCTGTCTGTCTGTCTCTCTCTCTCTCTGTGTCTCTCTGTCTCTGTCGCTCTGTTTCTCTCTGCCTCTGTCTCTGTCTCTCTCTCTTTCTCTCCCGATTACATGGTAAGATACATGAATTGTTTTTTGAATGCGTAACCTTCCTTGCATTCTTGGAGTAATGCCATGATGTATATTATTCTTTATATATTTCTTTAGTGCCTATGTGCTAATATTTTATTTAGCATTTTTGCTTTCTTTTGTACTTTTTCTTTCTTGTAATGCCAGTATAAACTTTTGATAAAAAGATTGTGCTACCATCTTAAAAACAAAATGGAAGCTATTTTCTTTTCTCTGTTCTTTTGAAAAGTTTATATAAGACAGGTGTTAATTCTTACAAAAACTATCTGGGCCTGGAAGGCTTAGAGGAGAAGAGAGCAATGATTTTAATAATAGAAGCAATTTTTTAGGTAAACTAAACTTAGTTTTTCTAATTCTTGTTGAGGAAGTTTTGATAAGTGTGTTTTCAAGAAATGTGTGTAGTTAGCCTAAATTGACAACTTTCTTGATACAAAGTCACTCTTGCTATTCTTTTGCTATCGTTTTATAGTTCATAAGATCTAACTGGTGCAGCCACTATGAAAAACAACATGGAGGTTCCTCAGAAAATTAAAAATAGAACTATCATATGATCCAGCAATTCCACTTCTGGTTTTATATCTGAAGGAAAAGTAATCACTATGCCTAAGAGATATCTGTACCTTCACATTCAAAGCAGCATTATTTATGATAGCAAAGACATGGAAACCTAAGCATCCATCAGTAGATAAACGGATAAGATAATATGATATATATTATACTATATATACATATCACATTGAATACTATATAGCCATAAATAGAAAGGAAATCCTGCCATTTGCAGCAACATGGATGAAACTTGAAGGTATTATGCTAAGTGAAATAAGCCAGATAGAAAAAGATAAATATGACCTTATTTATATGCAGAATCGAAAAAAAATCCTGAATTCATAGAAACAGACAACAGATTGGAGGTTGCCAGAGGTGGGGAAGTGGAGGGTGGGAGAATGGGTTAAAGTAGTCAAAAGGTACAAACTTCCAGTCATAAAGTAAATAAGTCCTGAGATGTAGTGTAAAGCATGGTGACTGTAGTTAACAATACTGTATTGTGTATTTGAAATGTACTAGGAAAGATCTTAAAAATTTCATCACAAGAAAAAAATGTGTAACTATGTGAGGTGATGTATGTTTACAAAATTCATTGTAGTAAGCATTTCACTATATATATATATGCACACACATATATATATCTCACTATATATGTATATATATATATCTCAAATATTTATGTTGTACACCTTAAACTAATACAATGTTATATGTCAACTATACGTCAATAAAACTGGAAAAAAATTTAATGTTCATAAGATTTGTAGTGATATCTTTTTTTAAATTACTGATGTAAATATTTTATCTTTTTTTCTCTTTTTTCTTGATGAGTTTTGCTAGATATATACTAATTCTTTCCAAGAACCAATTTTGGAAGTTTAGTTCATTTTCTCACCTATATTTATTTTCTATTTAACTGATCTGTTTTTTGCTTTTATACATATTTGCTCCTTTCTTGTATGTTATCAATACTTCGGTTTGGTTTGCTATTCCTTTTCTAGTTTCTTGAGATGGAGGCTTAGATATTTGATTTTCAACATCTAATATTATCTTATACCACAAGCTTTACTCATTTATATTACGTCTTTCCTCTCTAACAGCATTTATGCTTACAAATCCTTTAAAGGGTCCTTAACTTGTCTAAGATTAGTTTGACATGTTTATAAGTTGAGAGGGGGTAAATGAGCAAAGATTCAAATCCAGGCTGTTTTACTCTTAAATCCATGGTCTTCCTTCTCACATAGGGTTGATTATATAAGCCATCAGTTGGAAGAAAGAGAACGTAGAAAAGCAAAAGTAAAACAAAGGAACCTTGACTGATGCATACTTCTTGCTAAGTACAGAGCAGCTTCTGGAGGAGACAGAGACGTGAGACGAGAACCAGACGAGTTGTGTCTAGTTACCTCCTAAGTACGAGTCTTTCCACTTTCGTGGCTACTATTTCTCTTCTGTAACACAAAGGCATGGACTAATCATTCCCAAGGTTCCTTTCCATTCTAACAGCAGAGTTTCAAAGAGGAAATGATGATCAGTGCTATCAAATATTATAGAGAGGTTAAAAATATAGAGTTTAAGAAATAGGCAATGCACTTTTAGTCAAGTAATCATTGTATTGCTGAAGGTGGGGGCCAAGTGACAACAGTTTTAAAATTCAATGGGTTTTATGCATTTCTGAAGTGGATGGGGTTCTCTGTGCAGAAACACATCTTGCACCCTGGCAGAGCTGGGAAAAGTCATAGCAGGGGTAGGAACTACAGACCTTGTCAGCCTGAGAGTGACACTTGGTTTCCTGGGTCCTCTTTTTCATAGCTAGAGAGCTACAGACACAAGATGGGATCAATCAAGAAAGAGCATCACAAATAACAAAAAAAGTTAATTAATTAATTTGGTTTTCAACATCAAAAGAGTACCTGGAAAGAGTTTATATTAAAAAAAAGTCTGAGATAAACAACATTTTATCCAGACAAGACAAAGTTCAATAGGACAACTCCTTTCCCTGGTGGTGCAGTGGTTAAGAATCTGCCTGCCAACGCAGGGCACATGAGCTCAAGCCCTGGTCTGGAAAGATCCCACATGCTACAGAGCAACTAAGCCTGTGTGCGACAACTACTGAGCCCGCACACCACAACTACCGAAGCCTGCACACCTAGAGCCTGCGCACCACAAGGAAGAGTAGCCCCTGCTCGCTGCAACTAGAGAAAGCCCACGGGCAGCAACGAAGACCCAATGTAGTGGAAGGAAGGAAGGAAGGAAGGAAGAAAGAAAGAAAGAAGGAAAGAAAGAAAAAAAGAAAGAAAAATTTTAAAAATTTACCTGGCAGGTAGTTTAAAAACAAAAAAAAATAGGAGGGCTTCCCTGGTGGCGCAGTGGTTGAGAGTCCGCCTGCCGATGCAGGGGACACGGGTTCGTGCCCCGGTGTGGGAGGATCCCACATGCCGCGGAGCGGCTGGGCCCGTGAGCCATGGCCACTGAGCCTGCGCGTCCGGAGCCTGTTGCTCCGCAACGGGAGAGGCCACAACAGTGAGAGGCCCGCGTACCGCAAAAAAAAAAAAAAATAGGAGAAGTCCTCACACAAAGACGATTCATAAGACAATTGTGATAAAGTCCCCTCAGTGACCTGGGGTTTTCATCTATGACATTATAGGGGAAAACACAAATTAAAAATAAGAGGTTTAATTCTGCCTGTTGAAAGTAAGGGAAAAGATTTCCCTCTGCTCCTTTTTCTTAAAGAATTTACCTTAGAAAATTTGTAATTTTAAGTACTTTCTCCTCTCTTTCCAATGTGTGTTCATATCATTTTGAAAACAAGATAGACTTTTTGTCAGCTTTATGACCAGGACTCTCTCTCCCAAGCACCTGGGACCCTTCTCTTTGAAATGTAACTTCAAGGGAGCTAGCACCCCTGTCTCCCAGTTTCCATGGGAAGCTAGAAACCCAACAGCAGCGGTTACCTTGCTCCAAGTTCAAAATTATTGCCTGTCATAAAGATATTAGGCATTTGTTTCTCCTCTGGATAAAGCCAATCAGCTAACATCAATGGTGACGCCAATTACCCCGTGGTAAAGTTAGGATGAACTATGTGTGACTGTCAAGTTCTCTTCATTAAGGACTAGGTATTCTTTACTTAGAATCTGAAAAACATGTATATAATGGATTGTATCTACCTGGCTATAGCAGGAGATGAGTTTTTTTTGTTTTTGCAGTCTCTTAGCAGATTGCCTGTGATATATGCCACATTCTGGATTACTGCTTATTCAAGAATAAAAGTGTTTTCTCTTTTTTTTTTTTTTTTTTTTGTGGTACGCAGGCCTCTCACTGTTGGGGCCTCTCACTGTTGTGTCCTCCCCTGTTGCGGAGCATAGGCTTCGGTCGCGGAGCACAGGCTCAGGTCGCGCAGGCTCAGCGGCCATGGCTCACGGGCCCAGCCGCTCCGGGGCATGTGGGATCTTCCCGGATGGGGGCACGAACCCGCGTCCCCTGCATCGGCAGGCGAACTCTCAACCACTACGCCACCAGGGAAGCCCAAAGTGTTTTTTTTCTCTACTAATTTTGTGCCGAGAGTTCCTGAGTTCAAAGATGATCTTGTTTTCATTTATAATTGCCAAATGCATATTAGGGTTGAATCTAGCACTGAACCACCTGAGATTTGAAAGCATATTCCAAGATAAAGATATCTTGGAATATTCAAAGATATTGATATCTTTATCATATTCAAAGATAAAGAAACTCCCCACCAAGTTTGTTTCCAGGAATAAACTAAGTGGATCACTGCCTAAATGTGGATTGTGCTAGGAGGGAAAAGCAGATGGAGAGAATCAAATCTACAGCCTGGACCCCAGGAAGCAAGTTCCTTACATTGGAATCCTTTTATCTCTCTGTAACTTTGTGGAGCTGAGTAAGTGTTCTACATGTGATCACGCTCTCACATGGAAGAAATAAAGGAAAGTATTAAAGTCCACTGATGCAGAGTTCAGAAATAAAGCAGAAGTAGAAGTACCTTGAAGCTACTAAGTGGAAGCTTCAAGGCCCCCGGCTTATACAGTCCCCTTTCGAGGACCTACAAAGGTGTTTACATGGTCGTATGTGTTTATAAAATTTGCAAAAGCAAGATCTTTCTGTATTCCTTTTGATAAAGAGGACCCACCAAATCATGAAATCTTTAAGCTCCTGCTGTGAGAAGAAAAAGAGAAATAGCACAGGAGCAAGAAAAGGAGGAAGGGTAACAGTGAATTTATGTATGTTCCCAAGACAGGGTTTTCAAAAGAAAGTAGGCACTTTCCAAAAATAGCGACTACATTTTCTTAGGAAAAAATATTTTTTTAATTCCTGCCAAGTAATAGGAAATTCAGCTACCCAAATGACCTGAATTCTTGACATCCAACTAAAAGCCTGTCAGAAAATAGTTCCCCAATATATCTGCTTTTCTTACCTATAATTTATTTCACACATTTAAATAGTGCCAGCTAAAAGGAAAATAGCGCAATCATTACAATAGTACAATCTTTCGAAAACAGAATGTTTCTGAAGATGGCAAATTTTAGGAATTTAGAACTTTAAATTATGAACGTGCAGGTGAATATATATCTATATATTTTTGCTCTCATATACTAAAAATAGTTCAGCTAAAATGCACAAATCACTATTTTGGGGCAATGTGTTCATATTATTATAAATGTGTTAGTCTGTGTGGCAGAGGTCATGACAACCCTTCCCCAAACAGCCTTATGTCTAAAAGACCCTGAATTAAAATAAGAGCAACATTCATCGAGCACAGCCCCAGCTGGGTCAGGGATTGGGGGAGAGACAGAAAGAGCAGCCGGTAAAACACAAACCTCCAGCATGAAAAGAAACATCCTCCACCTTCTAGAATCAAAAAGGGTCCTGAGCGTGTGGTCTCCTCCTTTGTGCTGGGTGGGGTTTTACTGCAGGTGGAAGAGTGAGCAGAATTCGGACTCAAGAGACTAGAAAGGGATGGATTTGGCAGTGCACAGACATGAACGGGAGAGTGGTGACCTGGGCCCCCCCCCCGCCCCCTGCAGGCCTCAAGCTCTTCAGACTTACTGTTAGAGACCCTTGGGGTTGTTGAAGGTGGCTAGAACTGTTTTTTTTTTTCTTTTCCAAGATGGTTTATTAAGGATATTGAATATAATTCCCTGTACTATACAGTAGGACCTTGTCGTTTCTCTATTCTATATATAATATATAACAGTTTGCATCTGCTAACCCCAAACTCCCAGTCCATCCCTCCCCTGTCCCCCCTTCCTCTTGGCGACCACAAGTCTGTTCTCTATGTCTGTGAGTCTGTTTCTGTTTCGAAGATAAGTTCATTTGTGTCATATTTTAGATTCCACAGATAAATGATATCATATGGTATTGGTCTTCCTCTTTCTGACTTACTTCACTTAGTATGATCATCTCCAGTTGCATTTATGTTGCTGCAAATGGCATTATTTCATTCTTTCTTATGGCTGAGTAATATTCCATTCACTATTTACATGTGTGAAATAAATTATGTGTGCCACATCTGCTTCACTCATTCATCTGTTGATGGACATGTAGGTTGTTTCCATGTCTTGGCTATTGTGCTGCTATGAACATAGGGGTGCATGTATCTTTTTGAATTATGGTTTTGTCTGGATATATGCCCAGGAGTGGGATTGCTGAATCACGTGGCAACTCTATTTTTTGTTTTTTGAGGAACTTCCATACTGTTCTCCATAGTGGCTGCACCAATTTACATTTGAAGGTGACTAGAACTTTAACGTTATCTGTTCTTCATTTTATGAGTAAGAGATACAATTTTCCCTTTTAGAAATGAACATAAGCAATGTTTACACGGTGTATATAAGATGTTTCCTGGAGCTCTTAAAAATACAACAGAGGCCCTAAAACTTCAAATTGTAGCATTTTTTTAAGCTAACAATTATAAGAGTCTTAAGTTGAGATTATCTGCTAGACATCAACTGTGCGTGGATATATAACGACAGCAAGAATGGCAATAACTCCACCAAATTTGAAATAACTCTTCCAAATGCTCAACTCATTTTCTTCGAGCAAGTTTTTATTGAAGGATAAAACTCCCTAAGGAATATGTGTAAGGAGATGAGTTCACAGTTTCACGTAGCTCTTTTCATTTTACACAGGAGGCCACTGGAGCCCAATCGTGGTCTCCCCAATAAACTCATGGCTGATGGCTAATTATTGTCAGATCTGGAAGTTGAATCCCATTTCTGGAGTGCCATTTCTAGGCACTACCTGAAACCAAAATTTTAGAATTCTCTTTTTCATTTAATCTGACTTAATTAGAATGGCCCTTGTCTCTTCATGGATGAGAGCACTTGGTGTGGAGATGCTTACAGGGTTGACCCAGTAGATAAATACAGACAGCAGATTATCACAGCTCATAGACTGCTCCTAAATCCATTTAATAAAACAATGCATCTTAAAAGGCTTTGATAACAAAGTTGATTAGTAAAAACAATGCAAAAAAAAAAGCTCTTTAATTTTCACACAGGTGTTGTCATCTATTTTACACGACATGGCCAGCATTGATCTGACAGACTAAAGGATTTCAAATATTGTGTTAAGTAATGTACTTCTACTTGTAGAAATCTGAAACCCGCTAAATACATCTCCCATTAGCACAAAGACTTTATTTATAGAGTGAAAAAGAAGCTGTGATTTGGGAACTTGTTAAATTAGGCAAAAAATTGCACCTCGTTTATTTTTGCACTTCCAAATAGAAAATATAAACACTTAAAAGTAAGAAAATGCCAAAAGCATGATGAATTACATAAAGTACATATTTTGAACACTGTGTCATATAGCTAATGCTGACCACCTAAATGATAGCAAAATAGGGCACTTACATAATAATTCATAATGAATCCAGCCATGGAGCCTCAGTTTTCTATTTCATAGGATCAAAACCCTCAATTTAGCCCAAGAAAACACTTCACAAAACTTAACACAAAAGGATTTAGAATATGTCGTTTCCTAAGCAATATTTATTTCAAGACTTTCACTTGTTTATGCTCAATCTTGCAATATGAAAATGCAGGCAGATAATTAAAAAAAAAACTAGAAAACAACAAAAAAAACCTCATGTGATATTCACTTATATTTATAAGTAAAAATTAATAAATGAGGTTTTGAGGTTTGAACTAGGTGTCCTGAAGTTATCACAGTCTAGGTTTATTTGAAGCCTTTGAGACTTAAGTCTAACACAATATTTATGACATAAAGGGATTTAAATGTGACATTGCTGGCATTATAGTTAAAACTGCCATATCTGGTTTACACAAGATAACATTCATTTATAAGCTCCTGTGATTACTCTTTCTATATATTGAGATTGATATTCTAGGGTTTTATTATTCAACTTTATTATAATTAAACTAATTTTCCATTTTGTACAAAAAGGTATTCTTGAAGGGGTGTGTCTGGGTAGGTGTGAGTTGGACTAATTTCCTATTCAAGACCTACAACATAATTATCTTTGAAAGGCCCAGAAAGTTTGAAGCAAAAATTTTTGACTCTCAGTATTACCATTGAATTTCCTTAGGTAGATGGACTATTTACTTGACATATTAATAGTTCAATAAAGGGCCAGCATTCGGTTCCACTTATGTTCTTGACATTGGATCAGGCCAGCATTTCTTAGCCTTGTCAGTATCGGCCCTGTGCTTGGATAATTCTTTGCTGTGAAGGGCTGTCCTGAGCACGGTGCCATGTCTGCCTCCATTCCTGGCCTCTTCCCACTAGATGCCAGTAACACTTCCCAGTTGCAACAACCAAAAATGTCCTGGGTGGAAGAAGCGAGGAGGTAAATTTGCCCCCAGTTGAAACCCTTGGATGGGGCATTAGGAATTTTAAAACGTAAATAAAATACAGTAGAAACAGAGCACACTCTTTTACCTCGCATTGGCTTCAAACCACCTTCAATTCACCTAGGCTAATGATGGCGGGCTTTCTCTTCTGTTTCCGCAGCTAGAAAGCCTGGCCCGAGGAGCCCTGAGGAGGGTGCTGTGTGACTAGGGCAGAGGGGCTGGAGGGCCGCTACATCACACCGTCCGCGCTGTGTGGATAAAACACGCACAGAAATTGTTACCGGGCTGTTCTGGCGCCCGTGGAAAATCTTCATCTCTTACGCGTATGAATGCAAAAATTGGTAGCTTTTCAAGTGGAAAAGAATGGGCTTTGTCTAATCCAAAGTGATTTTCAATGAAACAGCACATTTATATCCGTCCTTGCTGCTCTCCCGGGGTGTGCGGGACAGAACCTCGCGCAGGGTGACCCGCCCGCCAGGCCTGTCGCCCTGGCCCGCCTGTGGTCATTTTTGATGTGGGCTTGGGGGCCCTGCTCAGAGCTGACTTCGCCCTGGGCTGCTCCTTATAGAAGATGTTAACAAGCTCGGGCATTGAGGAAAGAGCTCCCCTGCAGGGCTTCTGACCCGAGGCCACAGATCCGCTAGTGAGTTTATAGCTTCATAGCATGGTTTTAATTTAGTCGCCTCAAAGATTTGTATTCCTCAGACTTGCAAACTGCCCGCCCCCTCCCCTCCCTGGAGCCCCTGCTCTCCCATCCCCCAACCCCAGAGGAAGTTTCTCTTGAAAAGAGCAGAGTCCAGTTGGGAAACTAATGAGCGGCCAACATAGGGCTTGAGAGACAAGTTTTTTCCTTCTTCAAAAGGCAGCTCAGAGGGCGGCTTTGTGTTTGTGTACTTAGCAAAGTCTCCCCAGATACCCCCTACCCTGTCACCTCTACCACATTATTTCCTATTTATCAGACTGAGTCACTCTGAGTAGCTTTTAATCTGGATTTTGACCACAGGAATTTTAGATAGCTCTGAAAACGAAGAGACTTACTCTGTGAATTAAACTTTTCCCAGGACATTTCACGTTGGGGATGACTTAACACTGTAGACTGTGCTGAAGCCGACTCAGATCTCGTCATTATTTACATTTCGGTGAGCTAACTCTTTGCTGTGGGGTTTTCCCGTGCCTGCAGGGTTGTTCAGCATGACCCCTGACCTTTACCCACTAGATGCCGGTAGCAACCTCACGCCCAGTGTGACAACCAAAAAACGTCTCCTGCGGTTGCCAAGTGTTCCCTGGGTGTAGTATGACCCCTGATTAGAACCACTGATTTAATGTCACACAGAGTAACTATTTGCCATTTTACTGGAATTTTAGGATTGCTATACATTTACTACTAGAAACAATGGTCACAAAATCAGATGGTTTTGCTTTTTCCCAAAAGAAAACCTTCCCTCTTTTTGATAGATTCAGATTTTATTGATTATCAATATTTCAAGGACAAGTGTCATAGATTTTGCCAACTTTCCATTTTCCTTAGGAAAGGAAAACTCTTACACACTTAATTTTTCTAATTTTGCCGCATATCTTGATAGAGATGAAATGGAGAGAAACCTGTTCAGTAGGAAGCTGGGGTGTTTCATTTTTTGTGAGTGGTTTAAGGAATAAGTGGATTTTTCCGTAGTCAAGAGTAATGTGATGATTGTCTATGGCAGTTACATGCTCCCTGCATGACACCCTCCCAGTTTTCACCAACCAGGTCCCGACCTCTGTGTTGCCACGTGTTCGGGCGAAGCTGGGCTGGGAGATAAAGTAAACCCGTTGTCAATCATTCAGTTATCATTGAATAACAGGGAACCAAGTGACTTAGGATTTTAGTAAGGAAATATTGCCAAGTCAACAACCGACAAATGACACCACATAGAACTCTTCAAAATTAAATCAATTCATGTGGTTTTTATACCACTAGTACACACGGCACATTTTAAAAAATGCTTTTAACTAAGTGCATTTTAATGTTATAAAAACTATAGATATCAATGCAACTGAGTACTTTCTGATTTAATTCAAGTGAGGAATTAAAATAGAGCTTGCCCATTGCACTTCACACTTTAGCATTATCCTTGACTCATAAACTTTAAATAAGAGCCATTTGCTATAATCCACAAGGAGAACTCTGAGAGGGGTTATATGTAATAAGTAGAATAATCACAAAAATGGACAGCTAAATAATCAAAAGAGTTACTCTTAAAAGTACAATGATATTTTTACGTTAATAGTTTTGCATTTTAGAGGACACTTTTGTTATTACACAATAGAGTGTAAAAAATTAAATGGTAAGATCCCAGTGGACAACAAGCAGATAGTTTTTAATTATTGCTATTGTTACCAGGAGCTGGGGTGGGGTGTAGAGTGTGAATTTCGTTGTCATGCAGTAGGTGAAATAAAGTAAGATGAATTTCTCAATACTGTGTAATGTTGGAGAGATTCTTCAGGGTGGCATCAGAAATGAATGATTGTCTCTGCAAAACCTCTGTTGCTGTGCAGATTTAGAAAGGAAAACATGCTTGCTTGCAGGCATTATGTAACTGGCAACAGCAATTGGAGGGATTTTATTGCCTGTATCTGTGACGTGCCAAACACAGACAGAAACAGCAGAACTCTAACAGTGGAGTTCAAGGTTAACTAATACTCTGTACTTTAAAAGACTGACTTTTGAGACAAGGGACCATCTCTGATTAGTGTGTCAATTCCGAGGTAAATTACTACCCACCTGAATTGTTTCAGCTTCGCATGGGATATAGATCAGAGTAAGACACAAAAGGTGGACAGAGAAATATCAAAAGAAGAAAATCATCAAAAGGGACAGGAACAAGAAAACTGCATTAATTGCTTCTGACTACAATTCGCAATAATAATCAGGTGAGACCAAATGGAAACTAATGCAGAAAAACATTGTTGTTAAACTTTTATATTACTTGTAGATAGTAGATATGTTTATAGTTAGGTTAAACTGTTTAGTAAACTAGACATGTTATTTCATAGTAGAGGTTTCTTTCTGCCCAACTATTTTATTAGCTTTATGTAGCTGAATATTAAATGAATAGCTTGGAGGCATCATTTTAAGATGGTAAACTGGTAGATCCAACTGATACTTTTAGACAAAATTTTGATGCTTAAAGTAGAAGATCATGTAAAACAACAGAATTGAAAATAGACTATTAGTTAGATATGTTATGTGTTCACATATATTATATCAGTATTAATGTGAATTAAGTCAGTCAATCCTATTTTGTATTGACTATATGATCATTGCTCTATGATCCTATTATCCACATGGTATTGCAAAGGGGACCTTGGAATATCTTTTCCATGAAAACGAAGAACTTGTTCAAAGAGTTTCTACTACAAATCTTTTATATTCTGATAACAATAACCTACAGTTCTGTCATTCATTCATTCATCTACTACACACATCTGCACGCAAACACATGCATATATAACAGGCACTGTCCTGTTTGCTAAATGTAGGATGTGAACCAAAGTTCGTCACTTTCCTCAAGAAGTTCTCAGTTTAGGGGTGTGGTCCATGAGAAGAGATTTGAGAGCCGCACAACGGGAAGGTCATTAAGAGTTTTAAGCAAACAGCGACATAATCTGATTTACATTTTTTTAATCTCCTTGAACTACTCTGCAGACCATGTATTATAGGGAATCTAGGATGGAAGTGAAGATATCAAGTTGGCTGCTGTTGCCATGGGCAACATGAGAAATGATGGTGCCTGGAAATAAAGAGAGTCAGAGTGAGGTTGAGGAAAATGGACAGGCTGCAAATGTAGTTTTGAGGTAGGGTTGACGGGACTTGACGTCACCACTTTGAATATGGTGATGGGGGTGGTATGGGGGTGAGATGTGAAGGTAGAAAGTTTCAAAACTGGACAGCTCTTTGTACAGAAAATTAAAAGTCCACTTCTTGGCACTTTAATACAGGAACCAGAAGAAAATATTAAAACCGGAAGAACTTGTTGGTATATGGGATGACAAAATTTTTTGAATTTTGAATTAAAGGATAGTTGTGATATCAAAAGCAGATAATAGGGTGAATTCCAGGGCTGAACAGAAATAAACTTCTTCTGAATAGCTGGACAGTGGCTAGGAGGCCTGTGGTAGTCATAGTTGGTTAAGCTAACTTCTCTACCTTGTTCATCACCCACAACAAGTTTTGGAAAATTACCACCCACAACATATTTTGAAACAAACAGATACTTCCTTTTTTCAATCTTCCTCCTAGATAGGGATTGCAATGTGGACTTGCTATCACCCGTGAGAGGTGAGTGGAAGCAATCCTCCTGCTGCATGGGCTTCTTGAAAAGATGGTTCTTACCTGATAGAAGAGAGTCGGATGAGATTTCTCTCCTTCCCTCTTCTTTCCTTCATTCCTCCTTAAATGACCCTTTGCTTTCTACCCATGCCCTCTGTTGTGAGGGTCAGGCACCATCTGGTTTAGTGATGTGTTAAGGTGTCTCTACTCAAGCTGCCATTATCGTTGCTTGGAATGATAAAATGTGATGGATGTGAGGCATCCTTTTGGGGTGGCAGCATTGAGAAGTCCCGCAGAATTACAAAATACCAACCCAGGATTTTGATAAATCAACTCCAGACTTCCTGTTAAGAAAGCGATAAATACCTTCACTCTTGAAACGACAGTGGAAGGGTTTTCTGTAATAAATGAATCCTTGCTGACAGAGGGCAGTACATCCAAGTGGCAATTTAGGTAAAAAAATAAATAAATAAATGGAGGGCAGGTAAGCCACGGATATAATTGTATGAGTCCAACTGAACTGAAATCTTAATTGATAGCATGTGATGGGATAAAGCAGATTTTTTTTTTGTTATTCTTAGTTTAGAATTTTTTTTCAATAAACAACAGCTTGTTGTAATGGAATAGAGTCTGCCAAACAGACAAACTTAATCCAAAAATCCACTCCTCTGTATTTTAGCTTTGTGACTTGGCAAATTTACCTAAACTTTTTGTGGTTACCTAAGGTTGTTGTGAGAACTAACTGAGATAATCCATGTAAAACATGTGATGTCAGGGTCTGGAATGTGGTGAGCGGTTGGTAAACAGGCTCTGGGCATCAAATTTCTCACAACAAATTCACAGGCTTGATAGGAGCATCAAATTGTATAAAGCATGTTAAATGTCTAGCAGAGAGAAAGTTCTCAATGAATATCTAGCACTTCACCTCTAGATCAATAACCATGGCTAATTTATTATGGGAATATTAATAGATGCTTAGGTATTACCATTTTCATACAAAATATCTGGTGGAAATAAAGTATAGAGTAAACGTGTCCATTTTTATAATACGGTGAAATAATTTGAAGGTGTTGGAATCTCTTAGTTTGAAGTTCTTTTTTTTTTTTTTTTTTTGGCGGTACGCGGGCCTCTCACTGTCGTGGCCTCTCCCATTGCGGAGCACAGGCTCCGGACACGCAGGCTCAGCAGTCATGGCTCACGGGTCCAGCTGCGGTGGGATCTTCCCGGACCGGGGCACGAACCCGTGTCCCATGCATCGGCAGGTGGACTCTCAACCACTGCGCCACCAGGGAAGCCTCTAGTTTGAAGTTCTTTGAGGTCAGGAATTGAATCGAAATATGAGGGGGCCCTAAAGAACTAGACATTCTGTGTCCATTGGAATTAACATTTGAGTAAATGTCAGATGGAAGAGTAAAGCTTCTAGATATCCATTCTAGATACTTGGAGAGGCTTGGCTGTCTGCCTATTTAATGTTTCATTACGGCTCAGAAGTTTGTACTTACCCAGCTAAGTCTCACCTTGGGTTCTCCCTCTTTGGAATGCTTTCCTGACTTGTGTTCCTGGCCTTGGATCATTAAACCTGGAGCTGTTATAGCCCCAGATATTGACAGCTATGTTTCTAACCACGGTGGGGTAACCCAGCCATGAACCTCGAGAACTGCCATCTGGTTTAACTATGTGGTTTTAGTTGTTCTCTACTGAAGCCTGAATCGTTCCACCCTCATGCTTGCTTGGCCCAATAAAATGTGAGTTCCAGTAACGTGCAACTTCTGGGTGGCGGCGTGAAGATCTAGGGTAGGATTCACTCAGTTTCCTTTTCCCTGCTATGTGATCCTGAAAGCAGGACCATAGCTGATCTCTGAGTGACTGCAATGGGTAGAGAGAGAAAGACCCCCTGCCAACCCACATAGTATGAGCAAGACACAAACTTGGTTCTAAGTCTCTGAGGGGTTGAGGCTGTTAGTACCCACTGCCTAACCTACCCTATCCATACAGAAACCTCATGAAAGGAGGCTCTCCCCTCTCAGTTAAAGAATT
This sequence comes from Phocoena sinus, assembly GCF_008692025.1. Classification (NCBI taxonomy): domain Eukaryota; kingdom Metazoa; phylum Chordata; class Mammalia; order Artiodactyla; family Phocoenidae; genus Phocoena; species Phocoena sinus. The sequence goes on along the minus strand of NC_045763.1, from coordinate 182,274,499 downwards.
CAGATCTCCAGATCAGGACTGTCCATCGTGGGAGCGCTCACTAACGATCCCCTGCTTGACTCAAAATGATATACACTAATATCTATAAAACAGATAACTAATAAGAACCTGCTGTACAAAAAAATAAATCAAATTAAATTAAAGGGCTTCCCTGGCGGCGCAGTGGTTGAGAGTCTGCCTGCCGATGCAGGGGACATGGGTTCGAGCCCTGGTCTGGGAAGATCCCACATGCCGCGGAGCAACTGGGCCCGTGAGCCACAACTACTGAGCCTGCGCGTCTGGAGCCTGTGCTCTGTAACAAGAGAGGCCGCAATAGTGAGAGGCCCGCGCACCGCGATGAAGAGTGGCCCCCGCTTGCCACAACTAGAGAAAGCCCTCGCACAGAAATGAAGACCCAACACAGGCATAAATAAATAAATAGCCAAGCATTTGAAGCCCCTTTAAAAAAAATTAAATTAAATTAATTTTTTTTTTAAAAAAGGATGTTTTTGAAGGTCTGATTGGAGGTCTGATTTAGCATCTTTATTTGATTTATTATGCTCAAGGACCAAAGGGAGGGTATATTAGTTAGGATTCTCCAGAGAAAGACAACCAACAGAGAGAAAGAGAGAGAGAGAGAAAACCAGAGCAAGTGGGAGCAAGAGAGAGAGTGAGAGAGAGAGAGAGAGAGAGGAAGGAATTTGTTCACACAATTATAGAGTCTGAGAAGTCCCACGACATGCCATCTGCAAGCTGGAGGCCCAGGAGAGGGGTGGTGTAATTCAGTCTGCGTCTGAAGGCCTGGGAACCAGGGAAGCCCCTGATGTATATCCCAGTCTGGGGACAGAAGATGAGGTGAGATGCCCCCATTCAACAGGGGAGCATCCCCCCTTCCTCTGTCCATTGTTCTATTCAGCCCTCAGGATTGGATGAGCCCTGCCCCCCACAATGGGGAAAGGCATCTACTTTACTGAGTCTACCTGCTCAAATGCTAATCTCAGCTGGAAACACCCTCCCAGACACACCCAGAAATCATGTTCCCTCTGGGCGCCACAAGACCAGTCAAGTTGACACATAAAATTGACCATCACAGAGGGGAACATAAAGCAAGGCTAAGAATCAGAGTGCTAACAAAGAAGAGGAGAAGTTCTTACTGGACTTTACTCCCTTATCTTATCTGAGAAGGGCTAAGAGCTGTCCTTGAAAACACTGGTTCCTACCACACTCTTCAGTACGATTGATTTCAAACGTAGGAAGTCATATGATGGAAAAGCAGCAGATTTTTTTCCCCATTTTATTCTTTTATTTACTTTCCAGTCAGATAATTGGAGTATTTCCTTTGTAAGTTTGGGAGGAAGGACATTCAAGTGGGCCTGCTAGCTCCTTGCAGCTCTGATGGGTAAAGAGCTGCTCTCATCGTAGAAGAACTTCACGGGTAGGGCCCATGTCACTGGAGGCGGAGTGCACATTTATACCAAGCACCCGCTTCTGCTCTAACCCTTCAAAACTTTCACAGTACTTTTTCTCCAAAGCTACCATATCTGAAAAATAAAGTTTGCTTCATTTACAAACTATATCACTTATGGATTATTGAAATCATCCTAAATGGCATCTAGATAATGATGCAAGAAAAAGATGTGCTGTGCAAAGTCAACTCCGATACAAAGAACACAGTAGCTTAAATGAGGCAACTACATTTGGAAGGCTAAAATTAAACCAATGTGTTGAACCATGCACATAAAACATTGTGTAAATCCGTAAGCTTCTCAGTAGACATTTCTTTTGAAATTCCTTTTTAGTGTTTAAGTTAAAATTAATCAAACGTTAAAAACACAAACAGGACAATAAGTTTGATAGTTAATTATTTTACTTTGAATTTATTTTTCTTACTGTTTTGTTTTGTTTTAACATCTTTATTGGAGTATAATTGCTTTACAATGGTGTGTTAGTTTCTGCTGTACAACAAAGTGAATCAGTTATACATATACATATCCCCATATCTCCTCCCTCTTGCATCTCCCTCCCGCCCTCCCTATCCCACCCCTCAGGTCACAAAGCACTGAGCTGATCTCCCTGTGCTATGCAGCTGCTTCCCACTAGCTAGCTATTTTATATTTGGTAGTGTATATATGTCCATGTCACTCTCTCACTTCATCCCAGCTTACCCTTCCCCCTCCCCATGTCCTCAAGTCCATTCTCTACGTCTGCATCTTTATTCCTGTCCTGCGCCTAGGTTCTTCATAACCTTTTTTTTTTTTTTTTTTTTAGATTCTGTATATATGTGTTAGCATACGGTATTTGTTTTTCTCTTTCTGTCTTACTGTTTTTAATCACAGGTGGAGTGTAATATTTTTAATGGAGTGAAAAGGAGAGTTTTCTTTATCAAGCCGTACCTTTGGGTTCCCGTGGATTCCTAGTATCTTTGGGGGTACATATAAAATATGATAATATGCAAAATTAAACAAAGAAATAAACTCTGAATGGAATACTGACTTCTTCCTTTAGATCCTGGTCAAGAGACGATCCCTGTCCCCTGGGAACAAGGCGAGCCCATTCACCACGAGGTCACTGCTCATGTTGCTTGAAGGAGCTCCACAAGGCAGCCCTTCTAGGACGGTGTTCTATCATCCCTCAGGTGGTAGAGCACCGATCCCACAGTGACCTTCAACAACCTAGTGAGTGAAAAATGGAAAACACAGGATATTTCTCAGTTTAAACACAGACAAATAGCAAAATTTTCTTCCAAACTCGGGAGTGGAGAATGTGGGCACATCTTGAATTGTAATGCTCATCTGAATTTAATTTAATAAATGCAATGCCTCCAATATTTGAGGCTTGTGAGATAATAAGAAAGGAACTATCCCTGAAGACCTGCATGTTGAATAATCCAATATCAATTCTTAGCTTTCATCTTTCTCCATCTCTCTGTAACACTCGATAAGGTTGATCCCTTCCTAGTACTTGAAATGCTTTCTGAATGCCAGGCTTTCATGATTCCACGCTTTCCTGTGTTTTATCCCATCTCACTGGCTGCTCCTTTTTGGTCTCTTGCTGATTCAGCCTCAATTTTCCAGCCTCTAAAGTTTAGAAAGCAACACAATTCAGTCCCTGGGCTTCTTTAAGCCTCACACTTCCTAGTGATGCCCCTTTAACATCTTCTGTGAACTCCAGGCTTGAATATCCAACTACCAACTTGACATTTCCACTTGCATCTCAAACTTAACATAATTTAATTCTCCCCAACATCACTCTTCTCTCTGTTGCTATCGATGTTAGGAAAAGAGACCACCATTTAGGCTGGAATCTTGGGAATACATCTTTACTCCTTTCTTTGTCTCATGCCTCACATTCAATCTATCAAATCTTTTCAGCATCGCCTTTAAAATATTCTAGGATTGAATCATTTATTACCACCTCCAATGCTACTACCCTTGTGTAAATTGGATTCTATTCTTGATCCCTTTGGAATCCAATATAGACAAGGGTAGTAAGCATTCACTTACAATCAGTTTTCTATATAGCAACTAGTGTTGTCTTTTAAAGTGTTAAATCTCTTGCTTCTAAACATACACCCTTGCTAAAAATCTTACAATTGCTTCCCATCGCACTGAGAGTGAAACCCAAAGTCCTTCCTTCCTATGTGTCTCCTATTATTTGAGCACCTGGCTCTCTCCATTCTCATCTTCTCAGCCCCGTTAACTGACTCAAGCTACATTGACCTCCACGTGTTCTCTGCTGAGCCAGTCATTTTCCCACCCCTGTTCTTAAATTTGCTCACCTTTCCACCTCAAACATTCTTCCCCAAGATAGCCTCGTAGCTCACTCCTTCTGTTACTTCATGGTTTCTTCAAATTAATCCCTCATAGAGTGTCCTGAGCAGCCTATCCAAATCTATACTCTACTCCATGTTGATCTCCATCCCCTACCTTGCTCTATTTTTCTTCATAGTCACCAAAAACCAGGAAAAAAAAATACATGAAGCAATGATCTTCAAGACGCTGGATATCACGCAACAAAGAAGAATAATTCCTGAAAAAGACAAACAAAGTCAGCTCTACAATTGCCTGAGCCTACTGACTTAAATGAGACTCCAGTTCATAGATCAGAAAGAAAGATCAGAACATTTCCTGTGTTGAGGAGATGAAACCAAGAGTTTGGGGAGATGAACGCAACTAGGAATGCATTTGAGAAGAGTGTTTATCCTGCTGCTGTTTGATGGAGTGTTCTGTATATATCTGTATATGTCCATTTAGTCTAAAGTATACATGTTTCCTTACTGATTTTCTGTCTGAATGATCTATCCATTGTTGAAAGCAGGGTAGTGAAGTCCTCTACTATTATTGCATTTTGTCTATTTCTCTCTTCAAAGCTGTTAGTATTTGCATAATATATTTAGGTGCTTTGATGTTGGGTACATATATCTTTATAATTGTTATATCCTCTTGATAAATTGACCCTTTATCATTGTATAATGATCTTTCTTGTCTCTTATTACAGTTTTTTTTTTACCTGAAGTCTATTTTGCCTGACATAAATACAGTTTACCTTGCTCTCTTTTGTTTTCCATTTGCATGGACTATTTTTTTCTATTGCATCACTTTGAGCCTATGTGTGTCCTTAAAGCTGAAGTGAGTCTTTTGTAGGCAACATATAGTTGGGTCTTGTTTTGTTAGCAATTCAGCCACTCTGTGTCTTCTTTTGTTGTTGAATTTAATCTATTTATATGTAATGTAATTAGTAGGTAAGTACTTACTACGGACATCTTGTTAATTGTTTTCTGGAAGTTTTGAGGTTCCTTTCTTCTTCTCTTTCTGTTTTCCTTTATAAATTGATGATTTTCCATAATATTATACTTTGATTCTCTTTGCTTTCTTTCATATATTTACTGTGGGTTTTTGCTTTGCTCTTGCCCTGTACATGAATCATTATATAGACATAACAGGCTATTTAAAACTGATTACATCTTAACTTCAATTGCATATAAAAAATCTGTTCTTTTACTCCCCTACATGTATTTTATGTTTTCTATATCATAGTTTACATCTTTTTATACTGTGTACCCATTAACACATTATTGTTGCTATAGCTATTTTTAATATTTCTGTCCTTTAACCTTTATACTAGAGTTAAGTGATTGGCTATATTACAGTATTGAAGTATTCTGAATTTGACTATATATCTGCCTTACCAATGTGTTTTAATTTTTATATGTTTTCATGTTACTAATTAGCATTTGTTAACTTTAGCTTTAAGAATTCCTTTCAGTATTTCTTGTAACACAGGTCTGGTTGTGATGACTCAGCTTTTATTTTTCTGGACAAGTCTTTATTTCTCCTTCATTTCTGATGGTCAAGTTTGCCAGATAAGGTACTCATGGTTGACCGTTTTCTTTTTTTTGTTTCATCACTTTTAATATGTCATTCCATTCTCCTGTCCTTTAAGGTTTCTGCCGAGAAACTCACTGACAGACTTACGAGCTTTTCTTCTAAATGACAAGCTTCTTTTCTCTTGTTGCTTTCAAGAGTCTTTGATTTCTGACAGTTTTATTATAATGTGTCTTGGAGAAGATCTCTTCGAGTTGAATTTGTAGACATATGAGTTCCAAATCTCTGCCTGCTTTTGAAAGTTCTTAGCCATTGTTTCTTTTTTCTTTTTTTAAAAAAAATATTTATTTATTTATTTATTTATTTTTGGCTGTGTTGGGTCTTCATTGCCGTGCGCAGGCTTTTCTCTAGTTGTGGTGAGCGGGGGCTACTCTTTGTTGTGGTGCTCAGGCTTCTCATTGAAGTGGCTTCTCTTGTGGCAGAGCATGGGCTCTAGATGCGAGGGCTTCAGTAGTTGTGGTGCAAGGGCTTCAGTAGTTGTGGTGCATGGGCTCAGTAGTTGTGGCTCACAGGCTCTAGAGCACAGGCTCCGTAGTTGTGGTGCATGGGCTTAGTTGCTCTGCAGCATATGGAATCTTCTCGGACCAGGGGTCAAACCTGTGTCCCCTGCATTGGCAGGCAGATTCTTAACCACTGCGCAACTAGGGAAATCCTGCCATTGTTTCTTTTAATAAGGTCTCTGCTCCTTTCTCCCTCTCTTTTCCTTTTGAGACTTCAAGCATGCATAGATTATTTCTTTTAATGATACCCCATAAATCCCATAAGTTTTCTTCCTTTTTTTTTCTTTTCTCCTTTTGCTCCTCAGACTGGATTTCCAAGTATTTGTCTTCAAGTTTCACCATGTCTTTCTTCTGCTTGGTCTAGTCTGATGTTGAAGCTATCTATTGAATTCTTTGGTTCAGTCACTGTATTCTTCAGCACCAAAATTTCTGTTTAGTTCATTTGCATGTTCCTATCCCTTTGCTAACTTCTCATTTTGTTCTTGTATTGTTTTCCTGATTCTCTTGAATTGTTTATGTGTGTTTGCTTGTTGCTCTCTGAGCATCTTTATAACAATTATTTTGAATGTTTTGTCAGGCAATTAATGTATCTCCATTTGAGGGGGGATCAGATTATGAAGGTTTACTGTGTTTCTTTGTTGGTGTCATGTTTCCCTTGATGCTTTGTTATCCCTGTAGCTTTGTGTAGGTGTCTGCACGTTTAAAGAAGCAGTCACCTCTTCCAGTCTGTATAGACTGACTTCAGTTAGGAAGACCTTCATCCATGGAGTGAGGTCCAGAAAAGCGTGCTGTGACCTTGGGTCTAATACTGCAGGACACTAAGCACCAGAGTATGTGGTGTCTCTGGGTCTGGGGGTTGTGATGTCTTGATTGTTCAGGCTGCTGGGATTCACAACATCGACACTGCATAGTTCTTAGAGAGCACTGTAGAAGGGGTCTGCAGAGGCTTCAAGGGCTGTTGGGGTGTTTGGGAGCACCTCCAAGTCCACCAGTTAGGGACCAGAAAAGGCAGCAGGCATGGCCTGTATGATGATGTACACACACTCAGCTGCAGGGCTGGCTGCAGGTGCCTGTGTAGTGACAAGGGCTGGTTGCAGACACACATACAGTGTTGAGGGCCAGGGCCAGCAGCAATGGCTGTGGTCAACTGCACAGACACGCCAGTTGTGAGGGCACTTGCTGTCAACATGCACTCCCATGGCTGCTGGGCATTACCACTGGCACACACAGTGCAGACCAGTAACAGCAGCAGGATCAGGGGCATGCAAATGCTCAGATGGTTGGGTTAGCTGCAGGTGAGCCCAACAGTGCATACCAGTGTCAAGAGAGAGGGCTGGATCTGGGCCCACAAGCAGCCAGGGGGGAGGGGGACCTGGCTGTCAGAGTGCCCTACTGTGGCTACAGGATCTCATCACAGGTAAACATATGGCATGGAGGCCTGTGATGGGAGTCAGGTGAGTGGCATGCAGGTGCACAGCTGGAGGTTCTAGCTCACAGTGTGCACAGAGCAGTGGCGGTGAGCTGCAGTGGTCTAGGATGGTGTCTTGTACCTGTGCAGCTAAAGAGGTCAGGGCTGGCTGGTCAGTGGATCCTGGGCTCCAGTGAGGGCTAGAGGGTAGGGAGGAGGGAGGAGAGAGGTATTCAAGCTGTTGGCATCTGCAAAGATGAGACTTATAGGAAGAAAACATCAGTGGTGAAATCTGCAGGGCCTCCATGATGGCTGTGCTGACCTTTGGGTCCTTCAGTTGCAAAAGCTGTTGGGATCCCCTGCAGAGTATGCTCCTGGGAACTGTGATCACTCCCACCATGTGGCTCGTACTGGTTGCCACTGCCCTTTTCCTATTCTAAGTTGTCTTCTATTCATCTCAGCTTTTCTGGCCTCTGGGTGGGGTGAATCCAAAGTGGGTCCTTCTTTGTGCAGTGACCACAAAAGGCTGGGGAGGCTGATCAGCCATCCTTCTCTCCTGGCAAGGGGAACTCTTTTGAGCCTGGGAGTTCCCTCTTAGAAATGAGCAGTTTCAGCCTGGGAGATGGGACAATGCAAGCAAAATGAAGTTGCTCTTCCTTCTCTTTTTGTGTATTCTTAGGCATTTTGTTTCACTGTGTTGCCAAGTTTCTTAAGTGGACTTCTAAGATCTCCCAGGGCTATTTCTGTTCATGAGTAGCTGTCTAATTGTTGATTTTTGTTGGGGAACAGAGGCTGAGGTCTTCTATTCTGTCGTTTTGGCGACATCACTCTTTAATATGCATTTAATTGAAGTCCACAGAATGGGGTGAACAGAAAAAGAATTTAAGAAAACAATGGATGAAAACTTTTCAAGCTTGATGAAAACTGTAAACCCACATGCATATAAGAATTTCAAAAAATATAAAAATAAAAAACCTAAGCACACAACATGAAGAAAACTATAGCAAACACCATAATCAAATCTCGCAAAACCAATAATAACAGGAAAATATTGAAACCATCAAGAGAAAAAAGCATGTTTACATAGAGAAGACCAAAGATAAGAATGACAACAGATTTCTCACTGAAACCAATCAAGGTGAGAAAAAGCACCTGAAATTTTAAAAATGCTGAAATTTAAAAAAGAAAGCTGTCTAGAATTCTATAGAAAGGAAACATATATTTCAAGAATAAAGGCAAAAACCTTTTCAGAAATACAAAAGTTGATGAAGTCATCACCAGCAGATCTGTATTACCAAAAAAAAGTTTAAAAAGGTACTTGAGCAGAAAGAAAATCATACCTAATGAAAATATTAATCTACACAAAAGAATGAAGATCACCAATAATAGTAACTAGGTGAGTGAATGTATAAAGTTTTCCCTATTATTTATTTAAAATTTTCTGGAAGATAATTGACTATTTGAACAAAAAATAATGAGGTAATGTGGTTTTTTTAACATATGTAAAGGTAAAATGTATATAACAAAACCAGAAAGGGCAGGCGAGGGTAAATGAAAATATACTATTGAAAGGCTCTTATACTACACATAAGGTGATATCATATCATTTGAAAGCAAACTAATAATTTAAATATGTATACTGATAACCCTAAGCAATTACTAACAAAAGTGTGATAGCTAATAAGTCTACAGAAACATCACAAAAACAAAAATGAAAAAACTCAATCCAAAAGAAAAAAAGACAAAAGAAGAGAACAAAGAACAAATGAGACAAATCAAAACCATATAGCAAAATGATAGGTTGTAATCTATATTAACAACCACATTAAATGTAAATATTCTAAACAAACCACTTAAAAGGCAGACAGTCATACTGGATATAAAAACAAGACCTAACTATGCACTACCTATAAGAAATGATGTTTAAGTAGACACAGTTTTAAGATAAGGGAATGGAAAAAGATATGTCATGATGATACAAATTGAATAAAGTTGAAGTGGCTATGTTAAGATCAAACTTGATTTTAGAATAAGAAATACTGGAGATGAAAATGATCATTTTACAATGCTGAAGGGGTGAATTATTCAAGAGAACATTACAGTCCTAAATACGCATTTGATTACAGAGCTTCAAAATTCATACAGCAAAAACTGATAGAATTACAATGAGAAAGAGACAAATCTACAACTATAGTTCAAGATTTCAATACTTCTCTGTAAATAACTGATAGAACAAGTAGAGAAATTGTTAAGTATATAAAATACTTAGACAACAAAACGATCAACTAAATTGACCTAATTCATACTCGATCCTAATCATACAATAGATTGCATAAATTTTTCAAGTGCACATGAGACCCTTATCAAAATAAACCATATTTCAAGACATAAAACAATTCTCAACAAATCTAAAAGAGTCAAGACTTATAAAACATGTTTTCTGACAATAATAAAATTACATTGGAATCTATAAGAGAAATATCTTTGGAAAATCCCTATATATATGGAACTAAGTAATACACTTATGAATAATTTATAGTCCAAAAAAGAAATCAGAAGAAAATTAGAAAGTATTTTGAAATGAAAATGGATTATGATGCATTTGAATAACAGTTGAAAATTTGGGGATTCCTCAAAAGGAATATGTAGGGGAATTTGTAACACTAAACAGTTACATATTTTTTTAAAGTCTTAATGCCCAAATTTTAAGAAAACTGAAAAAGAGCAACAACATAAACTCAAAGTAGGCAGAAGCAATTAATGAAGATCAGAATATAAATTACTGAAATAGAAAACAGACAAAATAATAGAGAAAATCAGTGAAACCAAGGAACTCATTCTTTGAAAACAATCTATAAAATTAATAAAGCACAAAATTTCAGTATCAGGAATGAAAGAGTTGACATTACTACAGAATTTATAGATATTAGGAGTATAGTAAGGAAATAGTTCAAAAAGTTTTATGCCAATAAATTTGGAAACTTAGAGGAGATCGACAAATTCCTTGAAAGACACAAGTAACCAACTTACTCAAGAAAAAATCATCAGAATAGCCCAATATTTCTTAAAGAAATCAAATCTGAAGTTAAAAAAATGTCCTAGAAAGCAAAATTCCAGGTCCATATGCCTTTTCTGATGAATTCTACCAAATATTTAAGGAAGAAATTATACCAATTCTACAAAAACCATTCCAGACAATTGAAGATGGACTACTTCTCAACATTTTATAGTAGGTTAGCAAAACCCTAATACTAAGCCCAGGCAAAGACTTTACACAAAAAGAACTACAGACCAATATTCCTCATGAACATAGATGCAAAAATAATAAACAAAATTTTAGCAAATTGGGGCTTCCCTGGTGGCGCAGTTGTTGAGAGTCCACCTGCCGAAGCAGGGGACCCGGGTTTGTGCCCCGGTCTGGAAAGATCCCACATGCCGCGGAGCAGCTGGGCCCGTGAGCCACGGCTGCTGAGCCTGCGCGTCTGGAGCCTGTGCTCTGCAACGGGAGAGGCCACAACAGTGAGAGGCCTGTGTACCACAAAAAAAAAAAAAAAAAAATTTTAGCAAATTGAATCCAAGTGGAGTTGAATCCCAGAAACACAAGGTTGGCTTAACATTTAAAAATCAATCAATGTAGAGACAGGTGATCAAGATCATGAAATAGGAAGACCCTAAACTCTCCTTCTCCCATGGACACACCAAAATTACAACCACTTTATACAGCAGCTACCTATGAGAACAACCTGTTGAAGAGCTGAAAAGATTTTACATAATTAAAAACAAAAAGAGGGAATCACAATGAGATGTGTAAGAGGAGCAGAGACGTAGTACAGTCAGGACCCACACTCCTGGGTCAGCAACAAGCAAACAGGGAGATAGTCAAAATTGCAGAGGTTCTCCCCTAGGAGCAAGGGGTCCAATCCCCATATCAGGCTCTCCAGTCTGGGGGTCCCAAATGGGGAAGACAACACCCCAGAACACCTGACTTTGAAAATCAGTGGGTTTTACATTTGGGAGAGCCAGATGGCTGTAAGGAACAGAGACTCCACTCTTAAAGGGCACACACAAAATCTCACATGCTCTGAGTCCCAGAGCAGAGGCAGTAGTTTGAAAGGAGGCTGGGTCAGACACACTTGCTGATCTTGGGAAACCTTCTGGCGAGGCAGAAGGCAGCTGAAACTCATCCTGGGGAAGGAGGCAATGGTGGCAGGTATTCTGGGGGCTCATTCTACAGCAGTAACATGAGTGCTGGCAAGCCCCTTTTTGGAATCTTCACTCTAGCCTATTAATACTGGGAGTCCAGCCCCACCCTCCAGCAGGCCTACAGCACCCTATGCACACTTGGGCCATGCAGCCAACTGCATGGGAAGTCTACCCCACCTTCCAGTATGCTCACAGCCATCACATGAGGCATGGCCTCACAGCCAACGAGGCCAGGGGCCAGCACAGCCTACCAGTGGACCCCCAGTAGTTGACCCCAGCACAACAGAAAGGTGCGGGCAGCCCACATAGGGAGCACCACTAGAGCTATAGCTCTGGTGACCAGAGGGGAGCATGCTACCAGACCCAGTAGGATGCCTCTTACATAAGACCACTTTTTCAAGATCTAGAATGTAACCTACCTGACACACAGATATAAACACAGATAATTGGGGAAAATGAGGAGACAGAGGAATATGTTTCAAACAATCTTGTTGACAATCTTGTTAAACAAGACAAGATTTTTAAAAAAGAAATAAACAAAGCAGAGATACTACCCAAGGCAATCTACAGATTCAATGCAATCTCTACCAAAATATCAATGGCATTTTTCACAGAAATAGAACAAGTAATTTTAAAAATTTTAAGGAAACACAAAAGATCTCAAATATCCAAAACAATCTTGAGAAAGAAGAACAGAGCTGAAGGAATCACACTTCCTGATTTTTTTGGCTATACTACAAAGCTACAGTAACAAAAGAGTATGGTACTGGCACAAAAACAGACACAAAAATAGATCAACGGAACAGAATCAAGAGCCCAGAAATAAACCCACATACTTACGGTCAATTAATCTGTGACAAAGGAGGCAAGATTATGCAATGGATTAAAGAGTCCCTTCAATAAGTGGTGCTGGGAAAACTAGACAACTACATGTAAAAGAATAAAGTTAAAACATTCTCTAATACCATATACAAAAATAAACTCAAAGTGGATTAAAGACCTAAATGTAATACAGGAAACCATAAAACTCCTAGAGGAAAATATAAGCAGAATACTCTTTGACATAAATAATAGTAATATGTTTTTCGATCTGTCTCCTAAAGGAAAGAAAATAAAAAATAAACAAATGGGACCTATTTAGACTTAAAAGCTTTTGCACTGCAAAGGAAACCATTGACAAAATGAAAAGACAACCTACTGAATGGGAGAAAATATTTGCAAATTATATGACTGATAAGGGGTTTATATCCAACATGTATAAACAGCTCATACAACTCAACATCAAAAAAAGAAACAACCTGATTTAAAAAATGGGCAGAAGACCTGAATAGACATTTTTCCAAAGAAGATATGCAGATGGCCAACAGGCACATGAAAAGATGCTCAACATCACTAATCATCAGGGAAATGCAAGTCAAAACCTCAGTGAGATGTCACCTCACACCTGTCAGAATGGCCATCATCAAGAATAACACAAATAATAAAATGTTGGCAAGGGTGTGGAGAAAAGGGAACCCTCCTGCAGTGTTGGTGGGAATGTAAATTGGTATAGCCACTGTGGAAACCAGTATGGAGGTTTCTCAAAAAAGTAAAAAAGGAACTACCATATGACCTGACAATTCCACTCCTGGGTATTTATCTGAAAAAAAAACAAAAAAACAGTAATTTGAAAAACCCCAGTGTGCATAGCAGCACTATATACAATAGCCAAGATACGGAATCAATCTAACTGTGGACACAGAGTGGGGAAGGGGAGGTTGGGATGTATTGGGAGATTAGGATTGACATATATACACTACCTGTGTAAAATAGATAGCTAGTGAGAACCTGCTGTATAGCACAGGGAGCTCAGCTCAGTGCTCTGTGATGACCTAGATAGGTGGGATGGGGGGCCTGGGAGGGAGGTCCACAAGGGAGGGGATATATGTATACATATAGCTGGTTAACTTTGCTGTACAGCAGAAACTAACACAACATGGTAAAGTAATTATACTTCAATTTAAAAAAAAACAGATGAATGGATAAAGAATATGTGAGATATACATATCTGCCCATTTTTACATCAGGTTGTTATATATATATATATATATATAAAGGACATCTATGAAAATCCTACAGCCAGCATATTCTTAAAGGTAAAAATTAAATGCTTTCCCCTTGAGATAAGATGTCCACTCTCACCACTACCTTTCATTGTACAAAAGATTCTAATCATTAAGGCAAGGATAGCGAAAGCAAAGCCAACCTGATTGGTAAGAAAGAAGTATAAAATTGTCTTTATCTGAAGACACATGATCATCTTTATAAAAAATCTGATGGACAACTACTACTGGGGGAAAAAAGTTAATTTAGAGAGGTTGTAGAATAAAAGATCAATATACAAAAATCAAAACTGTATTTCTATATATTAGCAATGAACCATCAGAATTGAAATTTTAAAAAACACTATTTGCAGCAGCATTTAAGAAATCAACTACTTTGAGGTGAATCTGACAAAAGATGTGCATGGCATATAAACTGAAAATTGTAAAACATAATTGAGAGAAATTAAAGAAAATTTAGATAAAAGGAGAGATGTTCCTAGTTTATGGGTCAGAAAACAAGATTTTTTTTTTGATATTGATTTTCCTCAAATTGATCTATAGATTCAATGTAATCCCAATCAAAATCCCTGTGCACTTTTCTGTAACAAATTGGTAGCCTGATTCTAAACTTTGCATATAAATTCAAGGAACCTAGAAAAGCCAAAACAATTTTGAAAAGAAGAGCAAAGGAGGATTAACTTTACCTGATTTCAAGACTAGTTATAAGGCTAAAGTAATAAGGAAAGTGTGGTATTGGTTTAAAGATAGACAAATAGATCAATGGAACAGAATAGTAGACCCATACATAGATGGACAACTTTTTGGCAAAGGTGAAAAGTCAATTTTGTGGAGAAAAGAGTCTTTTCTGCAAATGGTACTTGAAGACCATTTTTAGTTCATTTTTGTATGTGGTGCTCAAACAATTGGATAATCATATTCAAAATATAAACTTTGAGTCACACCTTGCATCATATACAAAAATGAACTAAAAAGGGATTCTAGACCTAAATGCTAAACCAAAAACTCCAACATTTCTGGAAATTAAAAAAAAATAATAAACAGGAAAAAATTTGTTATTTTGTGTTAAGCAAAGATTTCTTTGATACAACACCAAAAACATATCCATAAAAGAAAAAAGAAGATTAATTGGATTTCATCAAAGTTTAAAACTTCTGATATTCAAAAGACTGTTAAGGTAATGAAATGTCAGACTGGAAGAAAATATTTGCTAATGATAAATATAATAAGAAACTTGTATTTGAAATATATAAAGAACTCTCAAAAGTCAATAATAAGGGAAAAAGCCCAATTTTTAAAATGGAAAAAAATTTTGAAGGGCCATTTCAACAGAGTACATGTGTATAAAAAGGAGATGCACATGAACAAATGCTCAGTTTTATTAGTCATTAGAGAAATTCAAATTAAAACTGTAAGATACCAGTATATCCCTCTTAGAATGGTGAAAATTAAAAATACTGACCATACTGAGTGCTGGCGAGAATGTGGAACAGCGCTAATTCTTATACATCAAGAATGGAAATGTAAAATGGTACTGCCACTTTGCAAAACAGTTTGACATCTTTTAAAAAATTAAATATATATACATATAATATGTTTTAACCAATCCTCTTCATACTAAGACTCATACAAAAGTGGTTTTAGCAGCTCTATTTGTGACAGCCCTGAAATGGAAACAATCCAAATGCCCATCACAGGGGAACAGACAAATATCGGTATATAGGGACTTCCCTGGTGGTGCAGTGGTTAAGACTCTGAGCTCCCAATGCAGGGGGCCAGAGTTCGATCCCTGGTCAGGGAACTAGATCCCACATGCATGCCACAACTAAGACCTAGTGCAACCAAATAGATAATAAATAAATAAATAAATAAATAAATAAAATATCAGTGTATCCATATGATAGAATACTACTTGGAAATAAATAGGAAAAAACTCTGTTACATACAACAAGAATCTCAGAATAAGTAAACTGGGAGAACAAAGTCAGGCAAAAAGGGGTACCTACTGTAAGATTCTATTAATGTAAAACTAGAAGATGCAAACTGTTTTAGAGTAACAGAAGGCAGATCAGTGGTTGCCTCTGGGCAGAGTGATGAGGGAGGGGCAGGATGAAGGGATACAAAGGGCACTCAGGAAACTTTTGGAGGTGATGTATCTGTTTATTACCTTGAATATGGTGATGGTTTCACAGGTCTATACATAAGTCAAAACATTAAATTATACACTTTGAATATGTGCAGTTTATTGTATGGCAATTGTACCTCAATAAAATCTGTTTTTGAAAGAAAAGTGGGAATTCAGGTTGTAGCTAGAGAGTGGTGTTATAGCCATCAACTTGATGGTGGTAGTTCAGGACTCTCTCAAAAGGAATTCAGTGATTCTGCTAGCTGTGTGTGCAGAAGTTGAGTGCTACTGTGTATTTATAGTCAAATTGCTGGGGTTTGAATCCCAACCGAGTTAATTTAGTTGGGGTGGATCTTTGGCAAGTTTCCTTCTCCAATCTCATGAAATTGTTGGGAGGATTTACTAGATCGCGTAGTAAGTGCTCAATAAACGTTAGCTGTTACATTTTTATGTTAAAATGTGGGTGGTTGGGGGGGTGGTTCGTAGCTTTGGTCAGAGCCTGAAAGAGCCCATGACTGAGAACAGCAGCAAGTCCTCTGATAACTGAAACTGTGGAAGGGGACGAAAAGCCTCAAAGACAGTACAGAACCTTGGGGGGACATCTGAGCTCAACAGAGAAGAGGAAGAGGAAGAAGCAGACAAGATGATTGAGAAATAATACAGAGGTGAGAGGAAGGCAGGAACAGGCAGGGTCACAGAAGCTAAAAGAGGAAATATTTTCAAGAGAAAAACATGTTATCAAATACTGCAGCCTTGTGAAAGAAGCTCAAACATAAGACAGATCCATTGGATTTTGACAATGAGTTTGTGTTGACTTTTTTTTTTTTTGAGATATAATGGACACAGAACGTTATATTAGTTTCAGGTGTACAGCATAATGATTTGATATTTGCTGTACTGTGAAATGATCATCACAGTAAGCCTACTTGACATTGACTTTTGATAAAGTAATTCCACCAGAGAAGTGGGGAAGCAGGCAGATGGTAGGGGGCTGTGAATGAATGCTTAGGAAGTGTAGGCAATCAATTCAGACAACTTTTCAAGAAATTTAGAAATGAATAAAAAAAAGAAGGCTATAGCTGTAGGTGTTATTAGGACAAAGAGAGTATCTCCCACGCTGCTGCTATAGGACAAAAGCGGCCATACGCTGCAGGTGCACTGTTGGGCGTGACTGTGTTCTAAAAAGAATTTATTCACAGAGGCAGGCAGCGGTAGCCGGCGGAATTTGATCCTGCTAGAGAGGAGGAATTGGAGAAGATAAGACCCAAACCAGAATCAGATGTTGCAGGGAGATGATTAAACTAACTGAGCCGGCAAGAGATGCTGAGACTTAAAGGAAGCCCTTAGCAGAGGCAACAGAGAGGAGCGAATCGATTCTAAATAGATGCAGGAGATGGAAACCACAGATCTTTGTAACCAAATGGGTGTGTGAGGACATGATGATGAAGGTCCAAAGCTTGGATCCGGCTTGGGGGACAGCTGCTACCACTGACTGCTGGGGAACCCTGTGAGCACAGAGCCACCGCCGCAGAGAATACAATGCTTAGGACACCTCTGCGCTCTGGCCACAAACCACAGCCCAAAACTCTCACCTCCATCCATGACCAGCTACATAATTTCCGGGACTCGCTGCAAACTAAGTGAACCTGTGGGACTTCTTGTTCAAAACTGTTAAGCTTCTCAAACAATACGCCAGAGCATTAAACCAAGGAGCTGTTCTAAGTGCTGGATGACGAGCGACACCTCAAGCCAGAGAACCTTAAATCTGACTCCAGTCTGGCAGCTGGCAGGGCTAGGTTAGCTGCTGGACTTCCGGAAGCATGCTCCATTTACAAAACGGAGCCTCTTTTGTTTCTTTTGACTCGTGGGTTTCAAGAACGCTTTGCCATGCTGATGCCGATAACTAGGGAACTTTCTTTATTAGCATCTTAACTTTTTAACATTGCCTCTACAGCCCACTTTTGTCAGTCTCCCAATCTGTCACATAGAAAAAAGAGCTGTACTTCAATGATGATTTCACTTGAAAAGAGCTTTTTTTTTTTTTTTTTTTTCTCTCCAACTCACAGCTAAGACATAGCAGAATGGCAGGGGGCATTTTCCACAACTGACTGAGAAAGCCCTTTAAAGGTGAGTTTCTCCCAGTGCATCAAGTTGACAAGTGCACTTGGGGAGCTGCTTTGAAAGTGAATGCAAGTGCCAAAGCCCCGGACAGCAAGCTGTGTTCTAGGGCTGCTGTTTCCTTAAGGGGACTGTGGTTGTCTTAGACCACTAACCCACTAGGAAGCTTGGAGAATATTGTGTGGGCAGTGGAGAAGACTTTCTCTGACCAGGAGTCCGGAACCACATCCTGTCTGTCCAGCTCACCACTGTTGTTTTGTGCTCTTAATCAATTCACTTAACGTCACTTAGTACTTCTGCCTCTGGTGACACAGGAGGTTTGGATCTTCAAGATCCATAATTCACTTTTTCTATTACCTTTGTTCTCATTCCACAAAGCTCCTGAGGACTTAGCTTGCCAGGATATTCGATAATTGACATTTCATAACAAAGAACAAATAAAGATAAAAATTTCATCTTAGCCAATTTTAGTGATTACATACATAAGTTTTTGGATCTAGACATCAACATGGTATATATTTTTCAGTCCTGACAACCATTATAACTATCAGAATTGCTTTATCATAAAATTTTGGGAGAATTCCCTGGTGGTCCAGTGGTCCTAAGCACAGATTAGGACTCTGTGCTTGCACTGCAAGGGCCACGGATTCAATCCCTGGTTGGGAACCTAAGATTCCGCAAGCCACACAGCGTGTCACTGGGCACTCAGGCTGACTCCAAGGTGGACAGATGTGCCACATTGACTGTCTCTGCCCGGCAGCCAGCCTCACCTCACTCACCCGGAAACACACATGAAATCTCACACACACAGTGAGAAACTCACAAGCCTACGCTCACACACACACACACACACACACACACAGACTCACTCCTGCACTTCCTTTTTCTTAAAATGACAGGAAGCCGGAAATACCATTCACGCAGGCGACCATGCCCAGAGCATCTCTGCACTTCTCTGCGCAGCTCTGGATGGTTTCGACTGTGCCCTTTGGTGTCACATGGTAGGCTTTGGGACAGGTTCATGTAGGGGGAAGGTTGATGTAAGTCGGGAAAATTGAAGTAAAGAAAATTAAGTAAAGCTGTTTCCCTCTCCTGTCTCCATCTTTCCACACCTGTCTTCCCTGTTTCCCTGAGTAATTTGTCAGCGCCACGATCTGGGCAACTGGAGGTTTCTTTCCAAAAGATCATCCTGGTGAAATCCATGGACTTTTCCCTTACACTCTGGCAATCCCTGCTACCCGTGATTCTAGGGCCATGTCCACTGCAGTACAGCACGTGAGATTGGCTACTTAAACATTTTTATGTTCAATTCAACTCACACAAGTAGTAATAGATGTAAACCATGTGTACATCAACTCCATCTTCTTTATGAACTCTTTTTTGGTATCTCCTTTGCCTCTTCGAATCTTCCACTTTGAATTCCATTCCTTTTGGGCTGGTTTATTTCTCCTCATCCAAGGGCTACGATTTTGCTTTAGTCCCACGTTGGTCCTTGGAAAGGCAGAATTCCTTGGTTGAAGGAGCAGGTCCCATTTTCCATTTCATGTGAGCAGGGTGTATCTTATCCTCAACCAGATGGGATCTTGTAGGTTTGTGGCACAGAAGTTTCCTGACACAATGTTGGTTTTCTTTCTCAAACCCTTCAGCTCTCATTCTGTGCTGACCTGCATTATTCATTCTGGAAAACGCAGGATACGTGAATTCAAGAAGCACTTGTGACCTTAAAGGAAGCCAAGGTGTATACAGGGAGTGCGTACAGGGAGTTCTGGTAGCTGAGGAGGTGTCTGCATGAACAGGAATGATCTGCACTGACTCAGACTGTGTCCAAATTCTTCTAGTCACTTTTAGCTGTACAACCTTTAGAAAATCAAGTATTTGAACACTCGTTTCCTCAACTAAAACTGGGGTTCTAATCATCTAATGCAGTCATTCTGAAGTTTTAAGGGGCTTATGATGGGTCACACAGCTCCCAGCACAGAGACTGGCAACGATGCACAGACATTTACTTGCCTTCTATCGGGGAACTGATTGTCTTTTCATCTGTCTGACGTCAGCCGTAATATTAGCACATCTTTAACTTAAGTTCAAAAGAACATGCCCCAGGACCAAACGTTTCTGAGAGAGAAATATTGTCCTGCCTAAGAATTCAAATGAGAATGGCCAGCATTCCAGCAGAACCACAACTTCTTGGGAACAATCTAAGGCCTATTCAAGGGCAGATTCGAACAACCAATTGGTTCTAAGGGGAAGAGGATGTGGGAGACAGAGAAATGAAAAAGAGAAAGCAGAATTAGTTGAATTCCTTAGAGGAGAGAGAAAAACAATCACTCTGTTACTGTTCACCTCCTGGACCCCTGTAATCCTGTTTTACACATCCAATGAAACCATTAACCTGTAGAGAAACAGGTCTCTCTGACAAAAAAAATCATTTCTACGACTTCATTTAGACTTCAATAGTATTCCAAAGTGATCAGCTTTTCTAATTGACCTAAAAAATCAGAATCTGCCTTTGATCATATTTTTTTTAGTGTAACCTCTCTCTCTTCTCCATCAGTGCCCATTTCTCTCTCCAACTCTTCTTTTCCCTAAATTAAGAAAGGAAAGCCTCTGCCAGAGGAGATACTCTCGGAAATAGCCCTCCAGATAGACTCTTCTGAATAAGAAATCAAGGAGGGATATCAAAATTAACTAAGAGTATAATCATCTTGTCTTTGGATCTGCTACATTTTCTAACTTGCTGGTTTAGAGGATGTCCCAGTTTCTTTTAGGACTTGGCTTTTGAATTGGAGCACGCTGAATTTTCCAGATTGAGTGATGAGGGGTATCATGTGTTTATCTCCTTGTTCCTACTGAGATCACAGGAAACACACGGAAGAGGAAAAAGAAATTGGGGTCCATTCTGGCAACAGACCCAGCAAGCGGTTGTGAAGGAACTAGGGCTGTGAAAGCGAAACCTTCAATGCACGTGCCACAGTCAAGAAAGAAGTCTGCTTTCCTTTCAGTAAATATTTAACTTTCCTTAATAAATCTAAATTCTAGAAAGCCACAGTAGATTCCAGGAAGGGCTAAGGTAAATCTTTCTGAGTGTTTCTTTGCCAGATCTAATGCTAGTAATCTCAGACTGAGTAGTCGGGAAGGTCTTTGGAGTCAGATGGGATTTTCAACACTGGAAGCTTTGGGCCAACAGGGAGAGTCAGTCTCGAGACCAGCCTGTTCTCATGAATCCTTCAGATTGCAGATTACCGGTGGACAGGGTTACCTGCGTTCCCAACATTCTGCTTTAGATGGGGTTTACTGGTCCGTAACAGTAACCCTGGCATTGGCCTCCTGGCAATGGGAGACAGAGCATCATGGACAGGTAATTTTACCTAAAGCTTTCATCTCTTATAATAATGATAATCACCTTGTTATATTCTTAACACCTGCTATATTCTTAGTGCTTGTCACATAGTAATAGATACTTGCTGAATGAATGAATGATGTAGTGCTTATATGATGACAGACACTTATCTTAACTACTTTTTGTGCATAATTGCATTGTAATTACAAGCTCACACTCACCCTACAGGGCATTAGGTATGACTGTTCCAATTTTACAGATAAGAAGATAAGCCTCAGAAAGGTTAAGCAACTTGTCCAGCCTAGAAAAAGAGCTGTTTGATTCTAAAACCCCTGTAACAATGCACCATCAACTCACCTCATCCTCAGTCTTAAAATCAAGGATTATTAAGGAACTATTTGTAATGGTCCTAACGGCAACAAACTAATTATCTCAAATTATTCTAAAATACCCTTTCCAGAAAATGTAACGTCCCTATGCTTTTTCATGCATTCAGGCAACATACGAGGACGCTGCCAGGTTCTGGGAAAATGGAAAAAGAAGGCTTGAGTTCCTGTCCTTGGAGATCTAGAGAGACTCACACAAAAGTGGAAAATCACAATACAGAGGGTTGAGCACCACGTTAGAGAGAGGTACAGGGTATTAGGGCACATGGAAGAAGGAGATCTGTGCCCCGCTTCCTCCAAAAATGTCAAATGCATGAGAAGAAATAAGAAGCATGAGCTTGACAGCACGTAGGTGGTGGCAGGGATGCACCTGGGACAGTCATGTAACAATGCCCATGTTCACTTGTTAGACTCACGGCCTCAGTCTCATTTGTCATTTCCAATTTTGTTAAATTGTCACTCATCCCTTTCCCAGTTTAAAAACTCTGTGGGTTTTCATGTTAAGGGTTAAAAAACTCTTGTGTTAAAATGCTTTGTTTTCAGGTATTTTATTGGCTAATCCTTTCATCATTTTTGCTGTTTTTCTCTATATCCATCACATTCATTTTAAATTATGGAGTCAAAAATTAAAATCAGTCCCCCCTAAAAAGCACTGGAGCAATGATACATATCACATAAAAGAGAAACTCTCCTATGATTCTACTCCTGTTTATATATCCCAGGGCGTGTGGATAGATTCCTACGTGTGCAAGCAATTCTTGAATGACATATCATATTCTTGATATCCTATCATGTCCCTTAAATTACAGTAACTGCAATTTTTCTATTTCCCCTTTTTCTTTTAATCGCCCTCCTCCAACCCAACCAGAGCTTTCGGATTTTCCGTCCTTAGAAGTGTCCACATGTTATAGGTTTTAGGCTCACTTCTAAGCAAATTAAAACTAGTTTAGGAGAAGAAACTAGCAAAAGGAAACACACAAATAAGTTGCAGATTCTAATTAAACAACTCACAAATTCCAGTGTAATTTTTTCTTATTTACAGTAAACAACCAGAAACATTTGTCTGTTTATACTACAATGCGTGCTGGACCTGCTGGACCTGCTTTGTGTGTTTATTGTCATTGCAGACACAAAACAAGAAGGCTCTATGGGAGTTCACATTTTTAAAAGATTGTGAAACTCTTTTGAGAGCTAATTGCATTATTATTATTCCATTATCAGCAATATACTTTAGATGCTTTCCATAGCTACAACAGTTGGCTGGAAATACAGAAATGCGTTCCAATTCAACCCCTTTCTAACGGTTCATCTCTGATTTGTAACTGTAGCTCACTGAAACTCTTTTATGAAAGAAAGGGAGCAAGGAAGGAAGGGAGGGAGGGAGCAAGGAAGGAAAGGAGGAAGCAGGAGAGAGTGAAAGAAAGAAAACTGTGATAATAGCTAAATTTTCTACATTGCAAATATTTTTCTAAGTGCTTTTCGTATATCAAATCATTTCATCTTCACAACTCAATTACTTTATAGTCGAGGAACTGCAGGTACAGAGAAGTTAACCTACTTCCCCAAGGATACACAGCAAATGAATGTCAGAACTGGGTTCAAGAGCAACACAGTCCAATACAAATATAATATGAGCCACATATGTAATTTTAAACTTTCTAGTAGTCACATCAAAAACAGTAAAGAGATGGATTAAATTAATTCTCATACAGTTTATTTCACCCAGGACGTCCAAAATATTATTTCAGCATGCAATTAATTTTACAAAGAGGTGTTTTTACATTCTCTTATGCACACTACATTCTCAAAGTCCAGTAGGTATTTGCGTTTATAGCGCATCTCCCTGTGGACTAGCCAGTCACATATGTGATCTCAATGGGTGGGTATGGCAGATGGCTACCATTTTGCACAAAGCAGCTCTAGAGTAGAGTCTGGGCTTTTTTTTCTTTTTTTTTTTTTTTTTTCTTTTGATGTTTGACATTGATCAACGTCAAATGATGAACCTTTGAAAATGATGAACCTTTCCACTGGGTTAGTGGACTTAACTTACATGTACATAACATCAGTTCTAGATAATAATCCAAGTACTTTATGTCTGTCTTGACCTCAGAGGGTGCCTGATGCGCATAGCTGAGTGTTAAGGACCACCTACCTTTTATGAGAATAGGAACCTATTTCATGCAGATGAGCCCAGGCTTCCCCTCACTGCTCCCATCCACCCCACAAGCTTCAGTTCCCCTGCGCTTCAGCAGCCCCCTCCCCCTCCTTCCCCCACAGCTACCCATTTCCTTCTGATGGGTGTACAGCTCCTTCTGCCTGGGGCCCTTCTTCCAACCGACCCTTCTTTCTTTGTGTGAGTTCCCAATGCAGAAGAACTTCTCGAGCTCCCTAATCTTGAACTCTCCTTCCTGACGCTCTCTTCCATCCTCTATGGTCGGGTGCTTCGCTGGCCAAGGGGACATGGTGTCCTGGGAGCCAAAGTTGAAGAACTGGGAGTGTCCCAGGACCCAGACTGTGCGCATGGGGACAGCACCTATTCCAGGGGAAAGGCTGCACCAGGCAGCCCTTTCTCTAGGTCTGCTCCTAGGCATTAATATTATTATTATTATTATTATTGACCACCAAGCAATATGGAACCTTTATTTTAGTGTGATTACTTAAACTCCTATGGACTTACATCAAATACCAGTTTGGTTTTGTCAGTAATAATTCTTCTAGTAATAATTCCATTTATAATAGGGTTACTCCTGGGCACTTTCTCTCTGACACCTTACCTCCCTTTTGCTGAGGTTTCCTGAACATTCTTCAGGGTCACCAAAGTGTAGCTCAGTGGTTGCTCCTTGTTTCCCTCTCCCATATACCCGTAAAGCAGGAACTAGGTTAAAGGAGCACTTAGACAGTCTTAGAAGATGAAAAGCTCCTTAAAAGGGCAGCCTGGGACGAGAGTGAAAGGCAAGAGGGAGGTCGCACCCCTCTTTGCCTCCCTGTGGAGTTTCTGGTGAGGAGGTCATGTGAAGATGCTGCTGTGTAGTCTCAGTTCTCTATAAAACAAGCTGGGAAACACCCTCTTCTCCCCAGTCGTGTGATGTCCTAAGTCACCCAGGGGCAATTTTTACCCCGACCATGGGGTTGATCCAAGACCGTGGGGTCCCCAAGGGCTGCCTCATCAATTTCTTTACCATGGTTCCAGCCCAGGGGTGGCTCAACTCCATTCTACCTCAAGGTTCTGCATCTTCAGATTTCACCTCAAGCTTCCTTTTCCTTTTTTTTTTTTTTTTTTTTTTGGCTGAGTTGTGTCTTTGGTGCTGCACGTGGGCTTTCTCTAGTTGCAGTGAGCGGGGGGCTACTCTTCCTTGCAGTGGCTTCTCTTGTTGCAGAGCATGGGCTCTAGGCGCGTGGGCTTCAGTAGTTGTGGCACACAGGCTCAGTAGTTGTGGCTCGCGGGCTCTGGAGCGCAGGCTCAGTAGCTGTGCTGCACAGGCTTAGATGCTCCACGTCATGTGGGATCGTCCCGGACCAGGGCTCGAACCCATGCCCTCCGCATTGGCAGGTGGATTCTTAACCACAGCACCACCAGGGAAGCCTGTTCCTTGCTGCTTTCTTCAATTTGCTGACGGTGGCAAAAGGCACAGGGAGAAGATAACTCCAGTGGGTGTCGATGATGGACGTCCACAAAATTTTGGATCCCGTGCCCACCTCCAGCCACCTCATGCTACATACAAACAATCCAGTTTATCTGCAGAATACCCAGTCTCTTCCATGCAAACCCAGGCATACTTTATTCCTAAACCTCTTAAGAGTAAGGCAGCGGGCTTCCCTGGTGGCGCAGTGATTGAGAGTCCGCCTGCCGATGCAGGGGACGCAGGTTCGTGCCCCGGTCTGGGAAGATCCCACATGCCGTGGAGCGGCTGGGCCCGTGAGCCATGGCCGCTGAGCCTGCGCGTCCGGAGCCTGTTGCTCCGCAACGGGAGAGGCCACAACAGTGAGAGGCCCGCGTACCGAAAAAAAAAAAAAAAAAAATGATCACCTGAAAAGGACTGCACAGTTCAGAAGTCTGCTAGACAGTCACTGTGATAACCCATGCCATGTAAAAGTCAGGGAGGTTACACATTATTTCTGCTTTATCCAATGGCTACCAATAATAGCAACACTTACAGAGTGCTTTCTCCATGACAGGCATTTCTCACACTTGATCCAATTTAATCTTCAAGATATACTCATGGCACAGGTACTGATTTATCTAACGTTTCATGGATCAGGCTAAATAACTTGCCCAAAATCACCACCCTTATCAGTGACAGGGGTGTGGCCCTAGTGTCTTGAGCTTTGGGTGCCATTTCTGAGCCACCTTACACCCTAAGAAGCCAGGGTCCAGCTGCCAGGGGTTCAGCCTTTGGAGCAAGGGATTCTGAAGCAAAAAGCGTGTAGCATATCTTTGAAGAAGAACTCCACTGAAATCTGACATTTTAGTGGGGATACATTTCAAACGTTGAGGACTAGAAAATATCTTTAATAAAAGTGTCTTGCTTTTCTTTCAGCCCTTCCCTGGATTCCCATTTAAATCCTTTTATCTTATCTCTAAATTGTCTATCTGATAGTGAGAATTCTTGCTTGAAAACAGAGTTTAACAATGTATCTTAGCTAATCCAAAGCTAAGTTTGGATAGTTTTTCATAATTGGAAATCGATAGAGGTTCTCACAACAAAATTAGGCCAAAAGATAGGAGTTTTTACTGCTATAAGTCACAAAATGAAGCACTGTTTCTAGATCATTATTCCATAGACAATTCCTTTTAGCCACAGAAGTTTGTCTTGAGAACAAAGATTCTACTTGAAATAATAAATGTGATTAAAAAATAAATAGAGTAGGTCCTGACAGAGTAGGGAAGTGAGTTCTCTTGGTGGGCAGATAGAAAAATCATAAGGATGTGAGCCATGAGGGTGATGAGATAAAGGGACTAAATATAAGGTTTTGAACACTTTTTATTTAATTATTCATTTTTTTAAAATGTAGCAGTAACTTGTGCTAGATACTATTCTAAGTGCTTTATAAATATTGATTAGTTTAATCTTCACAACAGCCCTGTAAGGTAGGTACTGGCTTTATCTCTCATTTTCCAGTTGAAGAAACTGAGGCACAGCGAGAGGAAGAGCTGAGCTGGGACCCAGACTAAGCTCTCTGCTCCCAAGTTCCTGTTCTTAACCAGCTTTACCCTATTTTATTAGTGGTGATGCATACTCCTAACTAGACAGTGAGGGCGTGGAAACTAAGATATAGTCACTTAACGCCCTGACCAACAATTTTGGAATATATTATAGTACAGGTTAAATCTAGCTGAATGTCCTCTCAAAGAAGAGATTGTACAGAAAATTTTTAAAACATTACTTTTCCTCCTGGTAATAGAAACCTTGATCTACCTAGTTTATTAAAAGGAATGTCTCCTCTCTCTTTCCTTTTCTCTCTCTTCCTTCTCTCTTTCCCTCACTCTTTTCTGCCTCATTGTGCTTTAGGTCTGTGGTTGATTAATATGTACAGGACAGGGAGCAAAGAGGTAACATGGTGGTGAATGTACTTTATGAACAGACCTCTTACACAGAAACATTCACACTTACTATGGGATAGACCAGTTGCAGTCAACATACTCTCCCTGGAAGCCCCATATACCTTTGCTCCTGTAGCCATATTTGAGGACATACTGTTTAGCAGATACAGTAAGTCTCCTACATACACTCTCTGTTCCAAGAGTGCATTCATAAGTCCAATTTGTTTGTAAGTCCAGCAAAGTTAGCCTAGGTACCCAACTAACACAATCAGCTATACAGTACTGTGCTGTAATAGGTTTATAATACTTTTCAAAAAAATAATACATAAAAGACAAACACAAGAAGTAAACATTTTTAATCTTACAATACAGTACCTTGAAAAGTACAGTAGTACCAGCTACTTCACTGCTGCTTTTTCACTTGCTTCTGGACATCCTGCGCTTGAAATAAAGACACTGTACTACTGCACTCTATACAGTCCTGTACAGTAAAGTACACAAAAGCACAACCACTTGTAGAGGATACACGCACGTGACAACATACGCCAGACCCGTGAACTAACTTACGTGACTGGACATGCAAACGCACATTCGCATCTTTGAAAGTTCACAACTTGAAGGTGCGTATATAGGGGACTTACTGCATTCTTATAGAAGCTAAGTGTAAAGGAGTGAATTAAACAGGTAAGATCTGTGCCTTCATGGAATGTATTATTCTAGAGGGAGGAGATGGATAATAAGAGAAATAGAAAAACAAAAGGTGAGATGGTGCTAATAGCTATGGCGTAAAATAAACAGAGAAGTAAAGTAGTGAGTGTATGGGAAAGGGAGGAAGCAGGGCCTGCAAATTCAGATGGGAGGTCAGAGAAGCCCTCTGTGAGCCAGGACAGGAAGTGGGAGGACCCAAGCTAGCAGATACTAGGGGAAGCACTGCAGACAGAGGAAAGGGCAAGGGCACGGGTTCTGAGGCAGCAGCGTGCCCGGAGTGGGAGCCTTCAGATACCTTGGTTAAGGATCTGATTTTTTATTTTTCAAAATATGTCCTTTTATAAAACAATTATTTATTTATTTTTTGGCTGCTTTGGGTCTTCGTTGCTGCACGCGGGCTTTCTCTAGTTGTGGCGATCGGGGGCTACTTTTCGTTGCGCTGCGCGGGCTTCTCATTGCGGTGGCTTCTCTTGTTGCCGAGCACGTGCTCTAGGTGCGCGGGCTTCAGTAGTTGCAGCACGTGTGGGCTCAGTAGTTGTGGCTCTCAGACTCTGGAGTACAGGTTTAGTTGCTCCACGGCATGTGGGATCTTCCCAGACCAAGGATCGAACCCCTGTCCCCCGTGTTGGCAGGCGGATTCTTAACCACTGCACCACCAGGGAAGTCCCAACAATCTGACTTTTCCCCTAAGGGTAGTCGCTATAAGGCCTTGAGCAGAGGAGTGACATTGTTCTGGCTGTTTTAATAGGATCACTCTCACTGCTGTACTGAAAACAGATTTAAGTGGAGCAAGGACAGAAATAGAAGAACGATTCCTAGACTAAGGCCTATCATCTATCTGAGATGATGGCGGCTTTGCCCAAGACGATGATGAGAAGCAGGTGAGCAGTCAGATTCTGAATTTATTTTGAAAGGCGTGTCAACAGATTTGCTGAAGAACTGGATATGGGTAAGGAAAGAAAGAATGACTCTGCTTTGATCAAATATGTGAAGGGAAAGACCATTTTCTTAAATGGGGGAAAATGTAGGAGGAGCAAGTTCTCTGGGTTTCAGGAACTCTGATTAGGACTTGTTAAATCCAAGATGACTTTTAAACACCCAAGTGAATACGAGGGTGGTATTCAGGGCAGAGGTGCAAAGTGGAGATTTCATTTATGAGTCATCAGCATGTAGATGGCGTTTAAACCCGTGAGACAGGATGAGATCACACAGGGAGGGAATATAAATAAAAAGGGAAGTGGTCCAAAGATCAAATCCTGGGCAGCTCCAAAATTTACAAGAAATAGGAAGGAACCAGAGAAATAGAAAGGGAGCAGCCAGAGAGGTAGAAGGAAGGTCAAGATTGTTGGTGTCCTTCAAGGTATGTAGAAGGAGGCTTTCAAGTGATTCAACCAGGAGTCATGGCCAGAGATGCCCATGCCTACCCTTCAAAGCAACATGGTGCACTGAAGACTGTATCCTCCATCCTTTTGAATGAACAGATACTTCAGTAACAACGGTTGGCAGAACAGGGGGTAGAGGCGGTGGTAGACAGTTACACAACTGTCTCAGGATAACTTCCTTAGACTAGAACCGTCAAGATTTTTCACAGAATCCATCCCAAGAAGCAACATCAGCTTCACAGGGGATGGGGAAGCCATTAAATACTGCAAAAGACATAGAAAGACCTGAGTGACAGCATTGTAAGTTTCTCACAGGAAATAGGGTTATTTGTTGTACTGCATATGAAGGAAAGTGTCAATGTAATAAAAAAAATATATATATATATATGTGGAGGGAAAATATATATGTGAGGGCAAGTGAAGCTTGAGAAATGCCCTCTGACAGGTCAGCACAAGGTCCTGCAAGGTGGAGAAGGGATCGGTGACGTCTGAGACGATCCAGAAAGTTTCGTTCTTTCAAGTTGACCTTGGAAACCGGCCTTGAAGGCTTTGCTTTCCAGGCAATACAAGAAGGCTATTCCAGGCGAAGGAAGAGTCTGCCTAAAGGCGTGGAGGAAGGTTTCTGTGGGTGGGAGAGAGGATGAGTAGTAGGGTGAACGAGCTAGAGGAAGAAGACGGTCAGAGGAGGGGAGACAGGAGTCAGGAGGGCTGCCTCCCTATCGAGTGACAGATAAAGAGAAGAGGATCATATTGGATTGGTATTTGTTTTATGTATCCCTGCTCAGCTATAATGAATACGTGATGTGAATAATGATTCTGGGCTCTGTAGAAGCCTCCAGACCAAGTCTTGGCGCTTTGCCTAAAACCTTGCAGCTTACAGTTTTTTTTTTTTGTTTGTTTTGTTTTTTTTTTAAACATCTTTATTGGGGTATAATTGCTTTACAATGGTGTGTTAGTTTCTGCTTTACAACAAAGTGAATCAGCTATACATATACATATGTTCCCATATGTCTTCCCTCTTGCGTCTCCCTCCCTCCCACTCTCCCCATCCCACCCTTCCAGGCTGTCACAAAGCACCGAGCTAATATCCCTGTGCCTTGCGGCTGCTTCCCCCCAGCTATCTACCTTACTACGTTTGTTAGTGTGTATATGTCCATGACTCTCTCTCGCCCTGTCAAAACTCACCCTTCCCCCTCCCCATATCCTTAAGTCCGTTCTCCAGTAGGTCTGCCTCTTTATTCCTATCTTACCCCTAGGTTCTTCATGACATTTTTTCCCTTAAATTCCATATATATGTGTTAGCATACGGTATTTGTCTTTTTCTTTCTGACTTACTTCACTCTGTATGACAGATTCTAGGTCTATCCATCTCATTACAAATAGCTCAATTTCATTTCTTTTTAAGGCTGAGTAATATTCCATTGTGTATATGTGCCACATCTTCTTTATCCATTCATCCGATGATGGGCGCTTAGGTTGTTTCCATGTCCTGGCTATTGTAAATAGAGCTGCAATGAACATTTTGGTACATGACTCTCTTTGAATTTTGGTTTTCTCAGGGTATATGCCAAGTAGTGGGATTGCTGGGTCATATGGTAATTCTATTTGTAGTTTTTTAAGGAACCTCTATACTGTTCTCCACAGTGGCTGAACCAATTCACATTCCCACCAGCAGTGCAAGAGTGTCCCCTTTTCTCCACACCCTCTCCAGCATTTATTGTTTCTTGATTTTTTGATGATGGCCATTCTGACTGGTGTGAGATGATATCTCATTGTAGTTTTGATTTGCATTTCTCTAATGATTAATGATGTTGAGCATTCTTTCATGTGTTTGTTGGCATTCTGTATATCTTCTTTGGAGAAATGTCTATTTAGGTCTTCTGCCCATTTTTGGATGGGGTTGTTTGTTTTTTTGTTATTGAGCTGCATGAGCTGCTTGTAAATTTTGGAGATTAATCCTTTGTCAGTTGCTTCATTTGCAAATGTTTTCTCCCATTCTGAGGGTTGTCTTTTGGTCTTGGTTATGGTTTCCTTTGCTGTGCAAAAGCTTTGAAGTTTCATTAGGTCCCATTTGTTTATTTTTGTTTTTATTTCCATTACTCTAGGAGGTGGGTCAGAAAGGATCTTGCTGTGATTTATGTCATAGAGTGTTCTTCCTATGTTTTCTTCTAAGAGTTTGATAGTTTCTGGCCTTACATTTAGGTCTTTAATCCATTTTGAGCTTATTTTTGTGTATGGTGTTAGGGAGTGATCTAATCTCATACTTTTACATGTACCTGTCCAGTTTTCCCAGCACCATTTATTGAAGAGGCTGTCCTTTCTCCACTGTACATTCCTGCCTCCTTTATCAAAGATAAGGTGTCCATATGTGCGTGGGTTTATCTCTGGGCTTTCTATCCTGTTCCACTGATCTGTCTTTCTGTTTTTGTGCCAGTACCATACTGTCTTGATTACTGTTGCTTTGTAATATAGTCTGAAGTCAGGGAGCCTTATTCCTCCAGCTCCTTTTTTCGTTCTAAAGATTGCTTTGGCTATTCGGGGTCTTTTGTGTTTCCATACAAATTGCGAAATTTTTTGTTCTAGTTCTGTGAAAAATGCCAGTGGTAGTTTGATAGGGATTGCATTGAATCTGTAGATTGCTTTGGGTAGTAGAGTCATTTTCACAATGTTGATTCTTCCCATCCAAGAACATGGTATATCTCTCCATCTATTTGTATCATCTTTAATTTCTTTCATCAGTGTCTTATAATTTTCTGCATACAGGTCTTTCGTATCCTTAGGTAGGTTTATTCCTAGATATTTTATTCTTTTTGTTGCAATGGTAAATGGGAGTGTTTTCTTGATTTCACTTTCAGATTTTTCATCATTAGTATATAGGAATGCCAGAGATTTCTGTGCATTAATTTTGTATCCTGCTACTTTACCAAATTCATTGATTAGCTCTAGTAGTTTTCTGGTAGCATCTTTAGGATTCTCTATGTATAGTATGTCATCTGCAAACAGTGACAGCTTTACTTCTTCTTTTCCGATTTGGATTCCTTTTATTTCCTTTTCTTCTCTGATTGCTGTGGCTAAAACTTCCAAAACTATGTTGAATAAGAGTGGTGAGAGTGGGCAACCTTGTCTTGTTCCTGATCTTAGTGGAAATGCTTTCAGTTTTTCACCATTGAGGATGATGTTTGCTGTGGGCTTGTCATATATGGCTTTTATTATGTTTAGGAAAGTTCCCTCTATGCCTACTTTCTGGAGGGTTTTTATCATAAATGGGTGTTGAATTTTGTCGAAAGCTTTCTCTGCATCTATTGAGATGATCATATGGTTTTTCTCCTTCAATTTGTTAATATAGTTTATCACATTGATAGATTTGCGTATATTGAAGAATCCTTGCATTCCTGGAATAAACCCCACTTGATCATGGTGTATGATCCTTTTAATGTGCTGTTGGATTCTGTTTGCTAGTATTTTGTTGAGGATTTTTGCATCTATGTTCATCAGTGATATTGGCCTGTAGTTTTCTTTCTTTGTGACATCCTTGTCTGGTTTTGGTATCAAGGTGATGGTGGCTTCGTAGAAGGAATTTGGGAGTGTTCCTCCCTCTGCTATATTTTGGAAGAGTTTGAGAAGGATAGGTGTCAGCTCTTCTCTAAACGTTTGATAGAATTCACCTGTGAAGCCATCTGGTCCTGGGCTTTTGTTTGTTGGAAGGTTTTTAATCACAGTTTCAATTTCAGTGCTTGTGATTGGTCTGTTCATATTTCTATTTCTTCCTGATTCAGTCTTGGCAGGTTGTGCATTTCTAAGAATTTGTCCATTTCTTCCAGATTGTCCATTTTATTGGCATAGAGTTGCTTGTAGTAATCTCTCATGATTTTTTTTTATTTCTGCAGTGTCAGTTGTTACTTCTCCTTTTTCATTTCTAATTCTATTGATTTGAGTCTTCTCCCTTTTTTTCTTGATGAGTCTGGCTAGTGGTTTATCTATTTTGTTTATCTTCTCAAAGAACCAGCTTTTAGTTTTATTGATCTTTGCTATTGTTTCCTTCATTTCTTTTTCATTATTTCTGATCTGATTTTTATGATTTCTTTCCTTCTGCTAGCTTTGGGGTTTTTTTGTTCTTCTTTCTCTAATTGCTTGAGGTGCAAGGTTAGGTTGTTTATTCGAGATGTTTCCTGCTTCTTAAGGTGGGCTTGTATTGCTATAAACTTCCCCCTTAGAACTGCTTTTGCTGCATCCCATAGGTTTTGGGTCGTTGTGTCTCCATTGTCATTTGTTTCTAGGTATTTTTTTATTTCCTCTTTGATTTCTTCAGTGATCACTTCATTATTAAGTAGTGTATTGTTTAGCCTCCATGTGTTTGTATTTTTTAAAGATCTTTTCCTGTAATTGATATCTAGTCTCATGGCGTTGTGGTCGGAAAAGATACTTGATACAATTTCAGTTTTCTTAAATTTACCAAGGCTTGATTTGTGACCCAAGATATGATCTATCCTGGAGAATGTTCCATGAGCACTTGAGAAAAATGTGTATTCTGTTGTTTTTGGATGGAGTGTCCTATAAACATCAATTAAGTCCATCTTGTTTAATGTATCATTTAAAGCTTGTGTTTCCTTATTTATTTTCATTTTGGATGATCTGTCCATGGGTGAAAGTGGGGTGTTAAAGTCCCCCTACTATGAATGTGTTACTGTTGATCTCCCCTTTTATGGTTGTTAGTATTTGCCTTATGTATTGAGGTGCTCCTATGTTGGGTGCATAAATATTTACAATTGTTATATCTTCTTCTTGGATCGATCCCTTGATCATTATGTAGTGTCCTTCTTTGTCCCTTTTAATAGTCCTTATTTTAAAGTCTATTTTGTCTGATATGAGAATTGCTACTCCAGCTTTCTTTTGGTTTCCATTTGCATGGAATATCTTTTTCCATCCCCTTACTTTCAGTCTGTATGTGTCTCTAGTTCTGAAGTGGGTCTCTTGTAGACAGCATATATAAGGGTCTTGTTTTTGTATCCATTCAGCCAATCTGTGTCTTTTGGTGGGAGCATTTAGTCCATTTACATTTAAGGTAATTATTGATATGTATGTTCCTATTTCCATTTTATATATTGTTTTGGGTTCGCTACTATAGGTCATTTCCTTCTCTTGTGTTTCGTGTCTAGAGAAGTTCCTTTAGCATTTGTTGTAAAGCTGGTTTGGTGGTGCTGAACTCTCTCAGCTTTTGCTTGTCTGTAAAGGTTTTAATTTCTCCATCAAATGTGAATGAGATCCTTGCTGGGTAGAGTAGTCTTGGTTTCAGGCTATTCTCCTTCATCACTTTCAGTATGTCCTGCCACTCCCTTCTGGCTTGTAGGGTTTCTGCTGAGAGATCAGCTGTTAACCTTATGGGGATTCCCTTGTGTGTTATTTGTTGTTTTTCCCTTGCTGCTTTTAATATGCTTTCTTTGTATTTAATTTTTGACAGTTTGATTAATATGTGTCTTGGCATGTTTCTCCTTGTATTTATCCTGTATGGGACCCTCTGTGCTTCCTGGACTTGATTAACTATTTCCTTTCCCATATTAGGGAAGTTTTCAACTATAATCTCTTCAAATATTTCTCAGTCCCTTTCTTTCTTTCTTCTTCTTCTGGAACCCCTATAATTCGAATGTTGGTGCGTTTCATGTTGTCCCAGAGGTCTCTGAGACTGTCCTCAGTTCTTTTCATTCTTTTTTCTTTATTCTGCTCTGCAGTAGTTATTTCCACTACTTTATCTTCCAGGTCACTTATCCGTTCTTCTGCCTCAGTTATTCTGCTATTGATCCTATCTAGAGTGATTTTAATTTCATTTATTGCATTGTTCATCGTTGCTTGTTTCATCTTTAGTTCTTGTAGGTCCTTGTTAACTGTTTCTTGCATTTTGTCCATTCTACTTCCAAGATTTCGGATCATCCTTACTATCATTATTCTGAATTCTTTTTCAGGTAGATTGCCTATTTCCTCTTCATTTGTTAGGTCTGGTGGGTTTTTATCTTGCTCCTTCATCTGCTGTGTGTTTCTCTGTCTTCTCATTTCGCTTATCTTACTGTGTTTGGGGTCTCCTTTTTGCAGGCTGCAGGTTCGTAGTTCCCGTTGTTTTTGATGTCTGTCTCCAGTGGCTAAGGTTGTTTCAGTGGGTTGTGTAGGCTTCCTGGTGGAGGGGACTAGTGCCTGTGTTGTGCTGGATGAGGCTGGATCTTGTCTCTCT
Source organism: Phocoena sinus (assembly GCF_008692025.1). Lineage (NCBI taxonomy): Eukaryota > Metazoa > Chordata > Mammalia > Artiodactyla > Phocoenidae > Phocoena > Phocoena sinus. The sequence goes on along the minus strand of NC_045763.1, from coordinate 182,239,102 downwards.
AGTGGGCAGGTTCACGTCTGGTGGTGTGTTTTGGGGTGTCTGTGGCCTTATTATGATTTTAGGCAGCCTCTCTGCTAATGGGTGGGGTTGTGTTCCTGTTTTGCTAGTTGTTTGGCATAGGTTGTCCAGCACTGTGGCTTGCTGGTCGTTGAGTGAAGCTGGGTGCTGGTGTTAAGATGGAGGTCTCTGGGAGATTTCCGCTGTTTAATATTATGTGGAGCTGGGAGGTCTCTTGTTGACCAGTGACCTGAAGTTGGCTCTCCTACCTCAGAGGCAGAGCCCTGACTCCTGGCTGGAGCACCAAGAGCCTTTCATCCACACGGCTCAGAATAAAAGGGAGAAAAAGTAGAGAGAATTAGTAGAAGTATGAGGAAAGAAAGAAGGAAAGGAGGAAAGGAAGGAAGGAAGAAAGAAGCAAAGAAGGAAAGAAAGGAGGGAGGGAGGGAGGGAGGGAGGAAGGAAGGAAGGAAGGAGGGAAAGAAGGAAAAAAAGACAGAAAGAAAGATGATACAGTAAAAATAAAATAAAGTATAATATAGTTATTGAATTAAAAAATATTTAGAAAAAAAAAAAGGGACGGATAGAACCTTAGGACAAATGTTGGAAGCAAAGCTATACAGAGAAAATCTTACACAGAAGCATACACATACACCTTCACAAAAAGAGGTAAAGGGGGAAAAATCATAAATCCTGCTCCCTGAGACCACCTCCTCAATTTGGGGTGATTCGTTGTCTAAAGGAGGGAGGGAAGGAAGGAAAGAAAGAACGAAGGTAAAGTATAATAAAGTTATTACAATTAAACTTAATTATTAAGAAAAAGAATTTTTAAAAAAAAGTCATGGACGGATAGAGCCCTAGGACAAATGGTGGAAGCTAGAGTATACAGACTAGATGTCACACAGGAGCATACACGTACACCTTCACAAAAAGAGGAAAAGGGAAAAAAATCATAGATTTCGCTCCTAAATTCCACCTCTTCAATTTGGGATCATTCCTTGTCTATTCAGGTATTCCACAGATGCAGGGTATATCAAGTTGACTGTGGAGCTTTAATCCGCTGCTTCTGTGGCTGCTGGGAGAGATTTCCCTTTCTCTTCTTTGTTTTCACAGCTCACAGGAGCTCAGCTTTGGATTTGGCCCTGCCTCTGCGTGTAGGTCGCTGGAGGGCGTCTGTTTTTTCGCTCAGACAGGACGGGGTTAAAGGAGCCGCGGATTCGGGGCCTCCGGCTCACTCAGGCCGGGGGTTGGGGGATGGGGGAAGGAGGGGCACTGCGTGCGGGGCCGGCCTGCGGCGGCAGAGGCAGCGTGACGTTGCGGCAGAGGCCGGCGTGACGTTGCACCAGCCTGAGGCCCGCCGTGCGCTGTCCCGGGGAAGTTGTCCCTGGATCCCGGGAACCTGGCAGTGGCGGGCTGCACAGGCTCCGCGGAAGAGGGGTGTGGAGAGTGACCTGTGCTCGCACACAGGCCCCTTGGTGGCGGCAGCAGCAGCCTTAGCGTCTCCCGCCCGTCTCTGGGGTCCGCGGTTTTAGCCGCGGCTCGCGCCCGTCTCGGGGGCTCGCGCCCTCAGCCGCGGCTCGCGCCCGTCTCTGGGGTTTGCGCTTTCAGCCGCGGCTCGCGCCCGTCTCGGGGGCTCGCGCCCTCAGCCGCGGCTCGCGCCCGTCTCTGGGGTTCGCGCTTTTAGCCGCGGCTCGCGCCCGTCTCTGGAGTTCCTTTAAGCAGCGCTCTTAGACCCCTCTCCTCGCGCACCAGGAGACAAAGAGGGAAGAAAAAGTCTCTTGCCTCTTCGGCTGGTGCAGGCTTTTCCCCGAACTCCCTCCCGGCTAGTCGTGGTGCACTAACCCCTTCAGGCTATGTTCAAGCCGCCAACCCCAGTCCTCTCCCTGAGCTCCGTCCAAAACCAAACCCGAGCCTCAGCTCGCAGCCCCCGCCCGCCCCGGTGGGTGAGCAGCAAGCCTCTCGGGTTGGTGAGTGCTGGTCGGCACCGATCGTCTGTGCAGGAATCTCCCCGCTTTGCCCTCCGCACCCGTCGCTGTGCACTACTCCGCGGTCCCGAAACTCCCCCCTCTGCCTCCCGCAGTCTCCGCCCGCGGAGGGGCTTCCTAGTGTGTGGAAACTTTTCCTCCTTCACAGCTCCCTCCCACTGGTGCAGGTGCCGTCCTTATTCTTTTGTCTCTGTTTTTTCTTTTGCCCTACCCAGTTACGTGGGGAGTTTCTTGCCTTTTGGGAGGTCTGAGGTCTTCTGCCAGCCTTCAGTAGGAGTTCTGTAGGAGTTGTTCCACGTGTGGATGTATTTCTGGTGTATCCGTGGGGAGGAAGGCGATCTCCGCGTCTTACTCTTCCGCCATCTTCAAGGTCCCCCCAGCTTACAGTTTTGAAATACCTAGAAGCTCCAGGCCTTCAGGAAACCAGGAATTAAGCTACTTTTCGCTATTATTCAGACTCAGGGACTAAACCAACGTGGGCAAAAGGAGGAAGGATCATATGATTAGCTGAAATACGCAGGAGATGGATGGATGGTGAGAGGAAGTCTGAGCAGAAATGAAACTTCAAACGAGAGAAACCAAAAAATATAGACTGAATGCTCACTAAATGTATAAGTTAGCTATTCAAAACTTTCAATGCTACATTTTTTTCAAGCTAAGTACAAGCAAAACTAAGAGGTATTTCACTGGAATCCTTCAGCATTCAAGAGTGAAACATTTTCAAAGGACACAGGTTTTCTTTCTAAGAGTTTGTCATTTTTTGAAACTTATTTTTGCATTCTGCACTAATGAAAAAGAAATATGAAAGTATTTAGAAAAGAGAATCAAAGAACAAAGACCTAAATCTATACTATACTAATTCTTACACTTCCTTTTTACAAAGTTACTATGAGTGCTATGTCTTATTTCTCTCTCATCTGAGAAACCAAATCACTTCTACTTTTTGGAATTTGTATAAAAATATATAACTTAAATATTCAATTTATTATTGAAAATAATAATTAAGCATAAAATAACATCATATATAATAAATCATATACATAATAATAAGTAATAGTATCAGTAAATTGTGTTTCTTATATGGTTACATATAGAAATCAACATTAACACAGAAACCAAAAATGATTCGTACCACTCAAATTAAAGAAAACTGTATTATTTGGTTTAATTTTTAGGTATAAAAGGAAATATAAAATAGAACAGAATAAACAGTAAGACCAGAACAAGTGGTCCCAAATAAATAGGATAGGAAGAACTCTAGTTACCTAAAACAAGTATTTCTGAGGAGGAATTTTCACTAATCAAGGAGATCTAAATTAAGCCAAATCTCACTTTGATTTGATATTTTTGTTTTCAATTGTTTGAGCACCTAGCATTTTGTTTGATCCATATTTTGATCATGCTTTTATACAGAGGGAAATGCCAATTGATAGGCTTATTTTCTGTTCATCTTTTTCATGAAGAAAAAAGAAATATGGAAGGAAATTGTCCCTGGGAAGAGAGAGGATTGGGGGGTGGGGTGGGAGGGAGATAGCTGACCTTGAGATGAGTTCAGTCCTTCCACTTAGGAGCCCCTGACCTTGGAGCTGCTTCTCAGGTTTTCTGAGCCACAGTTTCCTGACACTAGTCTTGCTTATTTTATAGGTGCCCCAGTCTCTTTACTGATTAAATCGATGTGATATGTGGCAACAATATCCATTTCCAGGACAACCGGGAGAATCAAATGGGTGAATGTAAGGAAATATGCATTGGAATTGTGAAGTCTCAGAGACAGTTTTGTTGGTATTTTGCTGGTGAACAGAAAAAGAAATGCTTGTCCATTAATGCCTCAAAACACAAAATATTTAAAGAAGAACTCAAATCTGGGTTATTAACAGATAAAAATTTTAAAGTATGATTATCCTCAAAATGTTAAATTTTATAAATGAAAAGTCACATCTGGAATTCGCTTTGATTTTAAAAGGGACTAACACAGTTAAAGTAACCCATTATTATGATAAAAACTAATCCCCTCCATTTATGACAAAGTTCAGATTCCCCTCCCAGGCTTCCGGCGCTACCCACACCCACTCTGCCCACTTCCCCTGTACTTTACCTACCCAGTTGTTCTGCAGTTTAGATTGTAAGCTCCTGTCCAACATGGTTTTATTTCTACAGAAGATCCTGTTAATATACCGTTAACTCTACACAAGTGTAGGCCTGTAGTTACTTTTTTTTTTTACCCAGAGCCCAGGCTGAGATGAGATCTTTCTCTGCTTATGGGTAGATTTTTCTATCCCTCCTTCTAACTGGGACTGTGATCCTTTGAGAGTCGGGGGAAGACAAGATGGAATCATTCTAACTCCCTACTTTGAGTTACACTCAAAGCCCTTTTCTCCTGTGTAAGTGGACACCTCTTCCAATATTCCACTTTGCATCTTTTTGTCAAGAAGGATCCTGCAATGTTCTGTTGGTATTTCTGGTCCCAAGAAAGACTCCTCTATTAATTAAATGAAGAGAAGGAAAACTTCTGTCATAAAATTTAAAATTATGAGTGAGATCTTAAAGGAAATATGATTACAATTTTCTGCCAAGGATATGTTCACTGTAAGTTACAGGTATTTCGAAAGTACCTGACAATATTATTGTGTTAGTAGCATCTAACAATGGGTGATTCCTCTGTTCCAACTGAACATCTAGGTTATTCAAAACTTGTCATTACTACAAAATACAGTTGCCATATGATCCAGCAATCCCACTCCTGGGCATATACCCAGACAAAACTATAATTCAAAAGATACATCCACCCCTATGTTTATAGCAGCACTGTTTACAATAGCCAAGACATGGAAGCTACATAAATGTCTATAGACAGAGGAATGGATAAAGAAGATGTGGTACGTGTATACAACGTAATATTACTCAGCCACAGTAAAGAATGAAGTAATGCCATTCGCAGCAATGTAGATGGACTTGGAGATGATCGTACTAAGTGAAGTAAGTCAGAAAGAAAAAGACAAATACCGTATGATTTCACCTATACATGGAATCTAAAATATGACACAAATGAACTTCTCTATGAAGCAGCATCACAGACATAGAGGACAGACTTGTGGTTGCCAAAGAATGGGGGGATGGGTTTGGAGTTGAGATTAGCAGATGCAAACTATTACATAAGGGGTGGATAAACGGCAAAGTCCTACTGTATAGCACAGGGAACTATATTCAATATCCTGTGATAAACCATAATGGAAAAGAATATGAAAAAGAATATATATATGTATAACCGGATCACTTTGCTGTACAGCAGAAACTAACACAACATTGTAAATCAACTATACTTCAATAAAAATTTTAAAAAGAAGTTATCATTATTGCTATCAGAGTTTACATACAGAATTCTGATAAGTGTTTGAGCACTTTGTAGACCAAAATTCAATCAGGGCATTGATGAGTTCTGAGTGCTTGAATTTGTACAATTAGTCCCAGTGTAAATCACTGTTGGGCATCACTTCGTGTTAGTGGCAGAAAGTGGTGTTGAACACCTTTTGTATTTCACATAATACATATTTTCTGTACTAAGTGTCTGAAAGTAAAATGTTCTCCAAGTTGATTTAAAACACACACACACATTAATATTATATTATTTAGGCAAACTGATTTGAATGAAAAAAAAAATGAAACACCCAGGAAAGGAGTCTTAGAATCAAGCCAGGAAGGTGTTTGTTGCAGACTAGAGATGCCTTTGCTGGTGAGAATTTAGCTAAGTACCTTGTTCAAATGATGACAAAGTCAGACCTGTCCCTTCAAGCTTTTAGTATTTTTCTATGCTAGTATAAAAAAATCATCTTTCTTACCTAATTCCTCTTCTGTAATCTCCCTCTAGAATCACCCTTTCGCTGTAATTCAAGATCTGATTCTCCTGAACTGGCCTCATTTGGTGCAATGCATTCAGGAGATAGTCAATAAACACTGTTGGTATAAAATTAAAGCAAGTTTCTTACAATGACCTCCACCTAACCATTCACTGAAATCACTGATGATCTCCATTCTCTCAGTTAGTAAAAAAGTACTAACTGATGCCTAAGACAGGCCAAACATGAAGCCAATGAACGAGTTTCTAGTTCGCCTTCAGTCTTCTGCTCTTACAATTGAAATCTGCGTTTAACAAGAGCTGTGTTTGTTCACATATCTGTTTATCCCAGTTGGATTGTAATTATGCAATAAAAAAAATTAAATTTTATAAAATGATTAAATATGAATGTAAAAAGAAAGAAAGTGCCCTTGTGAAAAAGAGATTTTTTTTTTTTTGGAAAGATTTGTACACATGATGTACACCTGGTTCTTTGATACAGGTATGGACGATGAGATATTTTTAAACTGTTAGGAGGAAACTAAAATCTTAAAAGATTTAGCTCTCAGAATGTATTCTACTTATCTTTAAATTCATTCATCTATTGAAAGAAATTGCACCTGATATTTACAGATGAGGCAACAGAGGTGTAGTTTATGAAAGTAATAGTACATGACACTACACTCTGCTGATTATAAAGCCTTGGCCATATCTCAAAAGATTAACTTTTCGGTACGTGTGAATGATATTTTATGATCCTCTACTGTGATGAATGTTCCAATCTGTCCAATCACTAGTGGATTGAATCAAATCAAATATGATGGATTTTATTGGACTGTCTTAGGACAACCCCCAATGCAAGCACAAAGCAATTAACATAAAATGCATGTTTAGATGATTTTAATTTAAACTCAAAAGCTTCAGTAATATTTCCCTTAATGCTGATTTAGTCACTGTACTAAGATCGAACTCTAGCAAACAGCCCTGCTACAGAACAACACCAAGCCCCAAAGAATCCTTTTCTTTCCTATCACCTGAGGCCTAGGGAGAGAACAGAATAGATGTCTGTCATAAACCCAGGAAATCCCCTTTCCTCCCAAAATGTTAATAAATTTGTCCTGAGGTTATAATTGAATCACTAGAAACAAATAAAGACCTAAAACTAGAAGCACCAGGACAAAGAACAAAGAAAGATCTTGTAACTTGAAAGAAAAATTCAGTAAATAAGTCAGTATTCCTAGGAGGGATAGGTTCGCTGATCTCCCTTAAGACGTCTTACTCACTCTTTGTAAGTAAATGCAACACCCATTTCATAGAAAAGAGCTAAAGTTGGCAGAAATAAGTCCTCAACTTCCTTGACTTAACTTGTTTTTCTGGATTCCACCCTTGGGCTCTCCTTGGAGTCCAGCTACCCTACTCACTCAGGCCATTTTGGAACCAACAGCTGTGCTTAGAACTCACTGTTGACACAACAATTTGAGCTATGTGGTGATTTCTCTAAGGATAAATAGATCCATCACTTCCCAGAGTCACAGAAGCCGCCTGGCTGGAGCCGCCGCCATGACCAGCCAGTCTCAAGGGATCCACCAGCTCCTCCAGGCAGAGAAAAGGGCCAAGGACAAGCTCGAGGAGGCTAAGAAGAGTAAGTCTCCATTCTGTCTGATCTGTGAGAGTTTTGTCACAAAAAGGGACGAGGGGGGGTGCAGTAGGATGAGCACGGATCTCAGGGGCAGGCAGACTCTGGTTAAATCCTGGTTCCATGGGGCTTCCCTGGTGGCGCAGTGGTTGAGAATCTACCTGCTAATGCAGGGGACATGGGTTCAAGCCCTGGTCTGGGAGGATCCCACATGCCACGGAACAACTAGGCCCGTGAGCCACAGCTACTGAGCCTGCGCGTCTGGAGCCTGTGCCCCGCAACAAGAGAGGCCGCGATAGTGAGAGGCCCGCGCACCGCGATGAAGAGTGGCCCCCGCTTGCCACAACTAGAAAAAGCCCGCCCACAGAAACGAAGACCCAACACAGCAAAAATAAATTAATTAATTAATAAAACTCCTACCCCCAGCATCTTCTTTAAAAAAAAAAAAAATCCTGGTTCCACCACACTCCCTGGTAGACCTTGGCCAGTTCATAGAAACTACCCAGTTGTCTATCCCCCATCACTGTAGTGGAGATAGATTTTGCCAGCTCAGATCTTTTGGACAGGCTACCTGCTGAGTGAAATGATAATGGACATTGAAGTTATGGAAACACAGGCTTAAGCTTTGCCTCTGCAAGTTCCTTCACATTGCCCAGCCTCAGTGTCTCAATATTGTGACATGGTTCAGAGATAGACCACTGGGAATTCCCCGGCTGTCCAGTGGTTAGGACTTGGTGCTTTCACTGCCAGGGCTGGGTTCAATCCCTGGTTGGGGAACTAAGATCCCACAAGCCATGCAGTGTGGCCAAGAAAAAAAAAAAAGAGAGAGAGATAGACAACTTCCAGATTGAATCTATTTACTAAGGAGTGAACATAAGCAAGTGACTTAAGCTCTGTAAGCATCGGTTTCTGTTTCTATAAAATTGTGATCATAACAGTTAATGGCTCATTCTCCTCCCTCTCTGGATAGCTTTTAATTTCTAATTTTTAAAAATATTTCCATTTTATTCTCATTTTCTAATACTCTTGCTATTTGGCCCTGCATCTACTGACTTAACAGGTAAGATGTTCTCAATAAACCTCAACCCCCTTCCTGTTCTCCTTGATACTTACAACAACCATATGAATTAGGTATTACTATTATTTCCATTTCACGTATCTAGAAACTGAGTCCATAATTTGCCATAATATTTTTTTAAAAATAGAAAATATCACCTAAGCACCATGTTCAAAGTTTATCTTATTTACTCCTCACACAAATATATTTTGCAAAAAGGGGAAAGTGATGCTTAGAGAAATTCTGCCCCTTTCCCAAGGTCGCACAGAGGGTAAATGGTAGAGACTGGATTTGGATGGAGTCTGATTACCCAGCCATGATCTTAACAACTGCATGGTACAAAACGTACATGATTTTTATAATGAATAAACTAAGATCGCAGATCTGCAACCCAAATTCATGTTCCCTGGGCCAAGACCTCTGTTCTTCCCACTGTCCCATTTCATATCACATGATGACTTAATCTATAGGAAGGTATGTTATTTACCTTCTCCCTAATCACATGCCCTGTCTCTGCAATTAGATTCAAAGCCCTGTGAGATAGGGATCATGTCTTAAAATCGTTGCTTATGTAAGTAGTTGGATGCATGGAGTGATAGGGATCGGGTGATACTGGCAGAAGCTAGTTTCAGTATATCACATGAAATGCAGGCACAAGACATTACAATGTGAGAGAGGAAGTCGGGCTGAGGCACTGCTCTGTCCCCTGGGGTTTTCTACCGCAGGCAAAATCATTTTCCTTTCTTAAGATAAATTGATTTCCTGAACACTCAGCAAGGTGGGCACCAACAACAAAAAAGAAAAAGACCCCATGTGGAGGAGCTAGAAGAGAACAGGATGGCGAAAGATAATGAAAAAGAAAACTTTACCTCTTTCTCCATTTCTTTTTCTACAAGAAACCACGCCAAGGTTGGCAAAATGGTTTGAATGCAGCGTACTTGTACAGGAAACAAAGCAGTCCAGTACCTGCCAGCTGAAACAGTGTAGAAAACTCCCTTATTTTTTATTCAGATTTCTTTACCACATTTAAAATATCCAGAACAGAAAACCAACTTATTTTAAGATGTGATCATTATGTTACCTTTATTTTCCATTATGGAAGAAGTGAAACAATGATAAAGCACATACAGGATCGATGTTATCAGTAAACAGCAAGGTCCTACTATACAGCACAGAGAACTATATTCAGTATCCTATAATAAACCATAATGGAAAAGAATATTTAAAAAAAGAATGTGTGTGTGTGTGTGTGTATATATATATATATATATATATATATATATATATATCTGAATCACTTTGCTTATACAGCAGAAATTAACACAGCATTGTAAATCAACTATACTTCAATAAAAAAAATAAGTAAACAACAAATGAGAAACCAAAAAAAGAAAAAAAAAGAATCACTATTATTATAGGATCCAAATGATTCTTACCAACTACTTCTCCTTTTTCAACATCGTTAGAGAAGTACTGTAAATCATGCAAGCTGTTTGAAATTGGGAACCAGTCAGAACAGTCTAAGCTCAGATTTCATAATAAAGATAAAAGCCAAACTTCTTTTCCTTTCCTCAAGTACGTATGCTGTCCTTGGGCAATCTTTCCTCAGAAGTCAGTACTAGAAAATCCATACTGTATTATTCGTATACAAAATGTTCATTTTGTTTGCTGGTCACTGAAAGTACTTGTGTACTTTTCTTTTTCTTCGTCTTTGTTCTTAAATATTCAAGCAAATATCGATCAGTAATAGTAAATACCCAGACCTTAAAAACATTTTGGAAAATATGTTTCCAAATGTTATTTCAACCAATAACCTCTGCACTCAATTTTACAGAGAATGTCTCTCCTCTGCCTCAAACAGCTTTGAGAAGCATTTTCACTGGATAGAAGCTGTTTTCTTGTCCAGCTGTAACTGGGCATCATACTCACTTCTTAAGCATGCATGAGGCAAAATAAAATAATACCTTTGCTACCTGGTATTTTGTAGCTTCTCTCATATTTCACTATGTTTTATTTCATTCATTTATTTAATTCAGTAAGTACTTATCGGGCACCCACCATTTCCAAGCCACTCTAATACATATGCTTGATGAGTAGACCTAGACCTTTCCTTAAAGAATTCCCCAATGACGTAAATATGTAAATGACATGAGAGGTACAGATAGCCATCATTTTTATAAACCCATATGTTTCACTTCATCTTTTTCCATAAAGAGATTTATTTGAAAACCTGACATAATGAAGGCAGAATAGAGATTCAGAATGAGAACCAACAGATCACAATAGTGAACACCATTGTAGAAGGTCTAGAATCACCATCTCTTTCTTAAATCCATTTATTGGAAAGTCCCTCAGAAACTTACACATAGAGTCTCTGCTAGAAAGAGACTTGGGAATATTCATTTTAAAAGGGAGAAAGAGAGGGAGGGAGAGAGAGAGAAAATACAGCAATTTACATGTTAATCCTTTTAGAAAAATATAAGATTAATAAGGTGGACATGTTTAATATTATGTTGCAAAAATATTGATTTATTCCATTAAGGAGGCTGCCTCAGATCCCGGTGAAGCTGTTGCATAATCCAGTAGATGGTATAAATAAATGTTAAAAAAATAAAGGTTTTGCCTAAAGGGGTACAGATTAGGGGTTGGAGGCCTGGTTGTATAAGGATCACAGGTCCCCACTTACCAGCTGCTGAGACAGATGAGTTTGTTTTTCGTTTTGTTTTGAAGGAGCGGGAGTGCGGAGTTGGGGGTGAGTAAACAGACTTAAAAAGTGAGGCAACAAAATAGAAAAACCATTGGCTTTTTCTTACGTTTCTTTTGCAAGTTATTGAGAATTTCTGAGTTTCAATTTTTTCTTTTCTAAAATATATAAATATCTTTTATAGTTTTTAAAATATAAAAATATATAAGAATAAAATATATATAATATTTATATTATGTTTATAATATTAAATATAAATATTATATTTTATATAAATATTTAATACGTATATGGCCAAATATTTTTAAGGATCAGAAAATGATGCTTAAGGCAGTAGAGTACAAACTAAATAGTTATTGTTGTTTTTAACTTATACTATATATATTGTATATTACTATAAGTAATAACAATAGAAGAATGAAATAGAAGAATAGAATACACAGTCTAATTTCATTCTTTTTTACAACTGCTGCAGCTTCTGGGTCAATTTTTCTTATAATGGGGGAGACTGGGTCTGCTTCTAGATGTTTGCCTCTATTCACTGATTATGGATTCCATTGTATTTTTTAGTTAAGATCCTTACCTAAATTTTTATTTGAAGAACTCAGATATTTGCCTCTATTCACCGATTATGCATTCCTTTGTATTTATTAGTTAAGACCTTCACCTAAATTTTTATTTGAGACACTGTTTGGTTGAATTCAGATGGAATCACAGTAGGTTGACACTATTTTAAATAATCTTACTTGAAGTTAATACCTTTTGCCTAAAAGTTGTTCATCAATCAAAGCATCAAAGTGGGTGTGCTGGCCGAAGACAAACACATTTTTGCAACAGAACTGGGACCTATCCTGGAGCCCAGGTTTGGGGAATTGAACTGCGTCTTTGATCAGAATTGGAATAGAAATTCAAGGTACCATTATCAACAGGAGGAATAAGGACTTGTGTTTCTTTGGAATATGATTTTTTACTTTAAGTTATGACCTTTTATGAGAGCAGTATTTATTTCACTTATCTTGGAAAGGGACACACCCGCAGGGGTTGCAACCAGACAGTGTGGGCTGAGCCTCCAACTGGCTGGGTGGCACTGGGCAGGTCGTCTCTTAGGATCCTGATGCTTTGACCTCCTTAGCCTCAAATTGGAGGAACAGTATCTACCTCGTGGAGTTGATGTCATAATCAACTTGAGCGAATACTTATAAAGGACTTAAAACACCCGTTGGTACCCAGAAGGGGCTGCACGAGAATTAGCTATGAGTATTCTTCCGCTACTTAATAACGAGGATTCTGAGTTCAGCTGAGTTCCCCTGACCTCCTCAGCGTCTTTGATGAAGTCCCCACTGAATTATACTTTAGTGCAAAATAAATAATTGAAATATTTCTACTTCTTACTTAGATAACACATCAGTGAAAACAATAATGCAGATTTGTCTGGCTCTCTAGGACGCCTACCAACAATAGTTTTGTAAATCAACATTTGTAATTGTCTGTTTCCCAGTATACAGATATTCCAAGTTTATTTAAACAAGCACCTTGATTTCATCAATTTTCCCTATGCAAGTGTGTGTTCTGATTCATGAAGATACAACTTCTACTGAACTAATAAAATAAAAATTGTTCCAGTAAAAATTCATGGCCCTGTTTTTTATGTTTTGTAGGCTTGTAAATTCTTCCTTTTTCTTTATAGCCCACAGACTAATGGGGTATTTGTAGGTATATTGGACTTTCATTTCTTTGAGTGGGTCATGTTAAAATAATAACCACACGACATTTTCATCTCTTAATAACATTTGGTTATATTCAATCCAGGATCTACACAAAACTACTTATGATATATATACATATATATATATATATATATATATATATATTTTTAAACAAGGAAAGAACAAGTAAAAGAAAAAGCAAAGTAATTACAAGGAGGTAGAGTAATGAAAGGAGAGATGAGGATAGGCACCAAAAGAGAGGAGCTTCTTTGTTTCCTTGGCGACTTCACTGTTTCCAATGTTTGTGGTAGGTGAACCAAATAAAAGCATTCTTCAAACCAGGTTGGTTATATCATAATATTAACAACCCCCCAAAGCCAAGAAAGCTTTTTTCTTTTTTTTTCTATGTGGTAGAGCAGAATAAAAATGTTATTAGCAACAGATAGAAATCTCCAAGCATTCCTCAAGTGCACTTTGTGTTTATACCAAATCAAGGTGACCTCTGCTCCATTTATGCTTTTTTTTTTTCACTTGTATACCTACTATTTGTACCACACTCAAGTATCTGACTTGGTTTCCAAAGCTCAACTAACATTGTTTCTCTGATTCTCTAAGCCACTATATTATCTTCCTAGGGCTACTGTAACCAATCACCACACACAGGGTGGCTTACAACATCAGAAATGTATTAACCTCCAGCTCTGGCGGCCAGAAGTCCAGACACAAGGTGCTGGCGGGGTTGCTTCCTCCAGGAGACTCTCAGGGAGAATCTGTCCCGTGCCTCTCTCCTAACCTCTGCTGATCGCCGGCAATCCTTGGCTTTCCTTGGCTTGGAGCTGCATCCTTCTAATTTCTGCCTCTGTAATCACAAGGTCTTCTTCCCAGTGTGTCTACTCTGTGCCCCTATGCTTCTGTCTCCAGATCTGCCTCTCCTTAGAAGGGCACCAGTCATCAGATGTAGGGCCCATCTCAATCCAGCATGACCTCATTTTTTTTGTTTGCTTGTTTTGTTTTGTTTTTTTTGCAGTACACGGGCCTCTCATTGTTGTGTCCTCTCCCATTGTGGAGCACAGACTCCGGACGTGCAGGTTCAGCGGCCATGGCTCACGGGCCCAGCCGCTCCGCGGCATGTGGGATCTTCCCGGACAGGGGCACGAACCCGTGTCCCCTGCATCAGCAGGTGGACTCTCAACCACTGCGCTACCAGGGAAGCCCTAGCATGACCTCATTTTAACTTGATTACATCTGCGAAGACCTTCTTTCCAAGTAAGGTCACATTCACATGTACCAGATGTAAACATATTTTGAAGGACACAATCCAACATCCTCTAATTGTCAGATTCACTTGGCTGTCCTGAGTCCTTACCTTCTTAGTCTGTTTTTGTTAGTGAAAACGTCTCAAAGAAGTTGCCTGTATTGCCCGTGTCTACATATTTTTAAACTCCATTTTCTCCTGAACCCATTCTAATCAGACGTTTGTCCCTCCAACTCCACCAAAGCCCCCCTTGTCAAGACCAGCAAAGTTGCTAAATCCAATTAATTGACTATCTCAGTCCCAACTGAACTCCTCTTTCATCTCTGAAACTCTTCCCTCACTGGACTATACAGCCCTGCTCTCATGCTTGGCTTTCTCTCATCTTCCCAATCTCTACGGTTGGGGGCCCAGGTGAGACTTGCTCTCTTCTGTATCCACAGATACTTCCTAAGTGATTACATCTAATTCCATGACTTTAAATCCTAGCTCCAGGTTGATGATTCCCAAATTTAATATTTCCAGCCCGAATTGCTTCCCTGATCTTCAAGTTTATATAAACACCAGCATTCTCCCCACACCACTAGATGTTTAATGGCCATCTCAGTTAAACTGCTCTCTTGACTCTGCCCCAAAATAAAATGATGGAGCCAGCATTGACTCATCTATCTCTGTTTCTCCATCAACTCTGTCTTCAAAGTATATAGAACTTCTTGTCAATTCCACTGCTGCTTTACTATTTCTAATCATCATTAACACTTGTCTGACCTATCACAATAGATTTCAAATCGATTTTCCTGCTTCTCCCTAGCCCTTACAATCTATTTTCACCACACTAGCCAAAGAAATCTTTTCCTGTATTTTTTTTTTCCTTTTCTGGTCACTATGTGCAGCATGTGAGATCTTAGTTCCCTGACTGGGGATCTAACCTGTGCCCCCTGCATTGGAAGCTTAGAGTCTTAACCATTGGACCACCAGGGAAGTCCCAAGAAATCCTTTTAAACCAGAAGTAGTATAATGCCACATTGTGGCTAAAAACCCTTCATGGCTTTAGCACCTCAGGGATCCCAGTCTTTATCAACCCCAAGAGGTCTCCGTGACATGGTCCCACTGCTGCCTCTCTGATATCATTTCCTAACATTCAACCGTTCTGCTCTCTTTGACCTGTGACCCAGCCAGGCAGATGCTTTTATTGTTCCTTGAACCGGTCAAATACTCTTCCCCCTCAGGGTCTTTGCCTCTGCTGTTCCCTCTGCCTGGAATGCTCTTCCCTTTCAGGCATTTGCATGGCTAGTTGTTTCATTCCTTGAAGTCTCTGCTCATATACCCCATCCTCTGAAAGGCTTGCCCTATCTGTGTCAGCACCCACTGCTGTCTCTCTGTCCCTTAGGTGCCTTGATTCCCCTGCACATCGTTCATGATCCCTGCCGTATCATATCCTTACTACCTGTTTCCTATCTCTGCTTCCCCCTCTTACATTCAGAGCTCCACGAGAGCAGAAATTTTGTCTGTTGTGGTTTTCACTGCTGTATCAATGGACCTAGAAGAGTGGGGGACATAGTAGATAGACAGGAGTATTGGTTGGTTAGATGTCTCTTATTTCCACTCCATGGAATGTGTGTTGGCCACCTCGTCCTTGCACAGTTCTGTCCTCTCTCTTGGTTTCCCCTACTTCTCTGATGACTACTCTCAGATCCTCCTAAGGTTCCTCTTCCTTTCCTCATCCCCCAATGTTGGTGATCCCTAGGTTGAGACCTTAGCCCTCTTTTCTTCTCATTCCACACCCCCCCACCCCGTCCCCTGGCGTTGATTTCAGTGCAAACCCGCTGCTAGGACTAGTACACACACAAACTCAGATGACTAACAAGCAAATCTCTGTCTCCATTTTAGACCTTTCTCCTGAATTCCAAAGATGTCTGTCCAGCCGCCCTCTGGATATACCCACGTAGGTGTCCTCAGGAAAGCCTACAGAGGCTTCTTTTTTGGTGACATCCTAGGGACCTTTCCTCCAGCTCATGCTTTACTCGCTGCCTTCCTTCTTAGCAAAAGGGTCCCAGGAATTGAAATCTGTTTTCCTAACAATGATTAGAAATTGTTGCATATTCTTACAATCACTTCATATACAATTTAAAAAATCCTTCCAATGACTCTTTGCAGTAGATTCTTAAATCTGTTTTATAGATGAGAATACTCAGGTTCAGAAACTCTAAATAACTGGCTTAAGGTTACAAAGCTTCTAACATCTTATTGTATCAGTGCCTACTGTATCATTCTGATTTCCTTCGGAAATGATCAATGTCATCTTGTCTTCCCACCAGAACACGTTCCAGAACCAGTTTAGCCATACAACCAACAGAGTGTCTCAAGGACCCATCAGCATCTTGGGACAGTCCCTTGGCCTCTTCTAGCCAAGAAACCAGGCAGGATGCAGCTGTGAGCCTTGCCCTCTGTCCCCACGTAGAGTTCAAGTGTAACCTGCCCAATTTCTTAGTCCTTTCCCCACAAATCACGTAAAAATCAATCCAAACATCTTTCTCTCCTACTTTTCCTCCCACAAAACATCCTATGGAATAGATCCCAATAATGGCTTGTTGAATGTAGGACATTTCTGTGTAACCAACCAAAATGTCTAAAAATGAGTGACTTCAGAGGTGGAGAACAGACTTGTGGTTGCCAAGGGGGAGGAGGGTTGGGGGAAGGATGGATTTGGAGTTTGGGATTAGCAGATGCAATCTATCATATAGAGGATGGATAAACCACAAGGTCCTACTGTATAGCAAGGGGAACTGTATTCAGTATCCTGTGATAAACCATAATGAAAAAATATGAAAAAAGGAATGTATCTATACGTATAACTGAATCATTTTGCTCTACAGCCGAAATTAACACAACATTGTAAACCAGCTATACTTCAATAAAATAAATTTAATAAAATAAGGGAATTCCCTGGTAGTCCAATTTTCCCAAAAATATCTCAGAAAAGATGGTCTTGTATTTTTTCTAATCTCAAAAGTAGACAATTCATTCCCATTTCTGTCCTGGCTAAGTCTATTCAGCTTAACGTTTCCTCCTCAGAAGTCTTCCCTGACCTCCCCTAGAAGCCTTTTCTGAGCCCCTTACTCTACATGTGTGGGTCTGTTTGTATTTTTCACTTCCTCTGTTACCAGAAGATGCAACATGACTCTTGGGATGAAGGGGAAGCACAGGCTCTAGAATTTTCATAGTAGAAGTTTCCATAAATGCTGTCATCTTTAACTGTCACAAAACAAATAGAACCAAGATTTCTGTTTCATTGCTTTCACAGTTGATTTTGTGTATCCTTCACAATTTTATGCATTTTCTAATTTCCTCTTGGACGTTGAAGCAGCATGTACATGTTTCCAAAATACACCATATTGGGATTTCTCTGGCTGTCCAATGGTTAAGACTCTGTGCTCCCAATGCAAGGGGTGAGGGTTGGATCCCTGATTGGTTAGGGAACTAAGACCCTGCATGCCTCGCATCGCAGCCAAAAAAACAAAAATACACCATATGTACCTCAGCTAGAGGCAAGGACCATATCATATATTTTTCTGGCTCTAGTCCTGTGCATAATAAGTAGTATTAAGTGTAGTAATAAGTGTAATAAGTAGTAATAAGTGTTTAATAAATATTGAATGAATAATGGATGAATAAATGAAATCCATCCTTTCCTGCACCACCCTGAAGCACCTGATTTAGCAGTACTTACAATCGTGACGTATGAGATTACCACATTCTCTAAAACAAAAGTTAGAGCATTCAGCCTAATAAGCCTGTGTGATCTTGGAGGAAATTTGGGACAAAAATTTGACTGTTGTATTTGAAATCTGTCATAGGGTCGCCCTTGTGTTTGATAGAGAAAGTATTGAGAAATAAGAAAATGAACCCCTTTTGGTTCACAGCAGCCATATTTTTAATGCTTAAGAAGAAAGAGGTGTAATTTTTTTATGCTGTTTTTCTTTAATTTTTATTTTATATTGGAGGATAGTTGATTAACAGTGATGTGTTAGTTACAGGTGTACAGCAGAGTGATTGAGTTATGCATATACATATGTCCATTCTTTTTCAAATTCTTTTCCCATTTAGGTTATTACAGAGTATTGAGCAGAGTGCCCTGTGCTATACAGTAGGTCCTTGTTGGTTATCTATTTAAAATATAGCAGTGTGTACATGCCAATCTCAAACTCCCAATCTATCCCTCGACACCCCGACACGTTGCCCGTGGTAACCATAAGTTCATTCTCTAAGACTGTGTTTCTGTTTTGTAAATAAGTTCATTTGCATCATTTTTTTTTAGATTCCGCATATAAGCAATATCAAATGGTACCTGTCTTTCCGAAAGGGGTGTAATTTAAAAATTTGGAAATCTCCCGCAGAGACAGAGAAGCCAGCTAGAGGTTAATACAAGTGGATTTGATGCATGCATTTTGCTTCACCTCCAGCGAGACAGTCAGCGTGAGGCTCTAGCTTCTTGCCCTGGATGAAATCAGGTGGAAGATATGCAAGCTCTCACAGGCGGCAGCTGCCCAGTCCTTCCAGAAAATTGCTGTGCCAGCAGCGACTTCCCTGTGGCTCTCCTCTTTAACTGAATGAGAACCAGCGGGTGACTGGTGCCATGAGGAGGGGATCAGACACACTCTGAGCTTGTCACTGCACGATGGAGCTAATATGCAGCCTCTTAAGTGGAGTACTGGATTCTTCCCGGCGGCAGGGCACATGGAGATTTTCTTCTTTCTATTATTATTTTTATGTGCTAGAGTCGAGACTTTGAAACCAGTATATTTAACATAATTTGCAATTAAGGTGGAAAGTCAAGATGTTTTATGTGGTTGATTGGATAAAATCATATCCTACAACCCATCATTATGTATCCTAGAACCCATTATAACTGAGAAAATGTTAATACATCTTAAACATATTTTTGTCCTAATGTGAATGATAAGCCGTGATAAGAAAGTAGGCTGGGGATCCAGCAACAGCTTTCCTTGCCAACATATCTAATTGTTCTGCAGATAGCATGTGTTTGGTTGCCACAAAATGGTTAGAACTATAGAGAATAAAGAAATCTGTATATGCAAAATGGTAAGGAGCATTAATTAAGTAGGAAAAAGGTAAGCATTGCTGTGAATGTTCCATTAAGCCTCAAGCATCAGAAGACCATTAATTTATATGAGACCTCGGATTTTACAGACAGTGTAGACAGATTCTGTTCTGAATGAGGTCAGCTCAGTCCCATTCAAGGGTAATACATATTCAAAGAGACACATCTCAATTTATAACTCAACGACTCTCTTTATCCCATCTATATACAGTGACTAGCAAAGCAACTCATACGCAGCAGGGAGAGAAATTTAGACACCATCTACACTCAAATACAACAAAGGTACAGAAAGACGAAACCATGTAAAAGCCTGTATCTAGATTGACACATAGATAAAAGTTTAAGATTTTTTTAATGCTACTTAAAGAGAACACATTGATTTATTTATTTATTTATTCATTATTTTTATTGAAGTATAGTTGATTTACAATGTTGTGTTAGCTTCAGGTGTACAGCAAAGTGATTCTGTTTTATATATATATATATATATATATATATATATCTGTGTATATACATATATATCTGTGTGTATATATATATATATCTGTGTATGTATATATATATTCTTTTTCAGATTATTTTCCCTTACAGGTTATTACATAATATTCAATATAGTTTCCCAAGCTATATAGTCCTTGCTGGTTATCTATTTTATCTAATTTACGTTTATATATAGTACTGTGTATATGTCAACCTCAAACTCCTAATTTATCCCTCTTCCCCCCTTTCCCCTTTGGTAACCATAAGTTTGTTTCCTATGTCTGAAAATACACTTATTTAGTTCAAAGTCTACACCATATAACAAACCCTTGACAACAATTAAAAACAAAAGCTTGAGATCTTATCAGAGAGAAGAAACTATGTTAAATGGGCAAAAGAATAAAGGCATTTAACTAAAATAAAGAGACGATAGATTCTGAGACAAATTAATTTTAATACAGTTGGGAATTTCTTTAAAGTTTTAATGATCACAAAGCATTAGTATCTGAAGGTGGTGGGTGGTGAGTGCCTAGCAGCGATGACTATCACTCTATAACCCCCCAAACTTACTCTGGTTGTCAAAAAAAGTCATGTGCTCACCTAATGATCTCCACAGCTTTGTGTTTGTCTGAAACTTTCATCTGCATTGCTGTCTGCTGGCTTAAGGCTTACACCTTTGCTCTTAATAAAAGAAAAGAGAGCTACTTAACTAAATCTCATAACCATTAAAAACGGTTGGTTTTACAATCACTTTTAAGTCCCCCTCAGAGAAAGCTACTACAAAAAGTATCTACTTTGATGTGCTCTGGGGCTTAATCAGACTTTCTAGAGTCAACAAATGGCAAGGAAAAAAACCCAATAAAATGCTTTAAAAAATTGTTAGTTGGTTTGATAGAGTCTGAGCTGCATGTTTGTGCATTTGGAGATCTGCCAGTATTCAATAGAATCCAGTTGGTATGGACTGAAGGATTCCTGGCAGCAAATCAGGACAGAAAGTCTGACCAAATAATGTCTTTTTGACTCAGTGACAGCTAAAATCTGTTCTCTGGCTGGTACTGCTGTGAGTAAATGGGCAGATATTTTATTGAAACATGGAGGTGTGAAAGAATGTTGTCATTTCCATGTTCTAAAGAATCCAATTGAAAAAACCAGGAATTTTTCAATATTTATCATGTTTTAATGCAGGATGTCATTCTAGACAAAAAAAAAAAGCGTCAAAAAATAATGTAAGAGGGCTTCCCTGGTGGCGCAGTGGTTGAGAGTCCGCCTGCCGCTGCAGGGGACATGGGTTCGTGCCCTGGTCCGGGAATATCCCACATGCCGCGGAGCAGCTGGGCCCGTGAGCCATGGCCGCTGGGCCTGCGCGTCCGGAGCCTGTGCTCCACAACGGGAGAGGCCACAACAGTGAGAGGCCCGCGTACCGCAAAAAAAAAAATAAAATAAAAAAAAATAATGTAAGACCTCACCCATATTTTTAAAAATCAAGTTGTCAATTCCAGATGGGTTGAAAAGAAATAGTGCTCCTTCTATGCCACTGTTAATTTTCAGGAAAAGCCAAGCGTTTGCGTCAAGCCAAGGAGGAAGCAATGGCAGAAATTGACCAGTACAGAATGCAGAGAGATCAGGAATTTCGACAGAAACACGCTAAGGTAAGTAAGAAAGTCAGCACTGATTTTTTGCAGCATAGACTATAAGGTATGACTATTCACTAATAATGATATTAATCCTCATAAGGTGTCATGCACACTACCAGGAGAGAAAAATACCCTGGATGGAGCAAATATAGTTCAACCAAGGCTGAACTTCAAGCAAAATCTTAAACGTTTCAGAATTACTGATTTTACATTTTCACTTCCAAGGCTTTTTGATTTGTCATAGAAAGTGTCAATCTATAGTTATTCTCTAACACACTGTAGATTAAAAATCGTATTCTCAAATATACAAGTGGATGGAATTGGTTAAAGTATTATTCCTACGACAGATTCTTTTTTATAATTAATTAATGTATTTATTCATTTATTTTTGGCTGCGTTGCTGCACGTGGGCTTTCTCTAGTTGCGACGAGCGGGAGCTACTCTTCACTGCGGTGCACAGGCTTCACATTGCGGTGGCTCCTCTTGTTGCAGAGCACGGGCTCTAGGTGCACGGGCTTCAGTAGTTGTGGCCTGCCAATGCCGGGGGCACCGGTTGGAGCCCTGCTCTGGGAAGATCCCACATGCTGCGGAGCAACTAAGCCCGTGCTCCACAACTACTGAGCCTGCGCTCTAGAGCCCCCGAACCACAACTACAACAGATTATTGACTAACACATTTTAGAAAGAAAGAAACATCAGAGAACATTTTGGTTGCTATTGTCTGTTAACGTTTACTAATAGAACCAATAAAAAGTGTTGTACAATGTTCTACAATGAACTTGTTAGGCCAGATTTCCTTTGGTGGTTTCAAGATTTAGGAATGACCCAAGTACATGTTGTTATCTATTGCTGAAAAGTCTTCTGGTATTTCCTTATGATTTCCTTTTCAACAGGCTGGCTTCATTCAACAAATCTTTTAGGAAAATATAAAGAAATGCTTTTTCCTACACTAGCACTTAAAAAAATATCTGCAGTTTACAGTAAAAAAAATATATAAGCAGCGAGAGAGAGGCATGGACATATATACATTACCAAACGTAAGGTAGATAGCTAGTGGGAAGATAGCTAGTGGGAAGCAGCCGCAGAGCACAGGGAGATCAGCTCGGTGCTTTGTGATTGCCTGGAGGGATGGGATAGGGAAGGTGGGAGGGAGGGAGGGAGACGCAAGAGGGAAGAGATATGGGAACATATGTATATGTATAACTGATTCACTTTGTTATAAAGCAGAAACTAACACACCTTTGTAAAGCAATTATACTCCAATAAAGATGTGTATATATATATATATATATATATATATATCTATATAAGCACATGAATTTTTCAGAGCTGACTGCAATATGGCTTAAATTCCATGTGCCATAACTAAAGTTTATGTATTTTCTTTTTGCGTCAGCAAAAATACAAATAAAGCTCTGTGCAGAAGCCTGACATTGCAAGATGAACTACAAGCAGTTTGTAAATCTTTCTGTTTACAGCTTTGATTTTAGTGGCAGTAGGTGCGGAGCTCAGGTGGGATCAGGTAAATTGGATTACACGGTAGGAAAAACTTTTCCAATGGGCTGTTTCTTAAAATAAAAAGCCATTTCTAGAACAAAGCGGACCACTCAGCGAAAATAAATTCTTCTTATCGATATTTGGAAAAAGGAATCGTAAAGTCCCAAGTCCACACATGCATATATGCCCTCTATGATTGGCCCTTGGCTATCTCTCTAAACTGTCAGCTCTGAAAATGTCATGCACTTACCTTTTACTCTGAACCGCAGATATTTTTTAAATGTTAGGGTAGGAAACAGCATTGCTTTATATTTTCATGAAGGATTTATGGAATGAAGCCAGCTAATTGAAAAGGAAATCATCAGGAAATACCAGAAGACTTTTCAGCAATAGACAACAATATCTACTTTGGTCATTTGTAACATTTTTTACTACTTTTGTCCCTACTTGTTCTGTTCTCACCATGTGTCTCCCTGTTTTACCCCAGAAGAACTAAACAGGCTGCTGCCACAGGGCCTTTGCCTATGCTCTATCCATTCCAAGGATCTTCTTCTTTTACACACTTTCATCTCTCCTTGATCTCTGTTTAGTTGTTAGCTCTTCTTCCTGATCACCTCATCTAAAATTGTGTCTCTCATAAAAAAAGAAAGTAAGTACCCATTGTACTCATAGCATTTATCACTACTGGATATATTATATATATACATATTTTGCTTATTGTTTATCTTTCCTTCTGGACTATAAGCACCAAAATGCAGGTTCTTTGTTTTGTTCTCTGTTGCTTTCCTTGACATTGGTATGGAGTCTGCTCCACAGTAAGTATCCAATCAGTATCCAGTAAGAATGAAGAGCTAAACATCTCTTCCATGCCTTTACCTTTCCTACTGAGTTCTGTCATAACCATGCCATATTAGGACCTGAAAAAATAATCATTCTTCACACCAATCAGCTCTTTTGATCCTGTGTTGGATATTTCTAATATATGCATTTTTAAGTAATTACAAAACTGACCATCATTTTAGAAAGTGGCTGGGTTTAATCTCTTGAAATATTATTTCTCCAGAAGAATCTCCTAAAATGTAAAACTGGTTCAGGATATTTGTTCTCTGTGTCAGAGAATAATTAAAATTCCTCACTACTCTCATAATTAGAGCTCTAAGCCAATCTTACAGCTAGTTGATCAGAAGCTTACATAAAAAGTTCAGCATGTTTAAGCCTCTGCTACCTCAAGCATATTGTCAACCATGAGCACAGATCTTCTTTCCTGGCGTGACCTCCATATGTCAGACACAGAGCTATTCCAGTTAAAGCTCATCATCGTTAACCCAGGGCATGTGGGAGGTCTGGGAGGAGACCCAAGAAACCAGTTTTCTGCCTGCTGTGGGGGTCGCTCCTTGATGCTACTTTTTGGGTTGCTTTTTAGCTCTTGTTAATGTCTGGGTTTTTCCAACTCCCCTGACTTGTCAATAGAAGCAAGTATCCCAATGTGGGCTGTATATCAACGAATATTTTTATAACAAAGATTTACTGATCCCTTGCATATTTACTTATTCCTTGTTTCACTTTATCCCTTGCTAGAATTTCATACCACTCAGCAATGAAAAAGACCAAACTAAAAATATATGCAACAGCTTGGGTGACTCTAAAAAAGTTGCTATGCTGAGTGAGAGAAGGTCGTCATTTATACTGTTTGATTTCGTTTATATTGGATACGAAATATATACTGTGTGATTCCATTTATATGCTATT
Source organism: Phocoena sinus (assembly GCF_008692025.1). NCBI lineage: Eukaryota > Metazoa > Chordata > Mammalia > Artiodactyla > Phocoenidae > Phocoena > Phocoena sinus. The sequence continues at coordinate 182,214,452 of NC_045763.1, read as the reverse complement.
CTCAAAAAGACAACACTATAGTGATGGAGTTACTGCAACCATCCTGTAGAACTTTGGAAAAGTCCTACAAAATAACATCTTCTACCGAAGAAGATAAAAAGAAATCTGGACTACTACAGTGGAAAAATTTAATCTACCGTCAATGCAAGTAAAAGTTAGATGCACCGTTCATGTAAACCAAAGACCCGAAAATGGTTGCCCTGGGCATATTGAAGATTTTTGTCTTTAATCTTTCTTCCTAAATTCATATCATGAAAACATTTTTGTTTCCTTGAAGCAACCACAAATTGAGAACGCAAAACTGTGTGTGGGACCTGAACCTCTGATTGCCCTTAAACTGGGACATGTAAACAACTTAAAAAGAAACTTATTGAATGCTGAAAGATTTCACCAACACCATCGGTCATTAAGCTGTAAAGCTATACACATCAGTCTCAACACTGAAGGTTTGAAAATACACATAGAGAAGTCTTTAAATTGTGCCCTTCAACCAAATGTGCCATTAGTTGTCACTTAATTATCAACTTCTAATTTATACAGTGTCCCAAATATTCAAGCAGCAGGCTTTGGCCAAGAAGAACAGTAGAACAGGTGATAAGTTCTCTGTAACACCTGGTGATCTGCTCATTCTATTCTGTTCAACAAATATGTATTGAGCATCTACTATGTGCCTGGCAATGTTTGAGGCAGTTATAACTCATCAGTGGACGAGATGACACTTATCCCTCCCTTTGTGGAGCTTACATTCATTCATTTAAACTCCTACATGGCTTAAAGTAACACTGTCTTCAGATACAAATGCAATTCTTCCCAAGGAAGACCATTTAAAGTGGTGTATGGTGAGTCACGCTATCGTACCATCTAGGAAACAGTGCAGAAACTCAAATTATTGCAGGTCAAATAAACTCAGAAATAATGTCATATAATTATGCAGGATGAGACATAGGAGTATGGGTTGTTGACAAGGGTATTCCAATGTTTCTGAAAGTTTAAGATGGATTATACAAATTTTAAAGTACAAGCAACACAGTGAGAAATCATAATAATCATTACTAACATTTACTGATTATTTGCTCAGTGCTAAGCTTCTGTGCTAAACACCGTCTTCATAATAAATATCTTCAGAAAATTATCATGCTGCCTTAACAAAGCACCTTAAGAATATAACTAATACTAGTGGCTGTCATCTGCCGCCCTAGACCTGCACTGTCAAAAATTATGGTAATTCTCATATAGCTACCAAGCACTTGAAATGTAGCTAGTCCAAATTAAGACATTCTATAAAGGTAAAATACATACCAGATTACAAAGACTTAGTATGACAAACAATAATGCAATAATATTACACTGTATATTAAAAGAGTAGTATGATTATATTGGGTTAAATAAAAATATTATTCAAGTTAATTTTACCAATTTTTAAAATACAACTCTAGAAAAGTTAAAATTACTTACATGGCTCACTTTGGGGCTATTACATTTCTGTTGGACAGCACCACTTTGCATTCATGAATCTGGCTGAATTTTTAAAACGATCGCATCAAATGGGTGATGTTATCCCCATTTAAAAAATAAAGAGCCTAAGGTTGAGAGAGTAGCATTGACATATATACACTACCATGTGTAAAATAAATAGGTAGTGGGAAGCTCTTGTATAGCACAGGGAGCTCAGCTCGGGGCTCTGTGATGACCTAGATGGCTGGGATGGGGGTGGTGGGAGGGAGGTTTAAGAGGGAGGGGATATATGTATACCTATAGCTGATTCATTTTGTGGTACAGCGGAAACTAACACATCATTGTTAAGCAAATACACTCCAATAAAAATAAAAAGCCTAAGATTGAGGTGAACTTTTCCAAAGTCCTTCAGGACAGTTGCAATAACTTAGCCTAATAATAACTATTTTTAACACTACTCCAAAGAAAAGTAGACAATAGTTTCATAACTGTGTGTCTTTTAAATTTTTCATCAGTTAAGACATTGAATTTAGAAACAATAATTTTTTTTTGAGTTTGGTAGACTCTATCAAACTCAAAAAAAAATCCAATATTGGATTTAGAGGAAAAATTTTATTCTGGTAGAACTATTTTGGTAAGTAGTTCTCTTCTATTTTTCAGTATCTTCATAGCAAGGGAAATTTCGTCCACATGTCTGTGCTTCTTGTATACTCACTTATCAAAATGTTATTTTATTAAAGTCATTTGATGTCTTAGAAGCTATATCACCCCAAAATGACTTTCTTTGAACTAGGAGGCCCCAATTGCCTGGACTATAAACAGAAAAGAACTTGAACCTGATCACCTCAATTGCATTTGATTTCAAGTTTGGGACCCAGAAAGATCATGTGGATTCTAGAATTTAGAATAGCCTTCTTTACCTTGAAGTAAAAAATCAATCATTAGTGAGGTCTCTTGGACTAAATTAAATGCATACTTTCCATAAACACTCATGGAAGGGAAAAACCAGCTGTGTTGCCTTCACAATGTCCTGTTCAAGAAAGGCTGAGTTTACAAAGGATATAAAATTAGGAGTTGTCTGTTTGCTTTAGCAAAGATAACCTTACAAAGGGTTTCTCTGCAGAATCCCTTTAAACTGGTAACTCCCCTGGTAAAATTATATTTCAGTCCTATCATTACTTGACAGAGAGGCTAAGAGATAGAGGAGGTACTGGGAAATAGTGGGAATCACTGCCCATGAAAGACCAATCAGAAAGATAAGTTAAACAGAAGTCTAAAATTACAATGGAACTAGATGGACGAGTACAGATATTCCTCAGCTTATGGTGGGGTTACCTCCTGATAAACCCATGGTAGGTTGAAACTATCAAAGTTGAAAATGCATTAAATACACCTAATCTACCCATATCATAGCTTAGCCCAGCCTGCCTTAAACGTGATTGGAACACTGTCATTAGCCTACAGTTAGGCAAAGTCATCTAACACAGCTGATCTTGTAATAAGGTATTGAACATCTCATGTAATTGATTGAATACAGTACCAAAAGTGAAAAACCAAATGGTTGTTTGGGTACAGAATGGGTGTGAGTATAAGGGTTGTTGACCCTTGAGATCACTGGGCCCACTGGGAGCTGTGGCCTCCACTTCTCAGCAACACAAGAGAGTATCATGTAGAATATCACTAGCCCGGGAAAAGATCAAAATTCAAAGTACAGTTTCTACTGAATTTGTATCACTTTCACACCATCAAAAAATTGTAACTCGAGCCATAAAAATTAGGGACCAAATGTCTGTATATCCCAATTTATACCAAAATTTTCAAGATTATATCTAATACCTAAAAAAAGGTACACCTGTGCGTGTGAAAGTATCTTATTGAGCATACTGTGGCTGTATCTTTCTAAAAAAAAAAAAAAAAAAAAGGGCTTCCCTGGTGGCGCAGTGGTTGAGAGCCCGCCTGCTGATGCAGGGGACACAGGTTCGTGCCCCAGTCCGGGAAGATCCCACATGCCGCGGAGTGGCTGGGCCTGTGAGCCATGGCCGCTGAGCCTGCGTGTCCGGAGTCTGTGCTCCGCAATGGGAGAGGCTACAACAGTGAGAGGCCTGCGTACAGCAAAAAAAAAAAAAAAAGATTTAATGAGTTCAGATAATGTATTTTAAAAATTGACAAACCAGGTATTTGCTCTTTAAAGACCAGCAAAATGGGTTTAATGATGTCTTTCAACTTTATTTTCCGGACTTTTAATACAGAAAGTAAGCAATAGGTAAGATACAGGAATTCAATGGAAACTCTTATAAATATCAATACATGAAAAAATTTCTGAGCATGGTATAATGACTGTGAACTTGCATTCGATTTGTACTGTGTGAAGGTCAATTTAGAAGTAGAAGTCACCTGTTGTGGCCAGCTTCCTTTTTTTTTTAATAGTTGATTTACAATATAGTTTCAGGTGCACAGCATAGTGATTCAGGTTTGACTTTTTTTTTGCAGATAATATTCTTTTAGAAAAGTGTATCCATCCCACTCATAATACTGGTGATCTTACCCATTCTCCGAAAAAGTTCTGGAAAAATAATGCATAATGTAAATGACAAACAAGCCAAAATGCATTTAACTTACAAAACAATTAAGTTTTTTTTAATAGATCTTTATTGGAGTATAATTGCTTCACAATACGGTGTTAGTTTCTGTTGTACAACAAAGTGAATCGGCCATATGCATACACCTGCCCCCGTATCCCCTCCCTCTTGAGCCTCCCTCCCACCCTCCCTATCCCACCCCTCTAGGTCATCGCAAAGCACCAAGCCGATTTCCCTGTGCTACACTGCTGCTTCCCACCAGCCAACTATTTTACATTCCGTCGTGTATATATGTCGATGCTACTCTTAAAAAACAACTAAATTTTAATATGATGTATAATGCAGTGAATTGTCTGTTTTATTTTGGCAGATAATGGGCTCTCAGAGTAATATCTCAGAAGAAATAGAAGCGCAAACGCTAGAGAAGATAAAAGAACTGAATGGAAGCTACAACAAGTCCATGGAAAGTGTGATCAACCAGCTTTTGAGCATCGTCTGTGACGTGAAACCAGAAATCCACGCAAACTACAGAATTGCCAACTAAATGTGCACCCCATTGTTCAATAAATGGTGTCTGCATGCCCCCTGGTTGCTTATGGTTTCATGTTTATATTAAGAGATTTGAACTGTACATCTTAAATTTACTAGACATCTACAGATTATAATGTGACATAATTCATACATGAATACTGAATTTAAAAGCAAACCAACAAAAAAGTTGTTACAGCTTTCCTGGTAATAGCTATGACCTTGTCTTTTAACTCAGAGTAAGTCAGGAATGTAGGGCAACATATTTTTTGAACTTGAAGAAAAAAATGGACTTGACCATTTTTTAGTGGGTGTAGGTTTTTTTTTTTTTAACTTCCTCTCCCTTTTATCAGTATAGAAAATGTGTTCTTATTTGCAGTTGTTAAAAGATCATTTTTAAGGGAGATATAATCATGACTCTGATCCAGATATAAAATAAATATATGTTAAGGATTTTATTTAATTCAATAATCATTGAGGAAACCAGTAAGATGTTATCACTAGTTCAAAGAAGAATAAGAACTTCATAGATAGAAAGAGAGATGATAGATAGACAGATAGATACATAGGTACTTAAAGAGTAATGGGTTATATAACCATCCTCTCTGCCTAACCTCAACAAAACAAATATTCTTCTCTTTCTAGCAGAAATGTTAAAAAAAATTAAATGACAATTAAATGAGTTGCCAGCATACATGTTTAGGCTAAAAAAACCAAAACCAAACAAACAAACAAAAAACAAAATAACAACAACAAAACCTCCCAGGAGACATAGTAGGTTAGTATGTATTATAACCTGAATGTTTGTATTGCCCCAAAATCCATAGGCTGAAATCTAATTCCCAATGTCATCGTATTTGGAGGTAGGGCCTTTGGGAGATAATTAAGTCATGAGGGTGGCACCCTTGTGAATGGGATTCATTAGTGCCCTATTGAAGGAGGCCAGAGGGCGCTCACCCTCTTTCTGCCAGGTTAGGATCCAATAAGCCCTCTGCCCGTGCTTGGAAGAGGGTCTGCATCAAAACCTGACCACATTGGCACCTTCATCTCAGACTTCTAGCCTCTAGGACTATGAAAAATAAGTTTCTGTTATTTATAAGCCACCCAGTCTGTGGTACTTTGTTACAGGAGCCCCCCCCACCAACTTGAATGGACTAAAACAGTGTGCCATTAGCCCAATTGCCTAAAGAGTCACAGCTAATTTCTTGTTAAGTACCAGGTACTTCAAGTGCAATGTATAAATTATCTTGATCCCATTGTGGTGGGTAGTATTAGCATCCCCATTTTACAAAATGCGAAACAGAGATTAGGAAACTTGCCTAGAGTTGCTTGAGAAACTCTGACAATTTGGGGCTTCAATCTGGAAATATGACTCCAATGTCCCCAGGCTTCAGTACTGACCCTGCTGCCTCTCTGAAAAGTTTCTACATTTATATCATTAAGAATCCTGGGTACTCTGATCTTCCAATAATATATACAGACAAATTTTAATTCCACTGCAAACAAAATTTAATTAGGAAATTTTCATTGTTACCAAATTATTTGTATACTCAATTCCAAATACAAACTGTAATGATTCTAACTGATCATTGTTTTAGATTACTAGCATCACTGTTTCCTTTTAACAGACAAAGTTAAAATTTTACCATAGTTTTAGATCTCAGAAATATTCAATCGTACATTCACATTAGGTTAATAGAAGAAAATTTGAATTCCATTTGTTTTCCCAATTTTGGGGGCCAAGAAAACCAAACAGGTTAGCTTACTGGTTTCATGTGGTAGATCTCTCCATTTACCGGAAAGACAACTGATTCCCCAGTTAATTAGGAAAGGTATCAACCTTTCCTAGGACACTGCCCCTCATTTTTTCAGGGGGAGGAGAAGATTGGAGGAGGAGGTGAAGGCATCAAGTAAAGTTACCTCCATAAAATGAGGGTAGCCATGGAGGAGTTCCAGCTCAACACAGATTTGGAGAATTCAATTACTCTATCCTACAGATCAAGACATGTAAAACAATGAGTAAAACAGCGTATTTGAAAAGTCATTCATGTGAAAAGATCACTTTGAAAAACACAGACTTGTGATTTGCCTTGAAGATCTAATCTCATGAAAAATATCTTAAATACCCTGTCCCATGAAAACCATCAAGATGTCAATTTTCTGCATGTAAAAAGCTCATATAGTGTCCAGAACACCCATGTTAATAAATTCCTGCAGAGGAGATAGGATAATTTTTTAAGCCTTAAGCACGACGGAAACACACTAAAATCAGTACAAGAGTTTTCTCAGCAGTAAAGTAGCGCCCACAGCCAGAAGACAAGGATGAAGATTGGGTGAGTCTGGTCCTGGCTGTGCCCCAAGCTCTCTATGTCCTGTCTATGTCTATGTCCTGTCTATGTCCTCTCTATGTCCTGTTGGGCTTCAGATTCTTTTCTAATGGCTTAATAGACAAAATGGTGTTGAAATAAATGATCCCTATAGGCCTTCAACATTTAATCCACCAGTCAAATCAAACCAATTTCAAAGAGCAGTACCCACTACTTGGCATTTTCTCATCTACCTCTGTAGTATTTGTTAACTTCTCCTTGACCCCATATCTACCCTGCATGCTATATTGGCAGTAGTGTGTACTGATACCCAGCTTCCTAGATTCTCTGTAACTCATATAGTTTTACATTCAAATATGGTTTCATGTCTTTGCCTAACTGAATGAGTCATTGTTCAAGAGCTCTCCACTCTCACAGAAGGTAGAGCCACCAGGGTTTATTTTATTTACATATGAAGAAGGTTTTACATATTTCAGAGATGACTCGATTATCTCTGATAGCTTTCTCAGTCACAAAAAAAGTTGACCTTTTTGCACATGCCCTTATCCTAAAATGCTTTTCTGTTCTCACAGAAATGGAATAACCTAAGGATGCTTTGAATCCTCCTTTATTTTTGTTTTGCTCCTTTGCAACATGAAAAATGATTCCATTAAGTTCTTACTCATTTCCATTGTATCTGAAAACAAAACCATGCCATTCACAGAAATGTACAGGGATAAAAGTATTTCAGATTCTTTTCCTCTATATTAGCACACAGACACACACAGAATCAAAAATTGCCACCAGTAAATCAGCCTTATTACCTTACAGAGGGACTGAGCTAGAACAGAGCTGGCCAGAGTATGCAAAGCTGCCAATGTTGAAATTTGCACCTGAGACCATCCTAGAACCAGCCAACCCACAGCATGTAAGAACCTAGCCTAGATCAGCAGAACCACGTTACCTGCACTTGACCATCACACTTGAGTGAGAAAAGAAGAGACCATATAAACTGCCCAGAAGACCCATAGACTCACGAGCAACAGTAAATTGTTATTTTAAGCCACTGAGTTTTGGTGTGATGCTTTGGGAAGCACTAGCTAACAGATAGACCCATTCGGTATTGCTTTTAAAAAGGAGAGGGTAATCACCTGTCTTGAACGCTGCTGGGAGTTCCAGTGAAATAATACAGAGGTGGGACTGTTAGATTCAGGCATGAGGAGGAGGAGTTTAAGGGGAGAATGTGTGGTGAACAAGGGAGAGATACCAGCTCCAGATAACCCTAAGACTGCAAACACTACCAGAGACATGGAAATGCAGCTTGAGGGAGCCGTTGATGTGGAAAACTCACATCTATGCACAGGTGCCTAATCATATCTTGGAGACAGAGTTTTGGGTAAAGCAGGAAAGAATAGCTTTATTGCTTTGTCAGGAAAAGGGGCACACAGAAGGCTTGTGCCCTCAAAAACTGTGTGTCCCAACCTGGGGGGATTTGGTGAGGGGTTTTATAACAATGGTTCAAAGTTGGGGCTGCTGATAAGGATCAGGGTGTGTGTAGGGCCTACATTTCTTTAATCTGGCCCCAGGCTGTCTCTTGATGAGCTTCTGTGGTTCTCAAAGTTATCAAACTGTGATCTTCTCTCTGGAATGAAGAATGCTTCATCAAGCAGCTAATATCTTCCATTTGTTGGGGGTTTTAGTTTTGCAGAAGAGCTCAAAGATATTGTTATGCATATCCCTTGAGGTGGAACCAGGACCCTGCCCCAAGGCTGCACTAATGTTTTTTGGCTGCTACACCTGTCTCTGCATTCCCTCCCTTCCCTGATTAGCAACTGTTTGAACCTGCCCTTTGGAATTTGGGGCAGGTCATGGAGGTTGAAGCCTATTTCCTACAAACAAGAAATGGGGGACACAGACAGGCTTCCATGCCCAGGAGCCCCACAGGGTCCCGCTTGGTTTCAGTGTGTATCAAACATGTGTTCTTTGCTTGGGACAGGACATGTTAGAGCATATTCATACACTGACTGAAATTCCACTGAAGAGGAAAAGATTGTGATGCAGGATAGAAGAAAACTATTGCAGAAGCCAAGTCCCTGAGAGGGCAAAAAGCATAGGATTCTGATTAAAGCAGAAGAGTTGGCCTTAGATAAAAGTAGGGACTCTTGCATGAACAGGAAGATGGCAGTGGGACTGACATACAAATGGGTGGGCAGATTTAGTGCTAGGAAGATGAGAAAGTTCCTGTCTGATTTACTGCCGCTGCTGTTGTTTGTTTTAATAAATAGGAGGAAAATGATTGGCTGAATGAGAAATTTTAGGAGACTTAGCAAGACAAAACAAGGGGGGAAATGATCATTTTAGAAAGTATGAAGATGGCTATGCTAGGGAAGTGTAATAGGATTGCCAACAGCGTTCAGTGTCAAAATGAGATATAGTACGTTGCCATCCTTTTAGAATGAGATGACGTCAGTCATGTGCTTTTCTCTGGTGATAGCGGGATTCAGGAGTGGGCAGAGGGTGGGCAGATGGTCTCGTTCCACCTCTAGATTCATCAACAAAGACCTGAGATCAGCTCTCTTGTCCTGCTTCCTTCAGCTCAAAAGTTGCACTGGGAAAATTCTCCTCCAAATGGTTATTGTAGCCCTAGACCTAAAGAAAACAAGATCACTGAAAGAAAAGCACTAAAAATAAAGATAAGAATATATTCTTTTTTTTTTGCCACGCCATGTGGCTTGTGGGATCTTAGTTCCCCCACCAGGGATTGAACCCAAGCCATGGCAGTGAAAGTGATGAGTCCTAACCACTGGATGGCCTGGGAATTCCCTAAAGGCAGGATTCTAGAGGTCCTGGAAAATGTTGTGACTCTATTTTATCGGCGAGAGGGAACGCAACTGCTGCTGTTTCTAGCTGGTTGTCCTGTTTCCCATTCTCCCATCTCCATCCTCCCAGGACGGTGGGATCCTGGCATTGCAGGGAGTTACTGGTGTAGGGAATTTCTTCACTCACTTCACAGAGTGCCTGAAGGAGCTTCTTGCCAATGACATAATGGAGATCTTACATCCTGTGCAATAGTAATCATTCATCCCCTCATTCATTTATTCAACCAAGGTTTCTGAATTCCATTAAATCACACATTGGAGATGGGAAATATATCCAGGGCCATTACGGTCATTGACAAGTCCATGTTCTTACTCCTCCCACCTCCAGTCACCCAAGTGCTCACTTCCAGTGTAAGAGGGGGTACTTGGATGGCATGGGGGTCCCTATGTCCTCAAGTCAATTAAACTTCTGCTATGACACTGTGAAGAGAAGCATATTGACTATGACTGTGGCTAGAGAGATTGTGTAGCACAGTATTAAAGGGCAGCATGCCTGCAGCTAGACTGTGTGGACTCATATCCCAACACCATCAGTTACTGACTCTGTGACCTTGAGCATGTTACTAACCTCTCTGTGTTTTAGCTCCCTCATTCCTCGAACAAAAGAGTAATGGTGTTACCACAGAGAGTTCTTGTAAATATTAAATAATTAGATACCCAGAAAATGCTCAGCATGTTACCTGGCACATTATGTGTGATATATAAACGTTTATAATAATAATTATCATTATTATTATAGTAGAAAAAGAACTAAGCCAAATCAACTGATTTAAGGACAGAATGATTGTGGTATGGACTGGTGAGGTGGGGAATGGCAGAAAACCATTGTAATTTACTTCTGCAGCCAGCTTAAATAGACTATTATGAAATTATCTCATTTTTAGAGTAAGCTGCTTATCTTCGGTGAAGTAGAATCCAGTAGAACAGAAGTTTAATGGAGCCTGTTTTATCATGCTAGCACTTCCACTGAAAAAGCATCCACAAGTGTTAACTTGTTATCATTCTTATTAATGTGTAATCAATTAATAAGAACATATGTGTTCCACAGACCAACCCCAGAGATATTTAAATACAGCTTACAGTGAATATGAGAACCTTGCCAATATTCTAAAGACCTGTTTCCTAGTGAATTCACAGTTTGTAGTCACAGTTCAGAAAGATGCTTTCCTAAGCAAAAGTGTAAATATGCCCAAACACCCCAAATAAAACCACCAGCACCGAATGTGATGTACTTATCAGTCTACACAAGAGGCAAGAAGTTTCCCACACTGACCCTATCAGAGTCAGCAAAGTTTGAAAGCGCTGTGATTTTGCTGATTGAACATTGGATGGCCCACCATTCGTAAAAAAAGTTTCAAAATCATCTGTGATCACACAGAAGGGAAAGAGAAACCCTCAGGCAATATATATACACAGACACAATACCACTCACCGCCCCAGCTGTGAAATAATTGCATCGATAGTAACCTACACCTCTCTCTTTCATTCAAGTTAAGGCCTTGCTAATGGTGAGACAGTCAAAACAAGTCTTAGCAGCAATATTAGCAAATGAAAAATATTAAGACCAGTTATTATAATAACTTGCCATTCTCTTTGCCTAGAGTTTCTTTCTCTATCTGGCAAATTCTACTGGTTTTTCAAGGCAATGATGCCGAAAACTTGGTCTCTGTGCACCTGTGCCGAATAGAATCTCAGAGACAGAGTTTTGGGTGAAGTAGGAAAGAATAGCTTTATTGCTTTGCCAGGTGAAGGGGGACTCAGTGGGCTCCTGCCCTGAAAAACTATGTGTCCCAACTGAGAGGACTTGATGAGGAGTTTTATAGCAATAGTTCAAGGGTGGGGTTGCTGATAAGATTAGGGTGCATGCAGGGCCTGCATTCCTTTAATCTGGTCTCAGGTAATCTTCTCGATGGTCTTCTTGGTTCCTTTAATGTAGCCTCAGGTGGTTTCTTGGCTGCTACTCCCTTGTCTTTGCATCCCCTCCCTTCCCTGATTAGCAACTCTTCGAATATGCCCTTTGGAACTCAGGGAAGGTCATGGAATCTGGGATCCGTTCCTTACAAACAAGAAAATGGGGTACAGAAAGGCTTCCATGCCCAGGAGCTCCACAGGGTTCAGCTCGGTTTCACTAGGGTTAAAGGTTTGTTTCATTTGTGAAGTCTTACTCAACTCCCCTAGGAAAGGTGGCCATTACCACATTGGTGATTTTATAGCTCTATTATAACACTTCCCATGTTGTAGGACATAGTCTATTGGTCTCTCCCCATCCCCTAACTGTGATTCGTCCAGGTCAAAAGCTATGTCTTACTAATCTTCATCTCCTAAGGCCTAACTCAGTGTTTGGCCCTGGATTGGTTAGTGATTAATTAATAAATTTAAAGTTCACAGTAATCAATTGTTCTTATTATGATATGATAATAGATCCTCATGAACACGTCAACAGGAATTTCACAGAATTAGAACTTAGAATATTTCTTAGAATCTATTTTTCTGCTAGAAAAAGAGCACCCACAAAGACAAGGAGATGTAGAAAGCTAGAGAATTGCATTTGGGAGAAGGCTTAAATTGCTGCTGGAGAGGCTAGAAGGGTGGCCTATGAAGGGCTTCGAGGCCATGCTAAGAAGTTTGTTCTTTACCTGAAATGGATCAGGAGCCATTGAGCAGCTGTAAACAGTAAAGTGAAATAATGAGAACTGCACATGTGTTGATCAGAGTGCCTCCAGTGGATTAGAAAGGGGGACCGGACTGGACACCAAGGCATCTGTTAGGAGGCTATTGTTGGAATCCAAGTGGGTGATAAGTAGGTCCTTGTCTATAGCAGGAAAAGAGACAAGAGGATAGAAAGAGAGACAATAAAGAGGTAGAACTGACCTGAGAACTCAATGGATATGAAAAGGAAACATGATAGAGTTCTTAAAAAAAAAAAAAAGAAACTTAAGGAGAATTCAAGGGACATAAAGACTGCGGACACTGAGAAGAAACAGTCCTCTGAGGACAAAGGGGAGACCCAGATGTTAACAGTCCTGCAGAAGGAGACTGAGCACATATCCTGGCTAGTTCCTGTCAGACACACAGACTCAGTTTATACCTGTTTTCCTGGTAGACTACTGAGAGCTCCCTCTTTCATTCTCACAGTTGTCATCTTATGCAGAAACCGAGGTTAAATCAAAATAACATACCTGAAATCCTGTTGAGTTCTACATTTCTCTACATCTACCTGCCACTACTGACACCCCTTCTCCCCACCAGAATCTTGACTCTCAGATTTTGTCCCGCTCTCTCCATCTCAATCCCCTTATATCATCCAACCCCCACCATTGCCTCCTTCTCCTCCCATCCAGTAACAACACAAAACAATATAGAGGGCCTGGAGATCTGGGAGGATTGGTGGGTGTGTGAAATATCCTAGGAGCTACTCTACACTCATCATTGTGCAGGATGTACAGCTGTTCATGCAGGCAAGTGCACTCTATTCTGAGTCGCAATGACCTGGAGTCCATCTCATGTCATCATAGGCTTTCTCAAGAGAGCTCATCTCTCCAAGCTCATCTCTCCAAGCATATTATGGGTTTTATACTTTTCCTGAACATTGATGGGGTCAAAGGGATTGTTCATGCCCTAGCATGTAGCATTTCACTTGAAAATTTTCTTTTGCTCCTGCCTCTCCCCCAAGGTCTCTCCAGCCATTCTTTCAAGCAGTCATGCTTCGCCAACCTCAAAAACATGGAAACCAGCCACCTAGTCTCTTTCCTCGTGAAGTTTTCTTTCTTACGTTGTCTTCCTTTCTCTCTTTCCCTGCACACTCCCTTATATAATCTCTGGGGGGAAAAAAAGAATAACTAAATCCAGCATCAGCTTCTATCCCCAAAATGGATATTCCCACATCCGTCACTTTGCTTGGCAAACAAAGAATCATCCAGCTACTGGAATCCAACCTCTAATAAGGCAATGGGAAAGTTTAAATAACAAACTCCAATCTTAAATTAGTTACAGTAAACAATTTCTCAGATAATCCACAAAACTCCTTTTGGTGGACACAGCTAATCTTAAATTCCAGGAAGAAATGGGAATACTGGGTTTTAAATTTATCTTCTTAAAAATGTGAATATGGCAATACCATCATAGAGAGTTTAATTCAGTAGGTCTGGGATGAACTCCAAGAATCTGCTTGTTTAACAGGCACACTTGGTAGTTCTGATGCTGCACTGTCTCCAAGAGATTGACTTTAGACAAAAGGACACACACAGGTTGAGAATAAAAGGATGGAAAAAACATATTCCATGCAAATAGTAGTCAAAAGAGAGCAGAGGTGGCCATACTTATATCAGACAAAATAGACTTTAGGTCAAAAATGATCACAAGAAACAAAGAAAAACATTCTATAATGATAAAAGAGTAAATTCATCAGGAATATGTAACAAATATAAATACATATGCACCCATGATCAAAGCACCCAAATATATGAAGCAAACATTCATGGAATTGAAGGGGGAAATGGACAGCAACAAAAATTAACAGGAAATTTCAATACCCAATTTCAATAATGCACAGAACATCCAAAAAGAAGATCAATAAGGCAACAGAGAACTTGAGCAACACTATAGATCAAATGGACCTAACATATACAGAACATTCCACCCAATAGCAGTAGAATGCACATCCTTCTCAAGTGCACATAAAACATTCTCTAGGATAGATCACATGTTAGGTCACAAAACAAGCCCTAAAATATGTAAGACTGAAATCATACCAACTATCCTTTCTGACCACAACAGAATGAAACTAGAAATCAAGAGCAGAAGAAAATCTGGAAAATTCACAAATATGTGGAAATTAAACAACACACTCCTGAACATCCAATGGTTCAAAGAAGAAATCAAAAGGGAAATTTAAAAATACCTTGAAATAAATGAAAATGGAAACACAAGATACCAAAACTTATAAGATGCAGCAAAAGAAGTCTTAAGAGAGAAGTTTACAGAAATAAATGCTTACATTTTTTAAAAAAGAGAAAGATTTCAAATAAACAACCTAACTTTACATCTCAAGGAACTATAAAAAGAACAAACTAAGCCCAAAATTAGCAGAAGGAAAGAAATAACAAAGATCAAAGCAGAAATAAATGAAATAGAGAATAAAAAACAACAGAAAAGACCAACAAAACTAAAAGCTGTTTTTTAAAAATTAGATCTGCTTTATTTTTATTTCAAACTTTATTAATTTTTTATATTTTGTTTACTTTTTTAACATCTTTATTGAAGTATAATTGCTTTACAATTGTGTGTTAGTTTCTGCTTTATAACAAACTGAATCAGCTATATATATATATATATATATATATATATATATATATATATATCTCCTCCCTCTACGTCTCCCTCCCACCCTCCCCATCCCACTGCTCTAGGTGGTCACAAAGCACCGAGCTGATCACCCTGTGCTATGTGGCTGCTTCCCACTAGCTATCTATTTTATATTTGGTAGTGTATATATGTCCATGCCACTCTCTCACTTTGTCCCATCTTACACTTCCCCTTCTCCATGTCCTCAAGTCCATTCTCTACATCTGCATCTTTATTCCTGTCCTGCCTCTAAGTTCTGCAGAACCTTTTTTCTTTTTTTTAGATTCCATATATTTGTGTTAGCATACAGTATTTATTTTTGTCTTTCTGACTTACTTCACTCTGTATGACAGACTCTAGGTCCATCCACCTCACTACAAATAACTCAATTTAGTTTCTTTTTATGACTGAGTAATATTCCATTGTATATATGTGCCACATCTTCTTTACCCTTTCATCTGTTAATGGACACTTAGGTTGCTTCCATGTCCTGGCTATTGTAAATAGAGCTGCAATGAACATTGTGGTACATGATTCTTTTTGAATTATGGTTTTCTCTGTGTATATGCCCAGTAGTGGGATTGCTGGGTCGTATGGTAGTTCTATTTTTGGTTTTTTAAGGAACATCCTTACTGTTCTCCATAGTAGCTGTATCAATTTACATTCCCACCAACAGTACAAGAGGGTTCCCTTTTCTCCACACCCTCTCCAGCATTTATTGTTTGTAGATTTTTTGATGATGGCCATTCTGACTGGTGTGAGGTGATACCTCATTGTAGTTTTGATTTGCATTTCTCTAATGATTAATGATGTTGAGCATCCTTTCATGTGTTTGTTGGCAATCTGTATATTTTCTTTGGAGAAATGTCTATTTAGGTCTTCTGCCCATTTTTAGATTGGGTTGTTTGATTTTTTGATATTGAACTAAAAGCTGTTTTTTTGAAAAGACAAATAAATTGACAAATCTTTAGCTAGACTTAACAAGACAAAAAGAGAAAGGACTGAAATACATAAAATTATAAATGAAAGAGGAATCATTACAACTGATACCACAGAAATACAAAGGATCCTAAGAGACTACTATAAACAATTATATACCAACAAATTGGACAACATAGAAGAAATGGATAAATTCCTAGAAACATACAACCTACTCACCTGAATCATGAAGAAACAGAAAATCTTAATTAACCTATAGATAATAAGGAGATTGAACCAGTAATCAAAATCCTGCCAACAACAGCAAAAATCCCAGGACCAGATAGCTTCACACATGAATTCCACCAAATATTTAAAGAAGAATTAATGCCAATCCTTCTCAAATGCTTCCAAAAAATTAGAGGAAGGGAACATTCCCAAACTCATTTTATGAAGCCAGCATCACCCTGATACTGAAGTCAGACAAGGATACTGCAAGAAAAATATAGGCTAATATCCCTGATGAATATAGATGCAAAAATTCTCAACAAAATAGTTTCAAACTGAATTCAATAGCACACAAAAAGGATCATACAACATGATCAATTGGGATTTCTTTGGAATGCAAGGATTGTTCCACATATGCAAATCAATAAAAGTGACACACCACATTAACAAAGTGAAGAACAGAAATCATATAATCATCTCAACAGATACTGTACAGAAAAATCATTCAACCAAATTCAGTTTCCTTTTATGATAAAAACACTCAATAAACTAGGAATAGAAGGAAATTACCTCAGTTTAATAAAGGCCATATGTAACAAGCCCACAGCTAAATCATACTTAATGTTGTAAACTGAAAGCATTTTCTCTATGATCAGGAACAAGGCAAAGATGTCCACTCTTACCACTTCTATTCAACATAGTACTGGAAGTCCTAGATACAGAAATTAGGCAAGAAAAATGAATATAAGTCATCCAAATCTGAAAGAAAGAAGTAAAATTATCTCTGTTTGTAGATGGTCTCATATGTAAGCAAACCCTAAAGACCCCACCGATAAAAAACTTGGAACTAATAAGCAAATTCAGTAAAGTTGCAAGACATGAAATCAACATACAAAAATAAATTGTCTTTCTATACACTAAAAATGAACAGTCCAAAAAGGAAGTTAAGGAAACAGTCTCATTTACAATAGTATCAAAGAGAATAAAATACTTAGGAATTGCCTTAACCAATGAGGTGAAAGAGGCTTGTGCAATGGAAACAAACATTTATGAAAAAAATTAAAGATATAAATAAGTGGAAAGACATCTCATGTGCATGAATTGGAAGACTTAATATTGTTAAGATGTCAATTCTACCGAAAGATCTACAAATTTATTCAATTCTTATTAAAAGCCCAATTATGGTTTTTGCAGAAATAGAAAAACCCATATTAAAATGTATATGAGATCTCAAGGGACCTCAAATAGCCAAAACAATGCTGAAAAAGAATAAAATCAGAGGACTCCCAATTTCTGCTCTCAAAACTAAATACCAAATTACAGTTATCAAAACAGTGTGGTACTGGCATAAAGACAGATATATAGACCAATGGAATATTTGGATCCTGTATCATTTTAGATCAATAGAATATATGGACTCTAATACATGGGCTTTCTCTATTAACAAAAGAAAAATTAGACTAATTGGTCTTCATGAAAATTAGAAAAATTAGTGCATCAAAAGACACTATCAAAGAAGTAAAAAGTCAGTCCACAGAATGGGAGAAAATATTTGTAAATCATATATGTGATAAGGATTAATATCCAAAATATATAGAAAATTTCTAAAGCTCAACAACAGAAACACAAAGAACCCAATTCAAAAATGGGCAAAAAACTTGAATAGATACTTCTCCCAAGAAGATATACAAATGGTCAACAAATATATGAAAAAGATGTTCAACATCACCAATCATTAGGGAAATAAAAATCAAATCCACAATGAGTTTTTATCTCACACTTACTAGGATGGCCATTAATTTAAAAAAAAGAAAGAAAGAAAGAAAGAAAAACAGTGTCGGCAAGGATGTGGAGAAATTGGAAGCTTTATACATTGTTAATAGGAATGTAAAATGGTGCAGTTGATATGAAAAATAGTATAGAGGTTCCTCAAAAAAATAAAATATGAACTACCACATGATCCCACAACACAACTTCTGGGTATTTATCTTAAGGTATTCAACAGTATCTCAAAGAGATATCTGCACTCTCATGTTCATTGCAGGATTATTCACAATATCCAAGACATAGAAACAACCAAATGTCCAAAGATAGATAAATGAATAAAGAAAGTGTGATATATACATACAACGAAATATTATTCAGTCTTAAAAAAGAAGAAAATCCTGTCATATGCTGCAACATGGATGAACCTTGAGAAAACTATGCTAAATGAAATAAGCCAGTCACAGAAGGACAGACACTGTGTGATTTTGCTTATGTGAGGCATCTGAAGCAGTCAAACTTGAAAGCAGGAAGTAGAATCATGGCTGCCAGCAGCTGGGGTGGAAGTAAGTGGGTGTTATTGTTTAATGGGTAGAGTGTCAGTCGTTAAGCTGAAAATGTTCTAGAGCTTTGCTGTACACCAATGTGCATGTAGGTAACAATACTATACACTTAAATTTTTGCTCAGGATAGATTTCATGTTATGTGTATTTTTACCACAATAAAAAAACAACAACCTAAGACACTTTTGTGAAGGATGATACTTTTGGTAGATTTAGAGAGAGAAAAAAAGTACATGTGATTCAGTCCAGGTGTGAGTGTATTAAATGTGGGACATTGAGAAGGGAAAATTGAATAAGGAAGAAATTGAGATGATGCTTGGTTGTATATTCTTTATTAATGTACTGAATTATTAATTATAAAATACCTAGCACATGTTGATTTTTTAGGGCTTGAACTCTTTCTATTATTAAAAAATGTCCTGCCAAGATTTATTATAAAATATATTAATATGTGTTTCTTTCCTCACCAAACAAAACCAATAAAATTTTCACAGGACTTGCCTACTTTTTGATTTCTCTTCTTCTTCCACAGTAAGTTTTTATTCTTTTGTCTGTTATTCATTTGTATGTGAGGATGTATGTGTATTTTTCTTTTTTTCCATGACTTTATTGTTAATATTCTCAGTCTTTCTCATTTTTTCCTCTTTCACAGATCCTTTACATCTTTCCTTGGGATATATTTGCCAATAGTTTTTCTTTCCATTCCCAGTGGCTCCAGTAGCCTTTGCTGTGGTCTCTGACAGGGCGTGACCAAGGACCAGGCAGCAAAGTAGACACTAAGTTGGACACTTCTTAGTTGAAACCCAGCTTTGTCCCACCAGATTAGCCCTCTGCAAGTTCTCCAAGACTCAGTGTGCTCATCTTAAGAACGCATGATGCCCAACTCACAAATTTGCTGTAAACATTAAAGTGAAAAGGGAATAAAGATCCTCCTCCAGAACCTGGTTCACAGTAGAAGCTCCAAGGAGAGATGACGCCCCTGGATCTCACCTTCTGTTGTGGGAGAAAGGGGGCAGCCCCTCTCCTACCTCAGGGCTCTGCTGGTTTTAACCAGCAGTTTATGTAGAATGTCCCACATGACATCTCTGCTTTCTCTGAGTTCTACTTCTGCAAACCTTTCAAATCTCTTCTAAATGTCCTTATCCTCAAGTCTTACATACATTTTATTTTTACAGTATCAAGTTCCTTGATCATTCTCTGTAGCAATCCAGGTCTTCTTTTTCAAGTTGTTGACTTCTATCCTCCACTCTGCCATCTTCTTTGCCATGTCCTTTTCTTGGGTCGCCAAGTGCCCTTTTCTTTTCAAAACATTCTTTTCTTCTGAGCAGAGTATTCGATTTCCAACATCTGATTATGTAGGAAATGGAATGCAAAACTTGACCTTGGTTTGTGGGAGTCTCTCTTTTCTTAGAGAAGAATCCCATTACACTATAAAGCAGTTGTATATTAGTAACTCTCAGCATCCCTACCACACATGTGCCCTGTTGGACCACCAAAATGTCCCTGTCAGTACAAAATACGGAAAAATAGCAGAAGCCAGCTACAAAGAAATGTGCAGGGAAATTTGTTTTTTAAAAAAAGAACACTCATTTTAGTTTCTTATGATAAATGAAAGTCTCTGTTTTTGGTTCATCTTGTTTTCTTTTTATTTCTTCTTCTTTTTTTTACTGTATTCATCCGATATTGTTCTTAAATCTCTGTTACAAAAGTAATATATTCTTCCCTTATGTTAATTTCCTAATTTCCTTTTGCATCTTATTCCTCCCTAATTTGAACAGTCTCACTAAAAGCCTCTACTGATTTATCTAATAGCATCATACTTCTATTTCTTCTCATTTTTATGGCTGTAATAATGTAATAGATAACTTTAATAACCAAGCATAACTTTAATAATATTTCATTTTTCATCATTCATTTCACTTTTTTATACTTTTCCTGAATTTGTATTCCCCTTGACAACTTTACATGTTTGTTCCTCATCCCCTATTTTTGCTGAAGAAATGCCATCTTTTATTCAGGAAGTTATTAGTCTCTCTATTTTACAGATGAAAAAATTGAGGCTCCAAAAGATTAAATATTGCCCACAAGGTTGCATAACTGTTCGATTTGCAGAGCAAGAATTTAAATGCACACCTATTGATTTCATAACTCAGTGCCCATGATGCAGACAGCTTCAGACATGGAGCTCCACCTGCAGCAAGCCTGGGGTGTAAGAAAGAGGAAGCTGCTCCCAGGAGAGTTCCTAAGGTCTGTGGCACAGGGAAGAGTGCCCTTCACCTTATCTTAGAGGTCATTCATTTACTGAGTTCAGTCTGAGAGCCAGGATACTTTTCTTTTTCTTTTTTTTTTTAAAGCAATATATTTTTTAAAATTGAAGTATAGTTGATTTACAATACCATGTTAGTTTCAGGTGTACAGCGCAATGATTCAGTTATATATAAATATATATATATATATATATACATATTCTTTTCAGATTCTTTTCCTTTATAGGTTATTACAAAGTATCAAGTATAGTTCCCTGTGCTATATATACAGTAGGTTCATGTTGATTATCTGTTTTACATATAGTAGTGTGTATATGTTAATTCCAAACTCCTAATTTATCCCTCTTCCTCCCCTGTCCTCTTTAGTAACCATAAGTTTGTTTTCTATGTCTGTGAGTCTCTTTCTGTTTTGGAAATAGGTTCATTTGTACCTTTTTTTTATATTCCACATATAAGCAATATCATATGATATTTGTCTTTCTCTGTCTGTCTTACTTCACAGGGTGTGGAGAAAAGGGAACCCTCCTGCCGTGTTGGTGGGAATGTAAATTGATACAGCCACATGGAAAACAGTATGGAGGTTCCTTGAAAACTAAAAATAGATCTACCATATGTTCCTACAATTCCACTCCTGGGCATATCTCCTGAGAAAACCATAATTTGAAAATATACATGCACCCCTATGTTCATAGCAACACTATTCACAATAGCCAAGACAAGAAAACAACCTAAATGTCCATTGACAGATGAATGGATAAAGAAGATGTGGTATATATATATATATATATATATATATATATATAGAGAGAGAGAGAGAGAGAGAGAGAGAGAGAGAGAGAGAGAATAGAATATTACTCATCCATAAAAAAGAATGAAATAATGCCATTCTTTCAACATGGATGGACCTATAAATTATCAGGATACTTTTCTTGTTGATACTTTTGAGAAGTGGCTGGAATGGGTTTAACTAGTAGGTGTAAGTACTATAAACAAGTAGAATAAGATAGAGCAGATTGTATTATTAAAATGATGAGCCTAATTGTGAAGATAAGATTTAAGCAAAACCTGAGGAAGGTGAGGGAATCGGTCAAGGTGATGTGTGGAGAGTGATACATAGATTGTATCCTTGTCCGAATACATCTTGTCTCTCTTTCTGAGATTATAAATCTCTGACCAGTTGACATCAGGAGTGGCCATGACTCTCTTGAACTAAAGAAATGTGAGTGCAATTATGTCCCCATTTCTAAGAAGAAGGCTTGGGAGCCATGTTCTTGAATGTTTTTCCCATATTTCCTTTTCCTTTGTCACAGTATCAGTAACGTTCAGATAAGAGGTGATCTTTCCAACTGGATCTGAGAATAACACAACTCAGAGTAAGCACTGGACATCGAACATTAGAAAGTATAAGTCTTTGTTTTTATATGCCACTGATTTTTGGTGTTCTCCTGAGCTGACTGATACATAATAAGGGGCTTTCAGGAAGAAGAAAAAACTTAAGCAAAGACCCTGAGCCTGGAGCATGCCTGGTCCCTCTGAGGAAGTAAGAGGGCAGAAAAGTAGGAGCACAGTGAGCAAATGAGAGATTAGTAGAAGTGTTCAAGAAGGGGGCACATCATGTAGGGCCCTACAGTCTACTGTAGGAAATCCATCTCTTTAAGCTGAATTAACTGCTGAGTCATTGCCAGATTTGAGTAGAAGAGTGAAGTCATATAAGTTCAGCGTTGTAGGCATACACCCCCATCTTATCAGGAGCCCCACCCTTGAACAATTGCTATAAAACTCCTCACCAAATCCTCGCGGGTCCAGACACACAGTTTTGAGATGCGTGAGTCCACCGTGTCCCCCTTTGCCTGGCAAAGCAATAAAGCTACTCTTTTCTACTTCACCCAAAACTCTGTCTCTGAGATTTGATGCGGCACCGGTGCACAGAGGCCGAGTTTTCAGCACCATGGGTACAATGCTGCGGTGGTGCAGTGGGGAGAGGCCCCAGCAAGCGAAGAAAGGCATCTCAGAGAAGGTTGGAGCAGCCCTCAAAGATTAAGGAGGGATTTGCTGCTATGAGCAGGGAAGGTATGTCCAACAAGGGTAGGCCTCTTTATCATGTTAGCGCTTCTTTGTTTTTTTATAAGCAAGATCCAACAGAATAGTTTGTCATTTCATTGACATTCGAACATTCAATTTTTATGTTCTCTACCCTGCCTTTTAGAGATATCATGATATATTACTTCTGCCAATCAACTTCACCTTTCCCCGTTTATCTTCCATGAAAAGTTCAACCAAAAAAGCTGCCCTTATTGGTGCTCGAAAGTGTGTAGAATTGAAAGTGAGAACTTGGGACCAGCAAACACCCTGTCTCCATCATAGCCCCCTGTCCTGACCTTCTGTCCATTCGTTTGCTTCTCGATGCTTCGATGAGGCGTTAAGCCACGTTCTTTCCTGTCTGAGCTCCTTTTTCTTGCTCTTGAACAAGGCTCTAGAGAACTTTTCCATTATCTACAATTTCTCTTTCTTAGTCTATCAGTCTTAATCCCATAAACTGACCACCACAAATCCTCCCGGGTGCCTGGAGGCTGTGTCTGAATCCCTGCTTGAACTCTATAACTCCATATGTGACCTTAACTCTATCCTACAAGCATTTATTGTATTTTGCTATCTCTGATTCAAGTTACACATGGACTGCCTCCTATAATCCCTTCAGCAGCTATTCGTGTTTATTTTGCTCTTTAATCATTAACTTCCCTCCTCTCTCTCTCTCTCTCTCTCTTTTTTTTTTTTTTTTTTGCCACGTGGAATGTGAGATGTTAGTTCCCCGACCAGGGATTGAACCCGTGCTTCCTGCATTGGAAGTGTGGAGTCTTAACCACCGGACCACCAGTGATGTCCCAACCTCCCTCCTTTCTAGAATGTTCTCTAGCTTCCTATTTTACAGAATAGTATTTCCCGCTCCCCCCGCCCTGCCCCCCAATCTTCTCTGGTGTCTTAGGAAGACCTCTCATCTCTGGATTATTCTTGATGTCTTCCCCTTTTAACAAGGATTTGCTCATCTTCCATAGGTGTCTGCCAGGGTTTCAAGCTTTTGAAACATTAATTTTAGGGGAGAAAGACTCTTCCACTATTGTCACCATGTCTACCCATTCAACGGCCCCCTTTTCTCTTTGGTAAGAAGAATCGGTCATAGCCTGGCCTTGTAAAACTCGTGGTCAGTATTTCTTCAGGACACCATCATGTCAAGTTTTCCTTTAATCTGAACATTTCACTTTAAAATAATGGTTTAATAGAGAATGGACTTGAGGACCCGGGAAGGGGGAAGGGTAAGTTAGGATGAAGTGAGAGAGTGGCATGGACATATATACACTACCAAATGTAAAATAGATAGCTAGTGGGAAGCAGCTGCATAGCACAGGGAAATCAGCTGGGTGCTTTGTGACCACCTAGAGGGGTGGGATAGGGAGGGTGGGAGGGAGACACAAGAGGGAAGAGATATGGGGATATATGTATATGTATAGCTGATTCACTTTGTTATACAGCAGAAACTAACACACCATTGTAAAGTAATTATACTCCAATAAAGATGTTAAAAAATAAAATAAAATAATATTTTATTCAAAATGTCCTGAAATATGGTTTCATTTTTGTGCAATGGTTTAACCTAAACATTCCCTTAAAGTCTCTCGTGAATCACAATGAAACTAATAACATGGGTGGTGCTGTGTACATCTGATGCATCACAAGTTTGTTTTCTTTTTAATATTTATTATTTATTTTTGTATTTTGTTCGCTGACTCGGGTCTTAGTTGCCACACACAGGATCTTCGCTGAAGCACGTGGGATCTTTTGGTGCGATGTGCGGGCTTTTCATTGGGGCGCGAGGGCTTCTCTCTTGTTGTGGCATGCGGATTTTCTCTTCTCTAGTTGAGGCGCACAGGCTTATTTGCCCCACCGTATGTGGGATCTTAGTTCCCCGACCAGGGGTCAAACCCACATCCCCTGAATTGGAAAGTGAATTCTTTACCACTGGGCCACCAGGGAAGTCCCATGATGCATCACAAGTTTGGCTTTGAGTGTTCAACTGTGATTTCTATGATCTGGGACACAGAGGTTTCAGAGGTTGTCTTGTCTTTTACGTCTTCCTACAAACATAACTAAAAAGATGAATTAGGGATGTTTAGATTCAGGATTAAAAGACGCATTTTGAAAATGTGAAGCTTGTCCAGAAGAAAGTTGAGATGAATTAGAAAAATGCTGGAGGTTCCAAATACTCCGAGTGTTAAAACAAAATTAATATTATTAACTTCCTGACATGCGGAGGTGCTTAGAGGTTAAAAATCTACATCTACCCTGTCATAACTGCTCACATCTTAAATAGTGGTTGGGTTTTGCTTTGTTCTTAAAATTTTGACAATTTGGGCAAAACGGCATTGCCTATTTATAACAATTAGGTTGCACTTTGCAAATGTCCCCACCAACACACACAGAGACACACAACACATACAGACACACACACATACACACACACACACACACACACACACACACAAAACCTTGGCTTGTTTTAGTAAACACAAACATGAAATAGGCTGAATGATTTGGAACAATTACAGCACCAGATTGTGTGTAAATAAGTAGTGACCAACCCTGCTTCATACCCTTGGAAATATTTAAATCCACGGATCACCTTTGACTACTTCTGGACTCTTCCTATCACTGTCTCCTGTGTCCAGTTGAAAAACCTTCCCACACTTTTCCAAACACTACGTCCCACATCCCAGAGTCCTGTGTCCGCTCATCTAAGTCACACTCATAAATGCATTTTCACTCCCACTCTCATATTTAACTGCCCGGTGTGGAAGGAAGCCCTCTGGAGTGGAGTCAGGTTCCGGTCCTGGACTGACCTCACATTCTCAACAACACATAAAGCAGCAGCAACAAAAATGTCACTCTCCCACGCAGTACTGAGCATTTGCAGCCACAGAAGCGGGTTCTTTCTACACATCAGTATTTTCAGTCTTTGTCACAAACATAGCTCGAAAGTGCCAGTCTCCCCATTATAGAGGTGACAAAACTAAACCTCAGAGAGGTTGAGCAGTTTGTTCAAAGTCACAGAGCCAGTAACTGGGATGCAAGCCTGAATGTGTGTAATTCTGCAAAACATCACCAAAACGGCTCCATGACCTTGCAATTTCACTTTTCTCCTTTAGAAAAAACTGGAACAACTAGAGACTCTTCCCTCCTGCTACCACAGCTGGGAGGATTCAGTGTTGGACACCAGGATGTCCACTCTGCCAGCCCTTAAATGTCTTCTGCGAGCAGAGTCTGAAAAATCCTTCTTCAGCTGGTAATCCTGACCAGAAGGGACCTCCTATATTTTGGCCACTTAGAAATCCTAAATCAAGACCTCAGTTTAAAATAAATCTTACTCCTCGTATCCAGCCTTTGGATTGATATTACATTAAGATATTACATTTTCTGCTTCCCGAATTTCAGAGGCTGTTTCACTGGTTGCCATCTTCTGAAGTATTAGATTATATTTCTACTTTATGCTCTCCTAGCTCCATATTGATAAAATGTTGGGTCCAATTCTTTGAAGGCTCATTTCCTTTCTACTTCTTAGGCATGAAGCTCTCCCCGGGTTGAGGGGAGGTGCACCCACTCCCTCGCTCTCTGCCCGTGCCTAGGTCCCATCTACAGACCTATTATTCCCACTTGCTTTGCTCTTCTCAGTTCAGTCCTACAACAATGATGCCTCCCCTGTGCTTGCGTCCTGCCCTCAGACAAAAAGCTCCATCTCCTGAAGGGCTCTCCATCTCTCTTTTCCTCGCTGCTCTCGGGGAGCAACCTCTTATTTACCCTCCGCTATTGTGTCTGCTTCTCTTTGCTTTCCCACTCCAGCCAGATTCTATACCATTTTCCTCCTTCACCGCACAAAGCTTCTTCTTCCTGTGCTTTCTCTCCCCGTCACAGCCCCGGGAGCTCCGTGCATTCAGGTGGGTGGATAGGACTTGCTCCAGTATTTTCTACCCTTTCATCCCAGACCCTGAAGAAGGCACAGCTGTTTCTGAATCCCTTTTAGGATAACAAGCTATGGGGAAATGCATCCTTCTTCACCATAAAGGTTAAAAGCAGTGTCACTTTGACCCGGGACTCTGTGATGTCCTGTTCCCCTTATACCCAAGAACCCCTGACAGCACAGCAACCCAAGGATGATCACCTCTCTCACTCACCCTATACAAGGCAGAGCTCATCCTTTTCTTACCTGGAAAGTTACCTATAATCAGCTACTAGGGGCTGCCCCAATTCCTCCCCTGGGCTGTTGCTCCTTCCCTACTTTCTCATTTTTTTTTCTTTTTCTTTTCTTTTATTTATTTATTTATTTTTTTGTGCATCTTGCAGGATGTTAGTTCCCTGACCAGGGACTTAACCCATGCCCTCAGCAGTGAAAGCGCAGAGTCCTAACCACTGGACCGCCAGGGAATTCCTGCCCCTTCCCCTCTTTTTCGAGACCTCCTTCCTCTGGATGCTTTCACTCCCAGGTTCCCAGCACACCAAGTACCCCAGGTGGTGATAAAATTTTCTATATTCTCAGACTTGCACTCCTGCTGCAAAATGTCCATCCATAGTCCTATGTTACAGCTGATAAGAGCTATATGTTAATGGATTTAATCAATCTTGGGGTTTTTTAAGTCTAAAAGAGGAACTTGCTGGCCAAATGGTCTCTGCAGTCCAGAATAAGATCTGGAGAATTGTTTCATCCTGCTTTGGAGACCCTGCTTTCCTGCTGGGGCCTCTGGTCTCAACCACGCTCTGCCTGGCAGGGATGCTGCACCGTCCAGCATCCCTTCTTTTTTTTTTTTTTTTTTTTTTTGTCAGTTACACTGTATCCCTCAGGACTTGGCTGTCACAGAAAATAAAAAAGACCTAAACCAAGAATCATGACTCATCAATATGGAGTCTCTAGTATCATGCTAACACTGAAAGAAAAAAAGAGGAAAGACAACAGCATAGAAGTTAAAATATGGAAATTGAACTTTGTCCAGTTAAAAGCGATCTTTATTATTTCTGAGAGAGAATTTCTTTTCCAATAAGCTCATTTTAGACTACAAATTCCTGGGTTTTCTATCTCATCCCAAATGTTTCTTGATATTGTGGCAATTGCACAGATGTAAATGTGACGCCCCAAAACCAATATTATTCTATGACGATTATAGGTGATAATATAGTAATTTTTGATATGTTAACCTTTTCAAAAGATTACCTATTAAAAAACAGAAATTGAACATGAAAAGCTTTCTAGTATTTATCATTTAATAATAGTTTCTTTGAATTTGGCAACAAGTATTAAGGCTTAAATAAAACACTGGAAAAGGAGTTTGAAGACTTGCATAAAATTTAAACTATTTCTAATTTGTGCCATAATTTTGACAAATTATTTTACATGTGCTTTTGTGGATTTTTCTATTGTTAGATAAGTGGAATTATAATTTTTAGTGGAAAATATTGTGAATAAAAACTGTATTTAAGAAAGGCTTATCTTCAGGAGTCTGAATTCTAAATATGAGGTGGAGAAAAATCTTAGATTCAGCTAATATTTGTCAATAATCTCAGTATGAACAATTGTGAGTTGGAACTAGGCTGAGTATTGGGGAAAAAAAGAAAAACTGTTGAGGAGTTCTGAATAATATTACATGGCTTTAGTAGGTTATTAGTCATGATAGATAGAAATAAGTTAAAGATCACCTGAAATCAATATAATATCGTAAGTCTACTATACCTCAACTTTGGGGAATTCCCTAGTGATCCAGTGGTTAGGACTCTGGGCTTTCACTGCCAGAGCCCAGGTTCAATCCCTGGTCGGGGAACTAAGATCCTGCAAGCCGCATGACCCAGCCAAAAAACAAAAAACAAAACAAAAAAAAGGAAACAAAACAACAACAAAAACTATACCTCAATTAAAAAAAACAATTAAAAAAAAGATATGCAGATTACCATATGGGCATCAACAGGTATTAATGCTGAGAAAGCCAAGGAAATATATAAAGAAGGCTTAATAACAAGAGAAGTAGTGTACTCAAATAACACTGAAAACAAACAAAAGAAGTAAGTTAAAGATGAGTCAAATGAAGCCTGAATAAGAAAATAATGTAATTCTCAGAGAAAGGGGAATCTAAAAATAGAGATTTTGAGGAAGATAAACAGTTTTATTTTACACATACTGGGAGTGAAATCATCTCAAAACAACCAAGTCGAAATGCCCAACAAGAAATTCAAAAAGAGACTCAAAATTGGAGAGCAAGATTGGAAGTAATACTAATAGATCTTATTTTATTTAGCTGTTAGCATGTGCCGATAACTGGTTAAGTACTTTCCAGAGATTACCTATATACTGTACACAGGTATAACTTAAGAGGAAAACAGGCTACCATGCAGCCCACCAACTGGAATAAAAGGCCAAGAAATGGGGCATCTCAAGGCCTGATGTCAGGAGAAAAGGAACGGTCCCTTTAGGACACCTAGAGGAATTGGTATCAATCATTTTGTGCCCATGTGTCATTCATTCAAGATTAAAAATCAGAAGTTCCCCCAAGGAAGGTCAAGGTGATGTTAAAAAGTTACAAGCGTGAATGTCGGGCACAAAGAGAGCACACCTCACTACAGAAGGCCATCGTTGAAAGAACAATGACAGCTCAACTAGACTGAGCACTTACTCCATGTCAGATGTGGGACCAACGAATTTGCATCCTGACCATAAATTTCAGATGCAAGCACTTGTACTAGTTTCCTGAGACTGCGTGAAAAAATGGCCACAAACTGGGTGGCTTCAACGAATGGGAATGTATTCTCTCACAGCTCCAGAGCCCGGATGTCTGAAGTCAAGGTTTCAGCCGGCCTGGAGGCACTAGGAAAGAACCCTCCTGGCCTCTTGCAGCTTCTGGGGCTGCCAGCACTCCCTGGCCTCCTTGGCTTGTGGCCGCCTTATCCTTCTGTCTTGTTCTTCATGTCACTTTTCCCTCTTCTGTTTCTTAAAAGCAGTGGTCATTGGATTTAGGGCCCAATCCACCACCATCCCATCTCACGATCCTTAATTGAATTACATCCACGAGGATCTGTTTTCCAAATAGGTGAACATTCACAGGTTCCAGAGAGTAGGATGTGGAGTTATCTTTCAGGAGACCCCCATTCATCCCACGGCAGTAACACAAGCATCTTCACTCTGCAAAACGATCCTGAAGCCTGAAGACAGTTAGCAACTTGCCCACAGACTCACAGCTCTGAAGTGAGGATGAGCCGTATTCAAAGCCGGGTTGCCTAGTTCCAGCGTCCCTGGTCCAAACCACGACACTGTACTGTGACCCACAGGGCGTAGGAGGTGAAATAGTGTGGGAGGAGAATCCAAATCAGAAATCTAAAAGGAAGCGTTTCCACCCATATCGGGACAGAGGAAAATAGCCCTAGACCATGGACTGCACCATGCAGTTTTTGACCGTGGAGATAGTGTCAGTCAACATGGAGATCCCATTTCATACATTTATTTGTTGTCCAAGTTAGTTATTTGGTAAACTGTATACATTTGATATCACAATATGGGACTCTGAACTAATCTCTTGGATTGTCTTTACATTAAATCCTCCATTTAAAGATTGATTCCTGAAATAGATGGGCCTCACTCATTACAATTTTAGTCAAGAGTTTAGTCCACAGAATAGGGAAACCAGGAAAGGGATGCTCCATCAGAATGGTGCTTTGACCATAGGAATCCATGTCAATAGGAATCCATGTCCGAATAAATCAAGTGTCATATCTGTACATGTTCTAGAGTTATTGCTGGCACCTTATTAAATTATATACTGTTAAATTGCAAGATACATGCATGTGTCCAAACATGTGTGTTCAGTCCTCCACTTAGATTGTGAGATCTCTCTCTATCTCTGTTTTTTTCTTTTTTTTCGGCCACGCCATGTGGCTTGTGGGATTTTAGTTCCCCAACCAGGGATTGAACCAGCACTCTTGGCAGTGAAAGCGCTGTGTTCTAACCACTGGACTACCAGGGAATCCCCCTAGATTGTGAGGCCTTTGAAGTCAGACTTCTACCCCCAGATCGTAGGATAGTGCCTTGCCTGTAAATAGGACCGATAAACATCTCCTAATTCCTTGACGTATTAGCAAGTATCTTTGACAAGCTTATCATGAGGCATATGGATTACAAAGAAAATAAAAGACAGGGTCCCTGTCCATCTAAAGCTTATAATGTGGTTGGCTTTTCTTTTGTCTTTCTCAAAATCTGTATTCCTTATATTCGGTATCATGTAATAACCTATACTGGAAAAGAATCTGAAAAGGAACATATATATATATATATGCATATATATTTGAATCACTTTGCTGTACACCTGAAACAGTGTAAATCAACTATACTTCAGTAAAACGTGAGCTATATAAAAAGAAAAAAAGATCCATATCCTTTTGAGTACAACGTTCCAAAAGCTGGACACAAACAGACAGCTACAGAAGTTTCCAGTGTTCTTACTTAATTTAATTAAGAAATTTTATAGTGTGTCAGAATTAAATTTGATACAATTGCTAGAAAAAAAGTGTTAAGAATTCAATCCAATTTTTAGATTATAATGGTCAGATTTATAGTTGATGTTGATTAACCTAATAAGATTAATCTGTTTTAGTATTTTTACACTTTGTGTGTGAAATTCACCTTAAATTTCCTAAATTGTGAGTTTGTTATCTACTTGCTCAGACCACTGTGTAGTGGACTTTGGATTTCTATGTATTACAATACCAGTTCAGTAATTCCTACTTACACAAAGTAAGGTGGCTGCCTTGTATCCAGTACATTAGTTGTATCATTTACAGCTAGTATCACAGTTGCTTTGGCTTTCTATCTTTTATTGGCCTTCACCTTACAATAGTAAAAGACAATTTAAACCACAGGAAATTCCTAAGGAATGGTACCACTGGCCGTGAATACATGATCCAACATCATTATTGCAAATAAAAACTGCAAATAAAAAGTAAATATGACATTGGAATACTGTTAATAATAAACGTAGCATTTATAGGACGTGATCTCACGTGGAAATTCATGCCTACTTGTCAGTTTATTATATTTGGGGGAATGCTATTCTTTCTTGTTAAAGATGTACTAAGACTCAGTTATGAAATCTATGCTGACCTTTTCTTATGGGAAACACTACCATGCGTGGCCCATTCTTCTACCACACATATGTGGATCTTTCCTCCTATTTTTCTCGTTATTCAACGGCACAGACTATCCCTTTCCTAAGTCCCCACGTCAAGGAGATCTTTCTGGACCATCCATCTAAAGGAGTGCCTATCTCCATCACCCTTGTCATCTCATTCTTTAAAGCCATGTCAATTATTTCTCTGTTCACAGGCATTGCCTGCAGTTCCTTCTGCTATTACTGTTTCTCCTAGAGTACAGGACGGTGCCAGGCACATAGTATGTTCTCAATAAATATTTGTTGAATGAATTAATGAATAATTGATCCAAACTCTTATGTACAATTAAAGCCCTGTGTTAAACTCAGACTAATAGGAGAAATAGTCTACCCCTTGGCAAATATGGGAAAGATCTATATGGGACAGAGAGGGCTATAAGTAACTCTCAAATTACACTGTAGGTTTGGGTTCTATTTCTGGGAGGATTTTTCTGTAGGTCAAATCATTCACTGGAAATATTTAGGTCCTTTGAATATTTCACAAGGTAGCAACATACATTTTAATATTTAAAGGGAAAAACTTTCTAATCACATTAGTCATCCTGTTCTACTGAATGCCACACAGATATAAGAGGCATTACATTTCTTACGTCTCCAAATTCCTACTGAGAATATATGTTTAATCAAACTCAATTAGAGATGACTGTATCGTCTAAGAGCATGACATCGACCTCTGCAACCAAATGAAGGTGTTTCTCCTCACTCTCCCCCCCTCTCCCCCTCCCCCACCCTCCACTTCAGACTCCAGTCCCCAGTCCAGGGTGTCACCTGTGCTTCTGAGCTACAGACTGTAGACTAGAGAGTCCCACGACCCTCTCCTTGGGTTTGATTAATTTGCTAGAGCAGTTCATAGAACTCAGAGAAGCGTTTTCTTTACTAGACTCCCAGTTTGTTATAAAAGGATATAACTCAGGAAGAGCTGGAAGGAAGAGATGCCCAGGGCAAGGTGTGGGGACAGGGTGCAGGGCTTCCGTGCTATCCCAATGCTCCACCCTCCAGCACCTCCATGTGTCATCAACCAGGAAGCTCTCAGAACCCATCCTTTGGGGTTTTTTATGGAAGCGTCATTATATGCATGATTGATTAAATCATAGGCCATTGGTGATTGATTCAATCTCTGGCTTCCTTCCCCCTCCCCAGAGGTAGGGGTGAAGGGGTGAGAACTCAAGTTTCCAGCCCTCTCATCACATGGGTTGCTTCCCTTGGTGATCAGCCCCCATCCTTAGTGATCTAGGGCCATTCCAAAAATAACCTCATTAACACAGCAAGAACAGCCCTATCACCCTCATCCCTGAGGAAATTCTAAGGGTTTTAGGAGCTCTGGGCTGGAAACATGATGAAGACCAACTACATAGATATATATTCACTAATGCTCTCTTGCTTCTATTTGCTGGGTTGCAATTCTTCTCACAGCCAGGGTAAATTCACCATATACAAGGATTCTCCAGTCCTTCCCTAACTGCAGTATTCCCTAAACTCTCCTATCCCAGTTGATCTACAGCATAAAGTGACTATTTTTCTAACAGAGAATGACCACCCACAAAGTTGACAAACCACACTCTTGTTTTTTTCCTCTCTTACCAGTTATTGGGTTTCAACAAGGAATAATGAATGTGATTCATGCAACTATTTTGGCTCAAAGAGCCAACAGAATATCTTGGGCGTGGGGTGATTTTGCAAGATGGGAACTAGTTTTTACCTGGAACTTTCTATCAGATACCAGTCCCTGACCACTACATCATCCACTTCCTAATTGAATTTTGACAACAGATTGTAGGGTAGGTATTATTACCCACATTTTACAGATAAGAAAACTGAGGAAACTTATCACAGCTTCACAGTTAGTGAGGAATAAGTTATCCTCCAAACTCATGTCTTTCTACCATTAGAGCTGGTGTCCTTTCCCCTTCTGGGAGGACTGAAAGTCTGTGGAAGAAATAATAAGATGACTGAGAGTGGTCCCTGCACGATAAAGAGAAGAGATACTCCACAAAGGTATCACTTATCTGTGGAATCTAAAATATGACACAAACGGGCTTCCCTGGTGGCGCAGTGGTTGAGAGTCCGCCTGCCGATGCAGGGGATACGGGTTCGTGCCCCGGTCCGGGAAGATCCCACATGCCACGGAGTGGCTGGGCCCGTGAGCCATGGCCGCTGAGCCTGTGCGTCCGGAGCCTGTGCTCCACAACAGGAGAGGCTGCCACAGTGAGAGGCCTGTGTACCGCAAAAAAATAAAATAAAATATGACACAAATGAACCTATCTACGAAACAGAATCACAGACATAGAGAACAGACTGGTAGTTGCCAGGAGTGGGGAGGATTGGTGAGGGATGGAGTGGGAGTTTGGGGTCAGCAGAGGCAAACAATTACATACAGGATGGATAAACAGCAAGGTCCTACTGTCTAGCACAGGAAACTGTACTCAGTATCCTGTGATAAACCATAATGGAAAAGAATATGAAAATATATATATGTATATATATATAGACATATACATATATGTATATGTATATATACATATGTATGTATAATTTTGCTATACAGAAGAAATTAACACAACGTTGTAAATCAGCTATACTTCAATAAATTTTTTTTTAAATACCGGATACTGTGAGGGAATGGGATAAAGGAAAGTAAGTATAAAGCGGATGCCAGGGAACACAGCTCTTCAAACGTATAGTAATTTGCATCATATTAGAGCAAATGAAAGATGAGAAAGACCAGAGCCACAGAAGTGGAAGGGTTGGAAACAGAGAGAAGGGGAAATATTCAAGAAATGCCAATGATGGGCGTCAAGGCAAACATAGCTTTGCAAGTGCCCGTGTGGAGCCACCAACAGGCGCTGGTTAACTGGCTTTCCCACTCCAATGGCGAGAGTTTTGTGGTAAGTTATCAGCTGGGTGTTACTGGGATGGGGGACCCTTTCTGAGCAATATACCTAGGATTTAGTTTTGGTTGTCTCTTAAATTTGAAAATTGTATAACGGTTTTGTCTAGAACAACTTAATTCACACCATGAAATGTTTACTAAGCGGCAGCTTAAGTGTATGTTCATATGCCAACTAAAAAGTAATTATTTTTTAATGAACTGTTCAGATACAACTACATTGTAGTATTTGTCTTAGATGCCAATTCTGCCTCAACGAGGTGAAGCACTTTTTAGCCAGACGTATTTAAACAAAATGTTTTGGTCTTTGTTCTGCACAGTTCCTCTTTTATCTCCCGTGTGTGTGCATGTCCATGTGGGTGCAATGATGCATGCGTTCTGTTCTTCCGTGTTTTATGCTAAACGATTTGTTTCATCTTAACTGGACACTTTGTCTTGTCCGCTTGGATGTGTTCATTACAAAATGCTATCAATCTTTCAGTCTGCAATTAACGATGTTCTTCAACTATGGTATTTCCATAACTTGAGCTTTTCATTTTTGTTTTCCTATGTACTACTGTATAGATCTGTGCATTTGTGGAAAACTGAAAATACAGCCCAGTCTTCCGAACAAACATTTGGAATTATTTCTTCACACACTACTATTTTAACCAGGAATTTTGATAGGAAAAGAATAACTTCTGGGTTAATGCTCTCTCTATAAATCTCTTAGTACAAAACCGAGAAAGAGAGAGAGAGAGAAAGAGAGAGAGAGAGAGAGAGAGAAATAGAGAGAAAGAGAGAGAGAGAGAGAGAGAGAGAGAGAAATTAGGAAGGAAGGAGGGTGGGAGGTAAGGAAGGGGAAAAAAAGATTATTTCCTGTTTTGTACCATTTAATGTTTCTTATACCTGCAGCAGCTATAATTAAAGAAGGCTGTATTAATTCGCTTAAATTTGCTGTTTAATCACGGCATGACAATTTACTTACAGGCAACACAAGCTCACACAAAATTACATTTCTTGAACATGGTTAGAACTGAACCAATGTTAATTTTCAATTTCCTCTGAAAAATAATTCTTTTCTCTATTTTTAGAAATAGATTTTCATTCTACAGAAGGGAAACGATACAAAACTATCTTTTAAAACATAGAGGGTTGGCCATTTTGGATGGTTTTTAGAAAAACTAAAATACGATTAAGGAAGAACAGATTGCCTGACAGGTATAGGAAATAAAACTTGGTTGGGTGCACATGTTAATAGTTACACAAATCACATATTTACCTACACTGTGACACTTCAAATATATATTTGATCGGTGTATAACATGATCCTTCGCCTTCATTTAATTTCAAGAAGTGTCTTCGTTATATTGCTAGGGTATTTTGTGAACTCGTTCATTCAACAAATAGCTATTCAGTAGGTACAGCATGCGAGGCTCTGTGCTACCCTCCAGGTGATGCAGAGAAGAATGCTTTTCAGAAACTACCCACAGAGGCCAGAAGGACAGAAATATAATACAATTTAAAGTGTTCAGTGCCAACGGTGGTTTCGGGTAAAGCACTGTGAGAACGTAGACAAGGCAGAAGGCTGATATTTTCAGGAAAGCAGGAATATGCAATTTAATAATAACTCCAGAGGCATACAGAAATTATTCCTTTATTAGCTCTTTCTGAATGACAAGTTCTTTCTGCCTAATTTTGTGTGGTTGGAACTGCTTGGAGATAGCTCACTTTTTCTGCTGGCACAGCCAAGGCACCACGGACACAGACGATGAAGGTGAGTCTACACCAGGACCAAGGCGACAGCCACGGCCATCCTCCAGGCAGGAGGGCCGGCGTGGACAGGCCTCATGACGGGTAGACGAAGTCGTAAATATTTTAGCAGGTAAGCGTCTTTTTCATCCACTTAGCAAACACAGCAGCTAAGTCAACTGAAGGCTTTTGCAGGATGACAAAAATCAATCTAACCCAACAAATGTGTGCTTCTAATGGCTGTGGTGAATGTTTTCTTCCTCCTTGCTGCCAGCTCCTTTCAAAGGTGATTCCCAAAGGCTTTTTCCCTTTGTTTCCATTTTGTGAGGAGTAAATGAATTCATGGTTTGTTGTTTGTGATTGAAAAAAAAAAACAAGGCAAA
Source organism: Phocoena sinus (assembly GCF_008692025.1). Lineage (NCBI taxonomy): Eukaryota > Metazoa > Chordata > Mammalia > Artiodactyla > Phocoenidae > Phocoena > Phocoena sinus. The sequence goes on along the minus strand of NC_045763.1, from coordinate 182,177,375 downwards.
ACAAAAAATACCTCTTTCCTCACACTCTTCCTCAAAATACCCACAGGAAACCACCTGAGAGAACGGAGAAACAAAACACTTTCGTTCAAAGCCAGGGAGGCTAGCAGAGCTTGCAGCTCTGCCCACAGCTACCTGGATCATGGGTCCTGCAGAGAAATATGCAAACTGGCAAACTGGGTACATTTGAGTGGTTTATAATAATATGTTTCTTGTTCTCTCGCTAAGTTCTTTGCCAAGGGCAAGAAGCACTGAAGTCGCTAGCGGTGGAACAGGTCCAGCTGTCAGCGTGATCCTTACCGCTTCTGGCATTGCTCTTTTAGCCGAGAGGCACAGCGATTTCTTACCAATAAGTCTTGATGAGTTGATAATGCAGGTAGACGAAGTCATAAATATTTTAACAGGTAAGCATCTTTTTCATCCACAGTGACATAATCCCGCAGGGGTGAAGGATTTTCTCCTAGGATGGGCAATTAAGGAGAGGTAGGGGCAACGATTAGAACATTCCTGAGACTGAGAAAACTCCTTTTATTGAGTACCTTCAATGGCTGATCTGCTATGATGAACCCGAAGCACTACTGAAAACGAAGCTTTATTGTCACGTTTAAAAAATTAACACTGTTTGAGTATTTTTTAACTGCGAATTATTTCCAAAATACAACTTTGCTGCTCTAGCCAGATTAAAACCCCAAAGTGAATGAACTGAAATGAATCGGAATGCATAAGAAAAAGCCAAAGAAAAAATTTTGTTTTGGTTGTGTGCAAGTAACTGGGATGGATAGGATGGTAGTCACGATGTTGAACAAGCTCCCGAATGAATTTGTATCCATTCTTTACATCAGCAATATTCATTCAGTGTTTGATCATTATTAAACTTTTACGTGGGGACATGTCATTATGTTGGGATTGCTTACAATATTCATAATTATTTTCCCATTCTTTAAAAAGTATAACTTTATGAGTTACAATGCCTTGTATACAGTAGTGCATAAACCTTGCCCAGCCTGCTTCTCCTGCCCCAGTCTAAGCCTCCCTCTCTCCTTGTCCGGCGCTCTTGATTCTTCCTCCCTTTTCTCACTGTTTCATCCAAGCTTTCAAAATCCCACTAAGAGAAGGGGACTAAAGCACGTGCAGCTATGAGAGTGCCCTGGAGTGGAGGAGATGGGCTTTGCACGCCAGCTTGGTAGTTCACTGGAGAGTGGGGCTGACCATGCTTCCAGGGCTGCTTGAGACAGAATAACACATCCAGGTGCTTCCAAAATTCTAATGTGCAGAGAAACATAAAATATTATTAGATTTCAAAGACAAAGAAAAAAATGCAAATTTGTCACACTTGCACCTTGATCAGAAATGGTTCCAGAAATTTTGTCATTTGCAGAGATGTGGATGGACCTGGAGACTGTCATACAGAGTGAAGTAAGTCAGGAAGAGAAAAACAAATATCGTATATTAATGCATATATGTGGAATCTAGAAAAATGGTGTAGATGATCTTATTTGCAAAGCAGAAATAGAGACACAGATGTAGAGAACAAAATTATAGATACCAAGGGTGGGGTGGTGGTGGAATGAATTGGGAGATTGGGGTTGACCTATATACACTATTGATACTACGTATAAAAGAGATAACTAATGAGAACATACTGTATAGCACAGGGAGCTCTACTCATTGCTCTGTGGTGACCTAAATGAGAAGGAAATCAAAAAAAGAGTGGATTATATGTACATATAGCAGATTCACTATGCTGTACAGCAGAAACTAACACAACCCTGTAAAGCAACTATACTCCAATAAAAACTAATTGAAAAAAAAAAGAAATGGTTCCAAATCAAGAGTGGCTTCAAAACTCATACAATTTTCTATAGGAGGGGAAGGCGATCGAGGCAGAAATTGTTTGGTAAATAGAGGTTTGCCTGTTTCCTTGAAGTCGAGCAAAGTAAGTTGCTTTTTCTCGCCAGTGAACATCTTCCTTTCTGTGTTTTAATGCCAAACACACTCAGAGAATACATATTTTCAGAAGTGTATGGAATAAGATGACATCTGTCCCAGGATTCGTCCACTTTAATTCACCTATTTGGGTGGGAGGAGACTTAAGGTTGTGATTTTCATCATTTGTCTGCGCGGTCCTGTTGGGTTTTACTTGTGGGTTCATCTCATGCTTAATACTCTTAGAAGAAAATGGACCTATGTTCCTGGTTCTGTTTGGGGGATTCTTTTCAAGCTGAACTTTAATCAATGATCACTCACACTATAAAGTGTGATAAAGTGTCAATACCCAGTCAACTGTGAGTAATAATCTTAAAACCAGAAAGTGCTAGCCTGAATCAGACAAGTGATTTTGAGGATGTGCGTTTGCAGCCAACGAACGCTGGATTTAAAATTTCTCCACCTTTGTGCTGACATTCTGCTTTGAAGCAGTAGATGGTGCTATGAACTCACTTAATTTGGAACCAAACTGTCCCACCCATAATTTCAAAAAGAAAAAAAGATGAGAATTTTCCTTAACTGATTTGATAGTCTGACACATATTCTTGAGGAAATGAATTTATATGATGTAACAGTTATTTCATTAAGTTTCAGTGAAAAAAAAAAAAGCCTCCTCTTTTGGCAAGGAAAATGTGACTGTTTCTACAAACATAGACCAGTCAAATCTGCACTCAAAGTCTAGTCAGAGGAAAAAAAGTCAGACATGATTTTTGACTAACTCGACTGCTTTTTCACTGACTTAAATATTTTCTTGACTACTTGACAGTCAAAACAGTCAAGCCAGTTTGTGTGTGTCAAGATAGGCCCCAGTTTTTAGGTTGCAAAGTGAGCTTCTGTGTTTGTTCGATTCCGTGCCTGCTTCCTTTGTAGTCCGGCTGGTTAGCTCGGATGGTTAGGGCCGCCTGCTAATGAGACAAAGGTCACTCCGTTTCCATCCTTGCCTGGGGGAGGGTGTATCCTCTTCACAGGGTTTAGGGCTGTTCCTTGGCCAGGAATTGTGACCCTTACTCTGACCAGCCATCTCACCAATGACTGAGCTTAAAAATGACCACTTTCAGAAACCTAGATGGTCAAAATAAACACATCATTACAAGAAGGTGAAAACAACAGAAAATGTGTATCCTAATAACAGCAGATCTGCGATGCCATTTTTCTCTAGAAAGGACTCAGAGGGTGATTCCAAAATCAGCTCCAAAGTCAACTAGCCAAGTGGCATTCCTTGTTCAGCCAGTCAAATACCTTGTTAAGAACCTCCTCTATGACAGGTGGGACGCCAGATGCCCAAGGATGGAGAAGTGACTAAGAAATGGCCTAACGTGATTTTACAAGCTCGTTAGGGACATAAACAGGCAAAAATTTATTAGATGATATGACAAACACACTAATGGACACATAAACTACCAAGGAAGCAAAGGGAGAAGCTAACTTCCAGGCAATCATGTGAGCTACATCTTAAAGATTGACCTGCATTCAACTATAAAATGTGGATAATAGCATCCAGGTGAAGAAGCAGGGTGCTTGGGAGAGATACATGTTTGAGAACACACAGGAGTTTCCTGTGCCTAGAATCTGAGGTGTTGGGTGAGGGATCATAGTAGTTGAGCTGGTAAGACGGGGTCCAAATTGAACCAGACGAGTTTTGCATAATCTAAAAAATCTGTGACACTCAAAGTATTCATGAGTCCTCATTAGTAGGAATAAACAATTGAATAAACAGGTAAGTGAGGGAGATTAAATAAATCTCCTGTCCAAGTAATTTATACAGAAACTCCTCACCTTAAGGAGGCGGAACAAAACACCCCACCCCTTCAATGAGGGCTGGGCATGACCTCTTCCAAAAAGCACAGAATAGGGCTTCCCTGGTGGCGCAGTGGTTGAGAGTCCGCCTGCTGATGCAGGGGACACAGGTTCGTGACCCGGTCCAGGAAGATCCCACATGCCGTGGAGTGGCTGGACCCCTGAGCCATGGCCGCTGAGCCTGCGCGTCCCGAGCCTGTTGCTCCGCAACGGGAGAGGCCACAACAGTGACAGGTCAGCGTACCGCAAAAAAAAAAAAAAAAAAGCACAGAATAGGAAGAGGGGAAGAAGACTTATTGCACCACGGAAAAACCTGCAAACACACCCCAGCCGGGTGACCAAGGTTAACAGTCTAAGTCGTATTGACGGTACTTTATCTCTATGACCTTCCTCCCCAGAACCCCAAATTCCAGTCTAACTGTGACATTAGATAAATCCAAATTGAAGAACATTGTTCAAAAGATCTGACCAGGAGTCCTTAAAATTTTCATGGTCATCAAAGCAAGGGCACTGTCACAGCCAAGAGGACACTAAGGGAACGTGACAGCCAAGTGTTACATGACATCCCAGATGGGATCTTGGAGCACGAAGAGGACTGTAGGTTAAAATCAAGGATATATGAATAAAATATGGACTTTACTTAATATGGAAGCAATATCGGTTCATTAATTATGATAAATGTGTCATATTATTACATGGTGTTAATGATAGGAGATATCAGGTGTGGGATGTATAAGAACTCTTTGTATTATTTTTGCAATTTTTCTGTAAATATAAAACTATTCTAAAAGGGGAAGTTTTAAAAATCTGAGTCACAAATTATCATTTTGAATAAAACTAATGTTTTATCTTTTCAAAAACTATTTGTAAATGTGGTAATATTCTCTCCTTCTACCCACCCTCTAAAAGGAAGAAAAAAAAAGATGGACAGAAGGAAGGGAAGGGAGGGAAGGAGCGGGGAAGGAAGGGGAGAAAATTGAGCTGGACTCTGGCTTCAAAAATACCTACACATGTAAATCAACTGTACTTCAATTTGAAAACAAATACCTAGGCATCGTGGTGCCACGTACCATATCTGCACAGCACAATAAAGTGACTATAAAATAACCGAGGGAAAAGAGCCATGGCTCATCCATGATCAAGGGACATAGGTGAGAAACAGATACACATCATGTTCACCACAGATGTGAATTGAGCTCCTCCTGTGTTTGCCTTGGTGAGGTGGTTGACAGCATCTCAGTGGAATTCATAGGAGACAATTAAGTTCCCCCAAATCTTCATAAAACATGAAAACCAAGGGTACCACCCTAAGTCATTGTTGTACAGCACACAAAGCAGGGCTCCTTTCAGGGACCTTTAGAAGGTAGGTAGAAGTGAGCAGGTACTCAGAGGGATTCCTTCTTCTTCATGAGCTCACATGGCCCATTACCAAGAATAGTGACTACGAAAGGATACTTACTACATCCAGGAAGTGAAGGCTCAGGACGCTTGCTACTGGGGTTGCAACTGGCTCAGAAGAATGGCCGTCCCGAGCCCGTGTTGCTAAATGTATTCTCTGTACATCACACTCCGTGCGAATGGCTCCCCCTGGACGTGCTCAGCCCAGCGGAATTGCAGAACTCACACCAAACCCAGGTCTTCTGAGCTCTGGTTCTGTGTACTTGGTCCTCATTAGGAACAACTGAAAAGGGACTGTTCACCCAGGGACAGATTTGTTATTGCAAAAAACAATTGTTTTGTTCTAGATTCTTTTTTCCTCACTCTGCAGCTTGCACTGGCAATGAGAAACACCACCAGTGTACCAATCCAAGGGCAGAAACATGACATGTGCCTTAGTCAGCAATAGAGGGAAAGAGCGTTCATTTCCAGCAATACCTAATAGGCAATGCTTAGTGCAAGTTCATTAATACTGAGAAAAAAGGTTCAATTACCTGTTTTTATAGCTCTCAGTACATTTGTGATGTTAAATTTGTCTACCTACTTGATAGTTATTCATTTACTTATATACTAGGAAGTTTCTTTCATCTAAGATGCTTTATAGAAAATTTCGATCATATTTTGAGTCAGTGGCTTTGAATTATTTTGACAATGAACAACAGTACGAAACATTTTATGTAGTGATCCAGTAACTCACACAGGTATACGCATACATTTAACTGAAGCAGAAATTTCACAAGACGGTATATATGTTTCCTTTGTACAATCACTCATCTGTTATTTCCTATTTAATTCTCATTCATTTATTAAATTCTGGCTGAGACCCACTAATTTAACACCATGACTTATGGTTTAAAGGATATTACCTTTGAATATTAATTCACAAAATACATCTATATGGAAACCAACAACAAAATGGAAAGGCAACCTACAAAATGGGAGAAAATATTTGCAAATCATGTATCTGATAAAGTGCTGTGTGTTCTAGATCCGAGCTAAAGAGGAGGATATCCATGCCAGTGTGAGAGCTGGCAACAGGAGACTGGTGACGTAGAGGGGCTTGATTACATGACTAAACTTACCAAGAGTGGTGGAAACGATGCTGGGGGAATTAGAAATAGGGAAAAGGAAAATAATAGAATAAACATTGTGGTATCAAATTGGAATTGGAAATACTGGTGTGAACTCATGATTTTTTTAGAATATGTAGATAGATAGAAAAATTAGTATAGATATAAATGTGTGAAAATGTATGAACGCTTGTGTATATATGTAAACGTATATTCCCTTGCTTTTTCTACCAAGATGAGAATGGAAGCAGTGGAGTCCCTGCAGCAACAAACACATCTAACACCCAGATCTTGGTTTCTAAATACCATGCTTCTCCCGGACTCCCTGCAGAAACGGCTTATCCCAGGGTTGGGACAATGAAAACAGTAGATGAGTCTGAACACCTGGTTTTGCCAGAAAGTAAGGAAGTGCTCAAAGAATGATAAGGATGTGCTGTAGGAACGCAGGAATCTACTTGAAGAGAATCTCTCTGGGACAAATTCTGAGATAATCTGATCATGAAGACATGATGGTATAGATAATTCAACCCATTGCATAAAATAGGAACTCATGAACTCATACTGATATTGGTTAATTAAATTGGAAGATTGAAAAGGAAAAAGATATTTACAGAGTCTCAAAGTATTGCCCCACAAATCCTTGCTAGTTATGAAGAGGAGAATAAGCTTTACTGTGAAGAAACCTGAAAGACCTGCTTTAATCAAGTTAAGTCCTAAGTTAACGTCACCATTAATGAAAGGAACTAAAGTTGTGAGCCCCCAGATGGGATGCAGTGAAAACTCAGTGTCATTTCTGTTCCACTTCTGTCAAAGATGCAAAAGTTGAATGTAATCATTAGAAAGACCCAATATATTTACTTATTTGTTCAACCTCTCTGTATATAACCAATCTCCTAACCAAGCGAATCACCTGCTTGGTCCTGGGCTGGCCACCGTCTCCTCAGCCCCATGGCCTCCTTGCTTCCTTAAAGCAAAGAGGGACTCTCTCTCCACTATCTCATCTCATTATTAACCTAGGAAATTTTTTTTGGCGGTGATGCACACGGCTTTCGGGATCTTACTTCCCCGACCAGGAAGTGAACCTGGGCCCCTGACAGTGAAAGCACCGAGTCCTAACCACTGGACTGCCAGGGAATTCCCAGCTGCCCTGACAGTGAAAGCACCGAATCCTAACCACTGGACTGCCAGGGAATTCCCAGCTTAGGAAATTTTGGTTTTCATTTTATTTTATAAAGTGTTTCTGTTAAGAGACAGAGACAAATGTTTATGGTAGAAATTTTGCAAAATTTGGAAAGCACCATCCAGAATGAATTGTTGAATTTTAGTGTATAATAAATACTTCCTTTTTTTCTATATTATTCTTGATAGGTGGAGAGATGTTTTGAATGGGACTACAATGTCCACATTTCACATTATTAACTAATATCTTATGATCTTTTCCCCTTGATAATACTTCCTAAATTTTTATACTAATAAATATTCTTTTATGGTATTATTTTAATGACTGCATAATATTATTCCCCATTTTAGCCATGTATAGATGTAAGACTGTCATATCCTCTTTTATTTATCAAGTACTTAATCAAAATAATCACTGTAAAAGAGATGTTCTATCTAACTTCCACCGAGACAAACATTTTTAGCTGAGTTACTTTTCACTTATAAGCCAAAGCCTTATATTTGGGGATTATTTATTCAAGAAGGTTTTTCATACTAATCCATTCATCCCTTCCTTTATTTTTAAAGTGTTTCTAGATCACCTACTACGTGTGAGCAAGCAATTTTGAAATTCAGAGGGTCACTTTAATGGTTTTTAAACAAATGTGTGAAATGCTTATGAATCTGTCACAATCCGTTGACATTAAGATGCAGTTGTCATGGATAAAGACTGAACATTTTACACTTTAATTGATATAAAATAAATAAATGAATTTCTTTTTCTTTTTTTTTGGCCACACCACGAGGCTTGTGGGATCTTAGTTCCCCGACCGGGGATTGAACCTGGGCCCTCGGCAGTGAAAGCACCAAGTCCTAACCACTCGACTGCCAGGGAATTCCCAATGAAATATTTTTAATAATTGGATATGACCTACTTTTAATTTCCTATGATTTTTCTTTGGTGAAGTTCAATTAATTTCATACCTATTCTCTTAATTCCCTTTACAACTTTCCTGTGTAATCAATCCTAAAATGTTTCAAACCATTACTTTTGAATGAAAAGTGTTAGAATACGATATACAAATAAATTTAGATTTCTTAAAAGTGGTTGAGAGAGACAACAATATGATATGTATATTAATACCATTATGACTATATTTTAAGTGGTATGTCGTTGGTAGGGAGTTCCTCAGGGAAATTCAAAATGTCAAATCTTTTTCATCTAGTTGTTGTCAGAATAATGTATATGTGCCATAACATCCTATAAAGTGAAGATTTCTCTTCTCTTTTTCTCCAACTCTGTTTCTTTTCTAAGCCTTCCAACCCACAGATATATCCTATCTTAAACATTGATTTGACTACTTTATTTCAGCTTCCAGAGGTAAGATTTCAATTCCAAATTCTAACTATTTCTCAAACATGGATTTAACTTCTGAACATATATATGTTGGTCCAATTAGGGGATAAGATGAAACCAGCTGCATTTTCTTCTTTTTTAGACACCCTCAGGTACCCAATGACATCATAAAGCTGTCCAGGGCTCCAGAGGGTCCTCCACTGCTTGGGGGAGCATTAAGATGAGTGTCTGAATATCTCCCTGGAAACAGCAAAGCATACCAGGATGTTGAGCCATGTGTTTGAAAGACCAAGTGCCTTTTGTCAGAAACTTCCATAACACAAGTAGAGCTTTTGAAAAAGGGAGATTTCAAGAGGGGCCATATATATTAAATAGATCTAACTGCTTATTTGGAAAAGACCTTTGCTATACAAGTTACTGATCTACTTTGTCATAAAAAAATGTATATCACATTGACTCAATTTCTTATAATCAATGGAATATAATTATTTGTTCTGTTAATAAATAGATTGAATCTTCATATTAAGAGCATAAGCTTTGGTCTAAGACAAACCTGGGTTTGTAACTTGGCACTGTCAAATATTAATTACGCGATTTGGGGCAATGTACTTAAACTCTAAATTGGTTTCCTTTTGAAATCAAAAACGGTAACTACTCCATAGGATTCCTCTAAAAAGCCAACGAGATAATCCTTAGAAAATACTCGGCACATATTTGGACCTGGGTAAGTACTCAATAAATGATAGCTACATTAGCAGACCTATGCCAGTTCGCCCAGAAAGACTCCTTTCCCACAATAATTCTGCTTGGAGCCCTTTGATTAACATAGACCTTACCTTGAGTTTCTGCTGTTACTGTTGTCGAATGAGCTTTATCCACTATAATTTTCTGGCTAATATCTGAGGATTCCAATTAGCACTAAAACTAGCTAGCGTGTTCCCAGAGTGACCTAAGATGTTTTATTTGTAAGCACAATGTGTACCTAGAGCCTTTCGATTATATGTGATTAAGCCTTGAGCACTTAATATTTACTTCCCAAGCAGTACCTTTTAAAGATGTGAGCAACAAAGCAAGAAATCACACTGTTGCTATTGGATGGGCCCAATACTTACAACCAGCCACTAGCATTGTTGTCTTTTATTATATGAGCCGAGGTGTTTCCGGACCAGAGTGTTTCCTAGCTGTGCCTGGCTTCATCACTAAAGGGGCTGTTAGGTAACGTCTGCCATAAAATGGTCCCCAGAGGGCTTCCCTGGTGGTGCAGTGGTTGAGAGTCCGCCTGCCGATGCAGGGGACACGGGTTCGTGCCCCTGTCCGGGAAGATCCCACATGCCGCGGAGCGGCTGGGCCCCTGAGCCATGGCCGCTGAGCCTGCGCGTCCGGAGTCTGTGATCCGCAGCAGGAGAGGCCACAACAGTGAGAGGCCCGCGTACAGCAAAAAAAAAAAAAAAAAAAATGCTCCCCAGAGATTCCAACACAGCAAAGCACAAAATGCCACGGAGCAGACCCTTGGCCTTCACAAATCTGAGATGTGAGGCTTTCATTCTCAAGAAACCTCCAAAGTCGTTGACATAAAGCCGTGTGTGGTTTCCTACAGCGCAGATTTAATCCCTCTGTACTGTTTGAGTATGATGTGTGGGGATGGGGTGCTTACTAGCCTGAGCGCCTACCGGCAGTTATGACATCTCCTGGCTTTACTGTTCTCTCTCCAACCTCATGGGTACATTTATTCTCTTCCAGGGTCCAAAAAGCCTACTTACTATTTTTAGCTCTTCCAGTTTTATGCTTTATGTAGAAATTATATCCCTAAATTAGGAGATTTGGGAAGTTCTGGCTTCAAAACCCCTTCTGATTTCTGTATGAAGTATGCGATTCTAATGTGAATGCTGTCACCAAGAACAATTTTTTGTTTCAATGTAGCGATTTCAATACATTGCTAATTCTATAAATCACAGCGTAAATTTACCTATAAGTGTAGTTAGGGTAAGACGTTTCTCGTTCATCTAAATAGAAATGCATCTCTCATGTGTAGCAAAGTCAATATAGCTTAAGCTGGGACCATTCACACAAATCAATGAGACTGAACTTAACATTTTACAGTTTTTTAATCTAATTTCAGAAATCGATTTGTCTGAACTTTTCACTGTTTTTTTTTTTAACTTTTTATTTTATATTGCAATAGAGTTGATCAACAATGTTGTGTTCGTTTCAGGTGTACAACAAAGTGATTCAGTTATCATATACATGGCACCTATTCTTTTTCAAAGTCTTTTCCCAATTAGGTTACAGAATATTGAGCAGAGTTCCCTGTGCTACACAGTAGGTCCTTGTTGGTTATCTATTTTATATATAGCAGTGTGCACATGTCAATCCCAAACTCTGAATCTATCCCTCCCTACTTACCCCTGGTAACCATTAGTTCGGTCTATAAGTTTATGAGTCTGTTTCCGTTTTGTAAATAAGTTCCTTTGTATCATTTTTTTTATATTCCGCATATAAACAATACCATACGATATTTCTTTCTCTGTCGTACTGAGTGAAGTAAGTCTGAATTTTAAAGTATTTCAACAGGATATTTTGGTATCATATTTAGACAGCCTGTGTTAGTTGGAATACAGGCTGATCTGCATGTGACAAAGATTAAGGATGGATTATTTATCCTTCATAGGGGTTTGAGTGACTTTATCTATGGCTCTTTTCCATGAAGTCATGAGAGGCTCAGCCTCTTTCCTCTCATGATGTTCTGCTGACCCTGGGGCGTTGGCTGCATTCATGTGGTCCAGGATGGTGCACCATCAGGTTCACACCCTTGCCAGCAGGAGAGGTAAAGAAGAAGGGATACCATGCCCCATCCCCCTAAAGCGTGACTGAGTTGCACACGTTACATCTGTTTGCATCTCATTGACCAGAGCTTAGCCACATTGTCACCAGATCCATATGGGAAGCTGGGAGTGTAATCCTTCTATCAGGACACACAATGTTGGGGACCACCAGTACCTGCCACTCAGCATTCCCGCCATTTTCAAAAGATAAACAGAGAGCAAAATCAACAAATTCCCAAATATTTTATTTTGTTAATTATTTACTTTTTTTTTTAACTTTTTATTTTATATTGGAGTATAGCCAAACTAAACTGTGATAGTTCAGTTTCAGGTGCTCAGCAAAGCCACTCAGCCATGCATATATAGGTATCCATCCTCCCCCAAATGTATTTACTTTTTCTTTATTTCAAACATAATAGGAATGGAATGCATGGAGGCAATAAGTGTGTAGATTAAACGTTGCTGATTTCAGAAACCAGAAATTGTTGGCCCATTTCTCCCAGTAGCCTTGGGTTAATTTCTTTTTTTTTTTTTTTTTTGGTATGCGGGCCTCTCACTGTTGTGGCCTCTCCCGTTGTGGAGCACAGGCTCTGGACGTGCAGGCCCAGCGGCCATGGCTCACGGGCCCAAACGCTCCGCGGCATGTGGGATCTTCCCGGACCGGGGCACGAACCCGTGTCCCCTGCATCGGCAGGCGGACTCTCAACCACTGCGCCACCAGGGAAGCCCCTTGGGTTAATTTCTTAGTGTCCCTTGTGACTTAGCCTATTCATCCATAGGACTGTCACTTCCTTAATTAGTTTCCATTCCTTTATAATCCTGAAAATCAGAGAAAGAGTTCAGGGGGTAGAAATACGAAAGGGAAGGGATCAGACATACTCAACATGGAAATAAATAAAAGAAACAGTGCAATGATCCATTGGGTGGACATCCTGAAGGCCGAGCAATCTGATGGTCCGTCCACACTCAGCCTTGAAGAAACGACATGAATTCGGAGGGTGCACATCACCCAGCTTGAGGTCTCACCTCAACATCTGAGTCGTAAGAAAAGAAAAAGCAAGCAAGCTCAGGTGACATTGATCCAGGTACACCCTACCAGAGAAATCTCTTCCTGCATCTCCCTCCTTTGCCCCAATACATTTCTGGAACTGAGGAGATTTGAGAAGTCTTGAAAACAGATAAAAGTACATATAAAGAATCCTTACAAGCAAAGTATGAAAAAGTAAAAATGAATACAGTAGCAATTACATATTTAAGTTTTAAAGGCAAGAGGAAGAAAAGAACAATAAGTTAGATAAGGGGAACGAATGTGAGTAATAGCGATGCAATTCTTGGCTAAATACCAGGAGAGAAACTTCAGTGCTGATAAAATGGTCTTAATAAGTAAATTCAACAAAAGACTTTTCACCAATTTTAGAACAAACTTAAAACGCTGGTATATTACTGGAAGGCAAGAAAAAGCCTTTACACACACACACACACACACACACACACTTACACACACTCACAGTCACTCTCACACTCAGTCACACATCCACACACTCACACTTACACACTCAGTCACACACACCTACATGCTCACACACTCACTCACTCACACTCGCACACACTCACACACATACACACACACTCATGCACACACACACATTCACATACAAATTTTAAATAGGATGCAGCAAAATTAGAGTCTTTTTAATAACGATTATCTTTCAGGCTCTTATGCTGTGGCCAGTTTCTTTTTACCAAAAGTCAAATTTCATTTCTATGCATTTTTCCTCTAGAGTGGAAGAGAAAGAGTTAAGGGCATGGGAAAGGGCTGGTCTCCCTACAGCTCCATTCACAGGAACCACCAGGTTCCACACGATGTGACTTCTTACTTGCCAGCTCGGAAAAGGTGTGGTAAAGGTCCATTTGACATGCTTTTAATTACGGCTTTTCTTTTTCTTTTGTTTGTTTGTTTGTTTTTTTGTTTTCCTGAAGCCTATCCAAATGATCCTAAGAAGGCATTTCACAGCCATTTAACTTGTTTCTTTTCTAAATATATATTGCTTCTTGAATGGTACGGTGATATATACCTTACCATTCATTATGACTCTGGGGTGATTTTGTTATTGTTTTTTAGTTGAAAATAGCGGCCACAAAAAGTATAATAAGATAGGATAGGATAGGATAAAATAAAATAAAATAAAACAAAACAGTAGCCGTGTTTCACATTGAGTTATACCATTGTTTTCTGTCACATTGAGGTATTCACTGAGTATCCACAAATCAAGCAGTCTACCTTTCCAACCACCCTTTACTCTTTTTTAAAAAAATGTGTATTGAGAATATTCTATGCCAAAAGCACCATTACTATGTCCCTCGAATTGGTCCTACCTCATTACCACCTGCTAAATATCACCTACCCATCCTCGGGATGAAACAGATGTCTCGCATCCTCTGTTTCTCCCATGCCCACTTCCGATCACAGCTCAGCACAGCCTCCAGCGTGTATTCCGAGCCTGGTGACTCCCACCCTTTCCACGCTGAAGCTCTGATCATGTGTCTAGAACAGTCTCCCAGCGGGGCTCTCGCTTTCCCTCTTCCTCCCTACAAAGCATTATCCTCTCAGTGACCTCTTTAGAGCATAAATGGTATCATAGCCTGTCCCTGCTTAAAACTCTGCAGTTGCTTCTCACTACTGTTAGAATAAAACTCTAATTCCTTACTTTGCCTATCAGATCCTGCAAGCGCTGAATGACTCTTATCTTTCTATCCCATCTTCTCTCTCTCCCTTACCCTGTTCAGTTCACTCCAGGTACTTGGACCCTCCATAAAATTCTCACACCCACGAATCTTATTTTTTTCATGGGCACCTTTCCTTCTACCTTTTCTCCAAGATGGCAGCCTGGTTGGCCCTTTTTCCTTCTTTGGGTCTCAGCTCTAAGGTTTCCCCCTCAGAAAGTCTTCTTTGATCACCCCAACCAAAGCAAGATGGCCAAGAGTTGGGAGAGTCACACTTATATAATAGATAGTGTGTATACAATATCAAAAGTATGGATTTGTTGTAAGAATTGCATAAACTTATATACCTGGGATAGAGTAGCTACTTACTAAGGCTAGTTTCGTGCTTTTGTTTGTTTCTTTTATTCTTGTATGTCAGGCTTTCTATGAATGTTGCAGAAGTATGTTGTAATTGCTTCTCTGAAGGAAAAGGTAACTAGTCTATAACACAGTAAGTTAGGATAACAGTGGTTCCCCAGTATTAACACACATCTGTCAAAGTCACCACACCCAATGAAACCTTTAGACGGAGACACACCTAACAGAAGAAAGAAAGAAAAGGGGGCAGAATTATCTTATTGGGTGGTCCAGCATTTTAAGTACTGAAAGTTAATGGAAATATTCAAATCATATAAGAATGTGCCCAGTCATGTATTCATTCAACAAATACATGGGAATTGGTGGGCACCAGGCACGATTAAAGTGCTTCAGATACAGATTGTAACAAAGGACAGGACAAAATCCTCTGACCTGTGGACCTTGCACTGTACAACACCTCATCTTAGAATCAAATAATGTTTTATCTATTGCCTTGTACTCTTAATTCCAAACGAGAAATATGGGGTCCAGAGACTGGGGCTCTATTCCCAGCTCAACCCACCGATCAGTATGTGTTTTGGAGCTAGAGGTGGCTTCTCTGATACTTCCCAAGTTGTACGTGTTCTATCCAAGGTCCCTGCAGCTCCAAAACTCTGTGATTCCATGATTATACTATTTTCCATGATTACACCATTTTCAGTATAAAAAAAAATCTGAGGTTAGAAAGCTTGCAGTTAAGAACCACTTCACTCCTTAACCTGAGTTTACGGTTCTACTAGGCCAGGTATGTTTTTTTTTTCCAACTATTTTCTTCCAACGTTAACATTTAGAACCGAGTTGAAGAGAAGATGAAACCCCTCTGGAACACAATTAACTTGTTTTTTTTCTTCTGCTGTAAAAGATGGTCTAAGATTTTATATTCTCCTTTAAATTGTCTAAATGCCAATGTTCATGTTTGTCTATATCTGGGGGACATTGCAGTGTCAAGAAGTTTGTCTTTTATTCTCCAAAACATAACCAGGAAGCTTTCCTGTAAGGTCCCTTGTCTGGGTTCATACACCACCTTCATTTACATAAAAGACTATTTCCCCCCAAACATGCACCTATTGTTATCATTGTGATTATCCGCAGTTCAAATGTATTAACCGTCCTAGAGATCGTTGTGGAACAGATGCCGTGGCTCATTCTCTTCTGCCTAAAGAAAACTTTTTTCTTTTATTTTTTTTTAATATCGACATGGTATCCAGGTTACATCTTGATAATCACTTTAGAACTGAGAGTAACAAACGGCAGATGGAATGTTGTTGTTTTTTTTCTGTCCCCATCTCCCTTTGTTCCCTGGCATTGTGGGACAGCTCCCTCCATTCAGCCGGCAGGACTGCTCTGAGTGAAGGGCAGACATGCACCTTCGGCAGCCTCTCTCCAGTTCAATTATGATGCTTTAACGGGGCTAATTAGCATATTCCTCGGAGCTGGAGCTCTTTGAGTGACAGGTAACCATGGAGTCACACTCCTGTAGGTGATCAGCAAGAGTCTTTTCTTCTTAATTAAAAATTAGAAAAGCCTTAAAGAAAAAGCATAATATTTCCTGATGTCTGCCGTTAGCCCAAGCTTGCCATGATGGAAAGAATAACAGTAGTGTCAGAAGAAAAATTGATGCCATTTCAAAAGGAACAGAGGAAAATACCATGAGAGTCAGAGACAGGAAAGCTATTTATTGTCCTCCCCAAGAACAGATACCCGAAAGGGAAACACAAAAAGGCAAAGCATCATCTGAGATTTCCTGAGAGACCATTTAGATAATAATGCTTTCCCCTATAAAATTTGTGAAATAACACTGCATTTATTAACAATGGGGGCTTTTTTTTTTTGTTATTTAGAAAGTATTTGAATAACATATGCAGTTAATGTTAAATAATACGTATTCGGTAATTGTTGATTGCTGATGACAAGGTATAACAAAATAAAAAGGTATTATAACCTATTTCAATTCTAAGAAATATTGGAAAAAAAATCCTCCAAGTACACAATATATTGGATCTGATCTTGAGAACTGATGTCAGCAGGCCATGGTGTATCTTTCCAACAAAGTGAGTATTCTAAGTAAGGCAGTGTAGTGAATTAAATATTGTCACCTTAGTTTGGGAGCCTAGATTCAGAGAAAAAAAGTGAACAGAAATTTTATAATCTTTTAAGGGCCTATCAGGATACCTTTTCTATTCAAAAATAAGCAAGTAAGTAATTTGGATAATCAGAGTCGATTTTAATTTTCCCCAGACTGAAAGGAAACTGCTCTGTTTTCTTTTGGTTCTTTTCAACGTATAAAATATTTAATTTTAACTAGCCTCTCCCTTTCCTGTTTTTACCCCAAAACGGGATTATTGTAAAACACACCCTGCGTTGTTATTTCTGACCAGCCTCAAGCCAGGAAGCTCTCAGAGTCTTCTGGGAGCGCCTAATCTCATGAGCTGTGCTGTCTCCTTTCAATCATGGGAATAGAAGAGGAGGTAAACCAAGCCACAGTGAATTCCTTAGCTATTACTTCAGAGTAATTTCTACTATGAGAAGAATTCACTGAAAAGACAGAATGATAAAAATCAGTGTGTTACTTTGTAGTCACACTTTCCAAATTCCAAAAATTAGGATTTTTCTTCTAAGGTATAAGTTGAGTGAAGAAACAAATTTTAATTCCAAAAGACTGTCTCTCCCAATATGCGGGCAGTGGTCATTGCTCATCAACTCAGTCTTTTAAGTCTCTATTTATTTGAACATTCTTTCTTAACAAGCATAATTCCTCAACTCTGAAATTTTCCACAAGAATTTTCCAGAAAACAGATTCCCTTCTCAAGTTTCATAAATCTGACCTCAGTAAACGTACTTGCTAATTATTATTGGCTTTAATTTGACAGTAGGAAACGTTATGTCCTGAGAATCTCAAGACTTGTTTTATTTTTTTTCTGAAATGTTTCTACACCTAATAGAAATCTGCTTACAAAGAGTAAGAACCTTTCTGGTTTAATAGTAGTAAGAAGAGCTCTGTTCTGAAACATTGCATTTTGAAGTTTATGATATTTGAACCATAATGAAGGGAGCTAGCTGTTGGTCCCATAGTCACTTCCTTTGATATGTACTCCTTCCAATCATAATATATATCAATTTTTTTCTAATACTGACACCAAATCTATAGAAATGCTGAATTAAACAGAAAATATTCACGTTTTAAAACAGGCACATTAAGAACCAATGCCCCATAATATTGTATGGATTTGAAATATTGACCTAGTTCCATGCAAATTACAAGCTATTTTTAAAACAAACGGATTAAATGATTGGATATTGAAAACTACTTTCAACCATTTTCTATTGCAAATATTTACAGGCAGATCATTTTTAGCTCCTGTGTCTACCTTTTTTTTCTGCAGAAACTGAAAGAGAAGAGAAATTTTGCAAGTATGGACCACTTTATGTAGCAGATTTATGAATATGAAAGGGAAACAGTAATGGTCTAGTGCTCTGAGCTGTTGGCTGAGCTGACCTCTAATCGCTTTCAACCTTCTTACTTCGTGACTGCCTCTCCCCTACCATGAGAGACAGAAGAAACCAGCTCTCAGAACAATGGTTATTAACATTTTTAGGATAATTTGATATCCTAGAGGCTTGCTCGGGTCCCATCATGGGTGTTTTTGTTTGGTTTTCCTGCTGGATGTAGCCTTTCAGATTTTCCACAGTGGGTCCCTAGAACCACAAAAGGCAAAAGCATAAAATCTCCTGTTGCTGGAGTTTAATCTTCTCACTTGATAGATGGAGAAATGGGCAGAGAGGTTAACTGACCCTCAGCTAGTGGGTTTCAGTGCTAGAACTGGAACTGAAACTCAAGGTGCAGCATCCCCTCCCCAACAATCTCCTCCACGGCTGATTCCATCCCACTGGCCTTCCTCCCTGGATTCCACACAGACTTGTCATTAGCTGACTCAGAGCCCTTGCCTTGCAGCCTCTGTCACCCCACACCCTCTCCCCAGTTCCCGGGCCTGGCCTCTGCACCGTCATCTACCTGAGAATGTGTGGATTCTTAACCAGAGCTGTGACAGTGAGAGTATTTTTTTTTTTTTTTTGTGGCTGCACCGTGCGCCATGTGGGATTCTAGTTCCCCAACCAGGGATCAAACCCGTGCTCTCTGCAGTGGAAGTGTGGAGTCTTAACCACTGGACTGCCAGGGAAGTCCCCAGTGAGAGTTTGCTTTACCTTCGTGCAAACCATAACATCTCATGTTGCTTTGATATATACCCCGCATTGGCCATTATTTCACAGTAGAACATTGCTCTTTTATTTTTTGGGCAGGGGAGCAATTCTTGACCCTCTAATATGCTACTATTTTAGATGACTTAATATCACTGAAAAGAAAAAAAATTAGTCAACTTTAAAAACTAGAATAGGCAGATGTTCCTTAAGAAAAGTAGATTTTTAAAATTACAAATCAATATAAAAATTGTGTATTGGGGGGGCTTCCCTGGTGGTGCAGTGGTTAAGAATCCACCTGCCAGTGCAGGGGACACGGCTTCAAGCCCTGGTCCAGGAAGATCCCATATGTCGCGGAGCAACTAAGCCCATGCAACACAACTACTGAGCCCGTGTGCCACAACTACTGAAGCCCACGTGCCTAGAGCCCATGCTCCACAACAGAGAAGCTACCACAATGAGAAGCCCACACACCACAATGAAGAGTAGACCCTGCTCGCTGCAGCTAGAGAAAAGCCTGTGGAGCAGCAAAGACCCAATGCAGCCAAAAATTAATTAATTAATTTTAAAAAATGTAAACTCAGTCAATACAAAACACACAAGCTTTGTCACAAGTATCTGGCAGTCTGGGTGACAGCATATCATACTCATATCTTCCTTATAAGAACAAAGTTATGGCATTTTCTCTGCATTTGTATTATGTTAATTTGGTCCTCATCTGGCTGTGAGCTATGCATATTAAAATGAAACACAGATAAGGGAAAATTAAAAAGGGCATCTTTGGTGGGGAAGAGGAAGCAATAGAAAGTGAACCCATGGATGTAGAATAATAGGCAATGAATCCATTGTAACTCTTATGCTTTTCTCCCACTGAGAACCTCAACTCTTATTATCCTCTTCTTTGACAGGTATTGACATGAAATTTCATTTTGCAAAGTTTAAAGTGAATTTTAAGGTGCTACTTTTTAACATTCCAAGATTGGAGATTTTTTGACAATGGAACACAGAGATTCCATTCATTAGGTAGCCTTTGCTTCCCTGACAGTTCTCAGTACAGGAAATATTGTTTTCAAATGAAAAACTGCATTTGTTACATGGTACCAGTTTCCTTTTAAACAGAACCCACAACAACAAAAAGATGACTTTACATATGCATTGTTGCTATTATATTTCTATTATAATATCAGTGTTTTTGAAATGAGAAGAGTAAAACATACGCAGAACACAAGAATGGGTTCATAAAGAAAATGTTGTCATATTTTTTCTCAGGCATTTTTGGTTGCCTTTCTATCCAAAGGGGAGGAAGTTCTGGGAGGCAAAAAGAAAAAAAAAATAATAACAAAAAGTAGAAAAGGAGAAACTCTTTCTTCCCAAGAAAGAGTCAATTTCAAATCTGCTTGCACAGAGGATTTGGGAGAGCCAGTAAGAAATAGAAATGAGGCTTTCCTTGTGCTCCAGTATTAAAGATCATTTCTAGGTTTGGTCCTGGCTTGGTATCCAGCGGCTCCATTCCCAAAATCCCACACCCGTTTAATTGTCTTGTGAGTGCGCCAGACTAGGAGCTGGTGATCCGAGAACAAGATGCTTGAAACCAGAAGTTTTGGAGGAGGAGCTATTACTGATGACAAAGCCCAAGGTTTGGTCATGGAAGTTGGAAACTAAAGCGAGGATGAGAAAAAGAATTTTCAAAGTGAAATCAAGGAATTGAAAACTTAATTAAATGGATTACCTGTGTAGAGGTTGACATCTCAGAATGATGACAGTAGCAGAACTGAAAAATAAGGCAGTGAGTGAGAGGCTGAGGTCATTATGAGGAAGGAACAGTGACCCATGGATTGTAGATGGAAACAAGGAGAAGAGGTGAACTTCAAAGATCGAGGGGGTTTTTTTTCAGGGGGGTGGGCAGGGAATATGACTTTATTCAGAAAGCCAGCGGGCCAAGAAGATGGTGGATTAGTGTCTCAAAGAACCATCTTGCCCAGGTTTGGAGGCTAGTTTCTCTTATAAAACTAAGAGGGGGAGGTGAGGAAGTAAAGTAAAAAGGATGATGAGCTGTTACAAATATTTCCTGGTTCTGGCCACTCTCCCGAGGGGATGTGTTAATTTCTTCTTTCCTGCAGCTATTCAGCAGTGAGCCTGGTCAGGATGTCTCCTGTGAGCTGTTAGAGCAACAGGTAGAGCTCTCCATCCTCTACCTTTACCTGCTGGTCTTGGAGGGTCTCCTGGGGAGGGGGTGTACGGCTGTGGCTCTCTCTGAGGTCATGAAAGCTGGTGGCAGAAACATTGGGGAACATTCATCCACTTGAACTCTTGCTGGAGGCCAGCATCTACTTGGGTAATCAGCACCAAGACCTCAAGCTAAGGGTTTCAAAGTGGGAGGAGGAGGTAGCTACCAAACAACAATGGGAACCAAAGGCCATGCCCATCCCACTGCCTGAGCTTGAAATAAAGAGGCAGGAGAGGAAAATTGGCCTCTCCTTGAAAGATTTTCCAGGGAAGAGGAAGGCTGCCAAGTCTGGGTCACAAGTGGAGGGAATATTCCAGGAAGAGGCTGATGGGATAGATGGGTTTGCTAAGCACAGAGCTGGGTTCCAGAAGCTTTGGGGAGGAGGAAGGACAAGTGGAGGGATTAGTTAGATTGGAGGAGTTGAGTGCTTCCGTGATAATGGATCAGTAGGTACCACTGAACTTCTGAACACAGAGAAGTGAGGCATGATGGCTCACCCAGGAGCAGGGCGTGTTAGACAGATGAGCTCTTGCCAGCAAGAACTGAATCAACATCCAGCAGGTCATTATAACTCGGCTGCAGCTGACACGAGCTTCTGGCATCTTATAACGGCAATTTCTCCTTCATTTTCGTCAAATTCCCTGAAGTCATAATATGCCTTCCATCCTGGTTTGTTTCAACTAAAGTTGACAGCATTGGTTTTTAAATCCTCCCAAGGTTTTATCATGTAATATTAAAGCATTTCCAGTAATCCAACTGCCTCTGTCTCCTTGAAGGCATCTAGAGGTCCCATAAAACTTGGATTACAGCAGCAGCAAGAAAGTATTCCTTAGCGCTTTTCTGGGAGAAGAGGATTTTGACACCGCTAATGCATGGGTTTTAATACTAAATCCACAGAGATAAGATTTGCACCAAAGGAGTGGAGGGATATTTCGTGACAGGACTGAAGAAGTAGGGAGAAATTAGATTTCCAGGGTTGGTACAGCCCCCTGGCGATAAGGCAGGAAAAATCATTGCTCAAAGGGCAATGTATGACTCGGCCATTCAAGTTCATCAGGGACACAGAAAAGCATCAAATACCCGCCATAGCCTTTCAGCTATAGGAGACAGAAAGCAACTGAACGAGGGGGAAATTCTGCCTTCAAGATGCACATTCCACCCTTTTTGATTTTTATGCTTCCATTTAGCAGCAAAAGAGCAAACACACACACACACACACACACACACACACACACACAAACAACGCCACCATTACTTCAAAGTTGCATCACAAAGTTTTATTCTCAGCTGGGTCTGTGATTTGCAGTGTCCGCCCTGGGCTATCTATAAGATGGAGACCATGTCTATGAATGAAGATGAGAATTTATGAGTTAATCTTCATTCATATATTTGAAATTAGTTACAGAAGGGAAGTCCTAGAAATAAACTAGTATTATTCCTAGAGTATAGTTATTGTGGTATGATGTTCATCTTCTAGGAATAATTTGTATGAGTTGAAATGTAACAAGAGATTTTCAATCAGCCTTTAGGGCTTTTTCCATAGAAATTTATTTACATTTTCCTTGAGTACCTGACCAGAATGTGGGCTTTTTTCTAGCTCCATTCTTCAGATGCAGTTTACAATAATAAATAGAAATGAAAGGTTTGCAGTTAATGGACCTTTTTCAAAAGAGGGCAAGGCTTTTGTTTGTCCAGTCTTTAGACCATTTATTCTTTTTCTGCAAATCTAAGAAGCTCACTACATGAAGTCCATTTTAAATGGAAATTGTTTAGAAATTATAATACCTGATCTAGGGTTTGTTCTTATCGTTACCTTGATGTTCGCAATCCTCGTAATTAAAATTTCCTTCATCTGATGTATTATTGATTCTCCACATCAATAGTCTTATTTGATTCATATAGTAATCCCCCAGGTTTGCAGGGCAGGGTTTATTATAATTTTCTTTTTATAGGTGAGGAAACTGATTTTTTTAATGCTTAAAATATATAACCACTTCACGGGACTTCGTTGGAGGTCCAGTGGTTAAGACCCTGCACTCCCAATGCAGGGAGCGTGGGTTCAGTCCCTGGCTGGGGAACTAAGATCCCACATGCTGCAAGGCCAAAACAAAACAAAACAAAACAAAACAAACAAAAAAGATATAACCACTTCAAAATGTTAATCCTGGAACTCAGATGATCTGAATTCAAAGCTAGGACGCTTTGTACTAAATCATGGGAGCCGTGGGGTTAGGATCCACCATGATCTCCTCATCTCCAGAGCTTGAACTTAATAACATCTGCAAAGAGACTTGCTTCAAATAAGGTCACATTCACAGTTTCCAGGACGTGGACGTACCTTTTGGGGGAACCACCATTCAATCCACTACAGATGCTGATCCCTGAATATTTCTCAGTGAAGACAGGACATGTTGTGTTCCTACACAATACCTGAGCACTATGATTGGAAATTTTTGAGTGACTAGCATTTTATAGCGGCCATTTGGAAAGTAAGTTGGAATCTGAATAAGTAGAAGTTATAAGGCTTTCACAAAAGTATTTATTAAAACCTTGTATTTACCAGTAAAGGCTGTACCCGTGATTCTAAAGAAGTAGAAATACAGTGTTTATAGTACTAGGAGTTCAGGAGCTACTACTTAAACTCACGATCTCATTGATCAAGTCGCAAACTCAGCAGATTTGCCACCTCTGGTCCCTGGTACCCAGTTCACCTTGTCTTAAGGATACGTAAGAAGAATATGCATCCCTGCCTCTTAGAAGGTAAGAGTGGAAGAAATTATATGTGTCACTTCCAGAGGAAGCATTTTAATTACTGGAGCTCGACTTTGTACCCCACTTTTTCTCTGGCATGGCTATACTGGAAAACCACACTGCTGAGGAAGGATAGCATTGAGCTTTCACGCGGAGGACAGCTCAGCTGACCTAAGAGTTCTCTGGGCTCCTGGTGGACTTTGCATGAGAGAGAAATAAATCTTTGTGCTGTAAGCTACTGAAATTTGAAGTTGTTTGTTAGTTCAGCCTAACCTAATGCACGCTGACTAAAACAGCTATTTATACCAGGATTATAGGCTGCCATGACAAAGACTCTAAAATATGTCGCAAGGCTTAGTGTTGATCCTACGGGGCAGGGGTCTGGGTAGTTATGGATGGCTATCCCCCATGGAGGCTGGAAGATAGCACTCAATCAAGGCAGTGGCAAATCATTTGGTAATATTATCACCTAAGAAAATTTATAAAAGAGAAATAAGCTCGTTGCTCTAGAAGAAAGATCAGACAGAAAATTAGAGCATCTGCAGGTTGATGTCAGCCACACTTGGCAGGTAGCATAAAAAAGAAAAAGAGGTGAAATCAGAAAAGAAAAGAATGGTTTGCCATCAGGAATAACTCAAAACAGAAGAATACAGAAATTTGGAGACCAGAGGGTTAGAAAATCAACTGCTTCTCAGAGACAACTTCGTGCAAAACAGGAAAGTGAAATTTAAACACTGAAGCAAGGATCATGGCGGGGGGAGAGGGGTGTTGGTGGGATGAACTGGGAGGTTGGGATTGACATATATACACTAATATGTATAAAATAGATAACTAATAAGAAACTGCTGTATAAAAAAATAAATAAATTTAAAAATTACAGAAAAAAAATATAAGCAGGGATCAAATCAAGGGTATGGCTGCCACACCATGTTGAAATCTGGGAATGGATTAAAGTATCTCAGAATAAAGATATCATTAAAAGTGGGGCAGCCCATCCATCCTTTCAATTGGACAAAAATAGCAAAGAGATTGAGTGTGTGACTTTCACTGGAACCTCAATAGACTTATGGAAAAGCAAATGCAAATATAGAAAGTGGGGGTTGGGGGGGTGGGGGGGAGGGGGGAGGGGGAGGGAGAGGGTAAGGGGAAGGAAGAGAGAGGAGAAAAAAAGAAAGAAAATATTTCAGTAACCAAATCTCAGAAAACCTCGTGGGTATGGAATTGATCCATGGAGTCATGCAAAATCAAGTAGATGAGAAGCCTGTGAAATTTTGAGAGGATTTCATACCAAAGGAGGCCCAAGCCCGGACTCAAAGAGACTGGCTTTTGTGACTTGAAGTCACCGTTGGGACCTAACCCTTCTCAGGCAGGTAAAGCGCTAAGAAAGTTTCTTATCAAGGAGAATGTTTCCCCAATGCCCATTCCAGAAGCAACAAAGGAGAATAAAGGAAGAATTCGCCTTCCACAGTGTGGGACCAGGAGTCACCAAGAACAGCAGACAGGGCATCTCCTCTTGGGGACCGGAAGTGGGACTTCATCAGCAACATTCCATGTGGTCCTCACAGTGACTGCGGGTCTCAGAACTGTCCTTATTTCTTTATAGTCTATGGATTTATAGTCTATGGGAGAAAACAACCTTTCTTTTAAGTTTGTCTGTCTCTGTACCAAGAGGAGCTACATTCTTATCTGAGACCCTGGACCTTGTGGTAGATGAGAGATCTGGGGTTGTTTTCCTTGAATGTGGATTGAGGAAGAAGAAAGGAAAGAATATTGGGTTATGGGGAGAGTGGTCTATGGATGACTTCACAACTGTTTACTGATACCAATCCCTTCTCCTTCCAGACTCACAGAGAACTGTATTCACCCTCCTGGAAGGTTGGGGGAGCCCCGTGACTTGCTTTGGCTAATTTGATGTGAGCAGAAATGGTGTCACTTCTGGGTGGACAAATTTAATGGCAAGCACTTGACTCTCTTCCCTGGCAGGATCATTCTGGAAGCATCTGTTGGTAAAGACGTGTCATACAAAAATCAAGCGGAGGGACACTGCTCTGTTGTCTCCTAGGTCCATAGCAGATTTATATATGTGAGAAGTTGATTCTGTCTTAGGCCACTTAGATTTCTTTCTTTGTTACTGTAGCATAACTTAGACCACCTTGACAAACCCAAGGTCAATACTAAAATCTGAAAAAATATGTTCATCAATTTTCTATCCTTTATGGTTATTGAACTCACTTTCTATCGTTCTATTTTAAAAGAAGTTATCTGATAGATAATCTAACAAATGATAGCTTCAAGCTAATTCTCAAAAATCTGATACATTAGTCTGGTTAATCTTTCCTTCAAAATAAAAGAGTAATTTCAACTTCATTAAGAGCAATTGAATAGTTTTATTCAAAAAGAAAATTTATATTCTAAATCTTTATATTAAGTAGGGCTCTTTCTCAAAAACAAACAACAACAACCCACAATAGACAAGAGTAATCTTTTTTTTTTTTTTTTTTTTTGCGGTACGCGGGCCTCTCACTGTTGTGGCCTCTCCCGTTGCGGAGCACAGGCTCCGGACGTGCAGGCTCAGTGTCCATGGCTCACGGGCCCAGCCGCTCCGCGGCATGTGGGATCTTCCCGGACCGGGGCACGAACCCGTGTCCCCTGCATCGGCAGGCGGACTCTCAACCACTGTGCCACCAGGGAAGCCCAAGAGTAATGTTTTTGAGTTATTTTTTTTAAAGAATGAACATGCTTGGAACTTTAGTGTCATTAGAGCCTACTTTTCAGCATGAATTCATCTACCTCAGACCCCAGGCATTTTACTTGATCTGGTGAGTGAAAAAGTTCTGGAGACGAAGAAAATTACTTAGCAATAAATATGTGAGAAATACTTTGACAGTTCTCCCGAGCTTTTTCCCCTGACTATAAAACGCATTTCTTCTCCTCCCCAACTCTGCTGTCACTTTGAAAGCCATCCAATAAGTTGGTCATACCTATCATAGTTACCCATAGGCAAAAAAAAGAGAAAAAGAGGGAGACAGAGAATGAGAGAGGAGAGAGAGACATCATTTCATGAATTGAGATCAGGGCACCTTTGTCAAGATCTAATAAATCCTTTAAAGCCACATTAACACTCTGAAAGGCCAAACAGGAAATGCAAAGTCATCTCCTCGTGGGTGTAACTGTTTCAAATAAACCCCCTGCAAATTCATTACTGTCAGAATGTCTGTTGCCAGAAAGGGTAGATCCCACGGAGCCTTTTGCTGACAAAGAAAGCTCTCTGCAGTGTTGGTGGTTGCAGGTAGCGTATCCGCTTGGTCAGCTCAAGTCAGGACACTGGCCAATTGTCCTTCAGCTCATCTATGGGCATCATCAGTGGTACATGTTTTAGTTAGAGTTATATTTGGGGCAATTTACCTGTGGGAGCCACCAGTATCTACCTGCTAATAAAGGTTTTCAACGTCCCCCAGCGGTAAATCTGGAGAGCTCCCAGAGGAAGGGTATTTGGGGCACAGCCTGAACTTGAAGGCTCACGGATGGATCACAAACTGCCAAGCATGCAAGTGTGTACCGGGTCCAGTGTGGACCCTACAGAATCACGTCCTGGCCCTTTGATTATGTACTGTCTTGTCCCTGTCTGGATGACTTCTCAGAAGCTGACAGGGCTTTTACAATTTAATTGGTGTTGACACCTTTTGAAGCCATGCCTTGAGGCACTCGGGGTCATTGTGTGCTTTCTCTGTCTCTCTCCAATGCTTCCACCTGGCTACCTGGCAGCCTGTGGTGCCTGGATGGCCCCTGCACTTCTTATTCATGTTCACACTTGTTCCGGGTCCTGTTACAAGAGCCCTTGTTAGATGCCCAGCAGGCAGCAGTGAATGGAGATTTTGACTATGTGGGATTTGAGGCCTCTGGCAATAATGGAGAATAAACTATAAATATAAAAGTAGCCCTGTTGTGGACTGTGTTGTTATCACCAAAGATTTATTCCAGAGGCCCTCAGAGCTCGGGTACTTTCTATGCCCACTCGTGGCTGCAGGACTGACAGTGAGTGACATCCCATTCTTGGGATGCTCTAACTATAACTTTTCCTCCGTCATTATTTCCAATTTGGTATCTTCTTCCTTCTTTTAGCGACACTGTCTCATACCCGTTGCAGGGATAGCATAAAGATTCTGACTTGCCCTCGGACTCTGTTACCTCAAGGCTTAAGAAAGGGACACACTAAAAGAATGAATCCTGCATTGTTTTTTCGAATTCAGTTCTGCACGAGTGTCTTTTTGACCCTCACGAGACATGTTTAACAGGCAACTTAGTTCTTAGTTGCCAACAGTGACAGCCTGAGTAACTGTCATCTTTGGTAGAGCTTTGCTCCATTTGCCATACTTAAAATATCAAGATTTCCAGTCACCATTTGAACTGCCTGTAAACTCTCAGGCTATCAAACTAATTTTCTTGTTCACAAACCCAATTAAAAAATATTCTTGTCTATGAAAGTGTTAAGATCTCTGGAAAGGTTTTTGGTTTCCCTAACCATCAAATGTATATGGTCTACAGTGAACATAATAAATCAGACAGATGTTTGAATTTTTAAAAAATAGATTTAAAAAAAGACTATCAATTCCATATCAGGTTGCTGTCCTAGAAGATAAAATATATCAGAGAGATGAAGTACATTCTGAAAAAAAATTGTAAGTGTGGTTATAGGAAACACTAAGATGAATTCGATAAAGCCCTGCTTTTATCATTTAAAAAGAGGTATAAAAACATACTCCAGTGTTCCCATTTGAATAAAGATGGTGAATATAGTAATCTGTGAAATTAAAATGAAGAATTTTTTAAAGTAAAAGAAATTTAAAAAGCACTGCTTGCCTTAAACATTCATATTGTTACATAATCTAAATCTACTGAATTTTCAGGTCATTATAAAAATCAAATCATAAATGAAAATATGAATATGATTAGTCATAATTTTTCCAGAGAACAATATAAATAACTTCCCCAAAATATAAACACATTGGAGAATAGCTCACAACAGACATGATTTCTGTTTGAAACCGTATTGCCAGCAGAAGATTTAAGGTAGAGTTCCTTTGTCTCAACAAGAAATAATTCAATTTCTTCAAAACTAAAGAAACAGTGAAAAACAAAACATCAAAAAAAGGATTACTTAACCGGATGAAGAGACATTTGAAGGACAAATTCATCTTCCACCTATGCAAAGGTCTTAGAAATGTAAGCTAATCTGCTATCCTTCCAATACACCAAAGCCAGGGGAAGATGAAACCATTTCCAGCTATACTTAATAACAAGGAGCAAACTTAAAAAGAGTTATGAACTTGCTTATGGTGAAAGATAAATGGTATTAGAATTTACAGGGTTGAAAATGGAGGTATGACTCAGGCTTTTAGCTTTCTGCAGAACATCAGATGTGGACAGGAAAGCATTGTCTGTTAGTCTACGTCAACTGCTGGCGTTCCCGTCACCCACTGTGTCATTTGTAAGTCCTGTGATTTGAGGAGACCGCTCGATTCCTTTGAGGCTCAGTTTCTTCATCTGACGTGTGGGACTCCCTACTTCTGTAGGTTGCTATGAGGAATAAATTAGAAAATACATGTGCCAGAATCCACGACATACCCATGGAACAGCCAATTAAAATTTCCTTAGGTTTTTTTGAGGGGGGGTTTGGTTTTGTGGGTTTTGTCTGTTTGTTGTTGTTTGGAGACGTGACACAATATTTTACCTTTTGTACCACTGAAGCCATCATAAGTACTGGATTAAAAGTGTAAAAGCTTCTCCAGCACTGGCACATCCCTTTTGGAGATCTGGGGAAAACACTGGAACAGGCATCAGGACACTGAGATTCTGGATTGGACGTTGGCCGGTATAGTGTCTGGGGTTGGAGGAAATGTTTAGGCATTTGCTTCAGAGGTGTAGCTATAAACCCTATTCACGGGGGAACTTGTGTGCACATGAAAGGTATCTCCAGAGAAAGAAAAGAGTTTTAAAATGCCAGGTATGGAATGATGAATAATGAAATCCTTATAGAGTGATACTGAGAGAAATGTACCATATCTGGGATGAGAGAATCGTGGATAAATAAAAGCACGTCAGTAGGATTTTCTCCATCTCAGCTGTAGCATAAATGGCAGTGGGTTGTCATTCATATATCCATTCACCCTACTCCTTTGAGTGCCTCTTTCCGGGTCTCATGCTGGGGATCCTAAGAGGAATAAAACATATTTTATGTCTTTAAGCTCATAATCTAGAAAGCACCTTCACCCCGTCCGTGCCTACTGAGTCCCCTGTAGGTATCTATCATGATAATCGCACACTGTATTGACTTTATTTGCTTATTGATCTGCCTCTTCACTTTAGTATCTAACATCCAGGGAGAGCAGAGGATGTGTTTTATTCATCTTTGCATCTCCGCAGGGCTTGGTATTTAATGGGTATTTAACAAAGGCATATGAAATGGATATTAATGAATGAGTGAGTGAGTGACTTGGAGAATGGGCATACCTCATCACTTTTCGGGTCTTCTCTGAGAGCATGGAAGTGGCCTCCTCTGGCTACAGACCACGATGTAAATTCTTTACGTATTTTTTTACATTGACTTTCTTATTCCTTGTCTGAAGGCCACATACCAGCAGGAATTCTGCCACTCTGGTTCCTTCCCTGTACTCAGCACCCAGCCAAGTGCCTGTCATGCAGAAGGAGGTAAATCAATTATGTGCTGAATTAATTAATGGATCGACCATGATAGGAAACTAGGATCGGGGGCACATTTCAGAGGAAGAATTAGAAAGAGCTCAATTTGGGGGCAGGGTGTAGAATTTGAGATGAAATCAGCAGAACCAAATGAAGTTACCTGGCAAGTTGCTGTAAGATTTGTGTGGGAACCAAAGAAAGGTCAGAGTTGGTGTCACGGATGCAGACATGGGAGTCACCTCCTCTCCTGGTTCAGGACCTGACTCACAGCAGACAGTAAGTAAGCGATTGTTGAGGGGTCTCTGAAGGCAGAAATTATTGAGAGGAGGAGATCAGGGGAGCAAGGGAGGGAAATGCTGTATTTTTCACCGTCACATTTGCCTTTATTACTCTTAAAGAAACAATCAAAAGTCAGGACTCATAAAAAGACGGAAAAAAACCAAATAGAAAAGTTGAATCTTTGCCTTCCATGATAACTGAAGCAAGCTATGTCTATATATACAGTATATGCAAACAATCCTTAGTTTGAAAAATTGTCGAACTACTGGTTATTTTGAAATAATCGTGGGTTGTAATGAAAGCCTTAGTTGAATTTATTAAAGCCGCCGTTTGTTTGTGATGATTCAACCCTGTACTAATTGAGAGACCATCCAAATTCAAAGCATGTGGATTGATTTACATTATTCCATCAGAGAAAGACCATCATTCTCCCCTGTTCTGTGCCTTTACAGATGGTTACATTAAGAAATGCCTTTTCGTTTTAATTTTATAATATTGTAGTTGAAGATTATAAAATAATAGAACAAGAAGGAAACTAAGAGGTTATCTTGCCTAATGTTTTTATTTTACAGGGGGGACATTTAAGCCAAGGCAGAAAAATAACCATTTTTACAAACTTCCGTGTACTTTGGTTCTCTTGTTGAAAAATGAAAATCAAATGACAATAGATTTTCCCTTTGGCTTTAGTTTCTAAAAATCTTAGAGAGAAATTGTCCACACATGGTTCCTAAAACCTTCTAGGCATGTGCTTTCTAGCTGAACTCTCTGTCTTATTTTTCAGTAAAAACTCATCCTGACTGTGAATTAATCAATAAGCCACTTTAATCCACTTCAAAAGAAGGTGAGGTAACTACAGTAGTAATTACTTGTAGAATAAAAATTTTACTCAAGAGTGAATTATTATAACGTGTTCAGCAAATGGGGCTCATACTCAGAAAAAAATTTATTTTCTCTCCAAAATAACCAAGAAGTATTCCAGAACATGTGTGTGTTTTAGAGAAATATCAAAAGCAATTGTACGTCTCAAAATAAAGTTAAGACAGCAGCTGGGGAAGCGCCATGTTATTCTTAGTGTCATATCTGAAAAGAGTCTGGCCTCAAAGTGTTTGTAAATAGTGTGTGACTATCTGTTAGGAGCGAGGAAACAGAAACTCTCTGGACAAATCAGTGTCATTCGACTTACGTCAAATGTCCTGATATCAACCGACAAGTGTTCAATGCCCAGCTTTACCTCTTTCTACCTGACTTCTCTAGCCCAGTTTCCTTATTTTTTAAGTGAGAGTAATAATAGAACTTATGCATAAGATAGTCATGAAAAGTTAATCAATTCATAACCTTTTAAACAGTGTCAATAATGGTAGTTGTTATTATCATCATTATTCTGTATTAAGCATCAATTATGCCCTAGCCAGATTTAAGGTTTAATAGAATAATATGAGACATGGTCCTTCACTTGAAAAAAGTAACAGCACCAAAGAAATACCATTGGGTTCATCTAGGAAGATGAGACTTTTGATTTTTTTTAATTAATGAATTTAATTGAGTGCCATGTTATCTCAATGAAATTGAACTTTAGATATATAGATTTAGGAAAGGAATGCCTTATATTGTGCTGGAGTAGTTACAGAAGTTTCCTGAGAAAAGTGGAACTTAATATGAATGCGATCAATTTTATCCAGCTGTTGCTTCACGATACATTCATTATTTGCTGGCTGTCCTTTATTTTGAATTTTCAAGAAGACACATTCAAACTAAGGTTCTATTAATACTAAGGGAAACAGGTAGTACTTTCTTTCCCTTCGTAGACATGGAATAAAAAATATTTTATCCTATAATACAGGTTACAATTCTTGAAGTTTCACGGTGAAAGATACACTACTATTCTACACTTCTAGCTTTTAATTCTAACATGTTTCTTTAAATAGCAAACATTTCTGAAAGTAAATGATTTTTCTTTCCATTAAAAAAGGTGACATTCTGTAATGGTCACGCCTCCCACGATAAAGTTCCGACAACCCATAGCACTAGGGCGGGTAGGGGCCCCTCACATGCCCGTTGAAACTCCCTCCAGACAATCTGTTCAGACACAGTGTCCCTGCTGTCACTAAAATCCAGTCACATTATTTAATTTAGCAACTGCTAACTGAGTCCTTGATGTGCCAGGACACAGCTATAACTAAAACTAAAAACCTGATCTCGTGGGGTTACCTTCCAGTAGAGAGGATCATTATGCAAACAAACTAACTGCCATGTCAGATGGAGATAACTTTTAGAAAGAGGAATAAAGAAGGGTGAGGGGGTGGAGAGCCATGAGAGAGGAAAAGGTGGTGAAGAGAGAAATATTTAGGTGGTATGGTGGGCACATGCCCATAGACACACTGACAGGCAGGAGGAAGAACGTAACAGAGCATAAGTTAAGAAAAAGCAAACGTGAGAGGCAGTGCATGTCACTAAACAAAAATAGAGAGATGGGATTCAGCTGGGGTGTTGGAGTGGGGGAGGGACAGACTGGGATTTTCTAAGTCACCGTAATGATTGGGATCAATTACCCCTTGATGCTAGGAGACGGCCAGATTAGGTCAGAACATCATCTGCCATGAGCCATGACTATGCAACTGGAACTGGAACCAGCACGCTCTTCTGTTACCCGTGAGGCTTAAATTCTGTGCTTATCAAGACTGTTTCTTCTCTTGTGACTCTCGTGAATTACCAGCCTGAGTGTTTCTCTGTTCCTTGAAATTTGAAGGACTTAAAAAGCTGCGCTTTAAAGGCAAAATTGTCTTTTTTTTTTTTAACCAGATGAACTTTATTATCTTTCTCTTTCTGAAACTAATTCAATTTGATTTTTAGTACAATGACGTATTTTAGTCGCTAACTTTGGCTTTTTCAGGTACACTATCCCATGATCTGTATTAATAATAACAGGTGTTTGGGGTTTTTTTTAAATTAATTTATTTAATTAATTTATTTTTGGCTGTGTTGGGTCTTCATTGCTGTGCGCGGGCTTTCTCTAGTTGTGGCGAGTGGGGTCTACTCTTTGCTGCGGTGCACGGGCTTCTTATTGCGGTGGCTTCTCATTGCAGAGCATGGGCTCTAGGCACCCGGGCTTCAGTAGTTGTGGCGCACGGGCTTAGTTGCTCTGCCGCATGTGGGATCTTCCCGGACCAAGGCTCGAACTTGTGTCCTCTGCATTGGCAGGCGGATTCTTAACCACTGCACCACCAGGGAAGCCCTGTTATGTTTATTTTTTAATTCATGATCTTAGCTAGCACCTTTAGTGAAAGGGTAAGTATTATCATTTTTTGTTTAAATGAGAACCCTACAGATATTTGAATACAGCTTGCATGTGCTTCCTAACTCCTCTCTTTTCCCTGTGGACCCCTAATTTGCTCTTTGTAGAATCAGATTTACAGAGTCTTTACCATCTAGTCGTGCTCTAATTTATGAATGTCATTCTTGAAATATAGAATATGATGGGAATTTTAAAAAAATATTTATGGAGTGCTTCCTTTTTATAACTCTCCTTTCTTAACTTGGAGACTGGAGCCAGTCTCCAAGATGGGTCCCCATGATCACTGCCTCCTGGTTTTCACATCTTTATTGGGGCTCGTTTCACACCGGGCCAGGGTTGGTTTGGGTGACGAAGAGCATATGGCAGAAGCAATGGTAAGTTACTACAGAGTTAGGTTTTAAAAGACTCCAGTTTCAGTCTTGGGTTGTATCATTTGGGCATCCTCTCTCTCTATTTCTCTCATCACACACTCCTGAGGAATCCAGCTGCCAGACTCTGAGGTCATTCAGGCCATCCATGGAGAAGCTCACACCACCAAGAACAAACGCCCTCAGCCAACAGCCAGTGAGGAACTGAGGGGCCCCTTGGGATGACTTCAGCCGTGGCCAACATCCTACTGCCACCTCGTGAGATACTGTGTTCGATGTTACTGTTCTAAGCTACTAAGTTTGGGGGTAATTTTTCCACAGTAATAAATAAGCAGCAGGGAACTAGTTCAGCTTCAGGATTTCACCCATCCTTCCCCACTGTCCTCTCTAAATTTTATCTGAAACTCCTACCAGGGTCCTCTTCCTCTACCATTATTTAAAGGTTGACATTCGACAGAAATATTTTCTCAGACGTCTCCTTTTCTCACTGTTTCTGAAAGTCCCTATTTATCCCCAAGACTCCGAGTCACTGATTCACTGATGGTTCCCAAATATTTATTTCTAGTGCTGATCTATTTCTTGCCCACTGAATGTCCCTTCTTGGACGTCTCAAAGGTATAACAGACTCTGTGGACCTTAAAACTAAACCTGTTACTGTTCTCTCTACACCTATTCTAATTGCTTTTTCTAACCACTGGGTCTCAGCATCACAGTTTATGCAGTGGCCCAAGGAGACGGTGTCCTCTTTCTCAGCAACCACATTTAATCACTTTCTTTTTTTAAAATTAATTTTTATTGGAGTTGAGTTGATGTACAATGTTGTGTTAGTTTCTGCTGTACAGCAAAGTGAAACAGTTATATATATACATATATCCACTCTTTTTTAGACTCTTTTCCCATATAGACCATTACAGAATATTGAGTAGAGTTCCCTGTGCTATACAGTAGGTTCTTATTAGTTACTATTTTATATATAGTAGTGTGTATGTGTCATTCCCAATCTCCCAATGTATCCCTCCCCCACGTCCCCCTTGGTAACCATAAGTTTGTTTTCTACATCACTTTCTAAATCATGTCATTTCTGTCTCCACCATTTCTCAGCTCCCTCTTTTCCTTTCCATCCTCACTACCCTGCCTCAGATGTTCTCTCTCTGATCTCCCTATTCCTTGTCTTCACCCAGCCTGAGTAATCTTTCAAAATACAAACTAGAAAACTCACTGTAGAAAAAATAACTTGTGTGTCAGTGAAAAACTAAGAATTTCCTGAAGGATGCCCCTCTAGATCACCCGATTCTGGTTTTTCATTATTTTCTTAATTTTTATTTTTATTTATTTTTTGGCCTCACCACATGGCTCGCGGGATCTTAGTTCCCCAACCAGAGATTGAACCTGGGCCCTCGGCAGTAAGAGCACAGAGTCCTAGCCACTGGACCACCAGGGAACTCCCCGTCATTATTTTTAAATTACTTTTAAGCATAAGTTTTGGGTAACTGATAGACACTCACATTCTGGCCGGTCAGATAGTGGCTCAATTGACTTGCCTTCTCCAGCTGTGGAAAAGCCAGTTTTCTCTCTGTTATGCATTCACTTCAAAGTTCCTTTACTCCATATAAATTTGTGCTTCTTGCCTTCTTTTATGAATCATTTCTAACATCTGCCTGATTCCCCCATGAGTTAGATAAATTCTTAACATGTGTTCACTTTTATACCTGTGTAAGAGTCGTGATTTTACCTTTTTTTGAGAATTCTCTTTAATTCCTCTGCTTAAAAAGTGTCCCTAGCGCCTGTTGGATCAAGTCCACACTCCGTCCTGTGACATCCCTGGCCACTGACGAGCTGCTTCCTAACTAAATCCTGTCTTCCCTGCCGCCGTACAGCCTACGCCCCAGCTGAACCGCTTGCCGAAATTTGCACATAGGATGCTGGGGTTTTTTTTTGTTTTTTTGTGTTTTTTTCTTTTTGCAGTACGCGGGCCTCTCACTGTTGTGGTCTCTCCCATTGCGGAGCACAGGCTCCGGACGCGCAGGCTCAGCGGCCATGGCTCACGGGCGTGTGGGATCCTCCCGGACCGGGGAACGAATCCGTGTCCCCTGCATCGGCAGGCGGACTCTCAACCACTGCGCCACCAGGGAAGCCCTAGGATGCTGTTTTAATGCTATTCCTTTCCCCATGAAGTTTCTCTGCTTCTTGGTCTAGAAGATCCTGTAGGGGAGGAAAAAGTTTTCCCCGATCCTCCTAGGGTCCCTGGTTAAGCCTGAAAATTAAACGGATAAATACAGGTTAACAGAAGAAAAGCATACAAATTTTAATGAATTTTTACATGTACACTGAAATTTTCACAAGAGAATAAAAATCCAAAGAAGTGACCAGAGCAGGAAGAAACAAGAAATTTGTGACGAATTGACTGGACAAAGAGGTTTGGGTGAAGGGGACTAAATGGTGAAGAAGTAACGAGGAAGATACGGGTGCGGCTGACAACGTTTATTGATACAGATTTTTCAGCCCCCAATTCCCTGTCTCTGCAGATAAGAATGTGTTCCCTCCTCCTGGTACAGTTATGGTCTCTTTCACAGTGGACTTTCATGACCTTTTTCAGGGAAGAAGCGGGTGGGGGAACAGGTGGGCGTGCCCTTCCTGCTTCGGCTGTTTTCTCAAGCTCCAGATTGAGATGTTCAGTATATGCCAAGGTGTCATAGTTTGGGGGAGCGTAGGCTGAACCCCATCAACGCCTGTTGTCATGTCAAGCCCTTCCCATATCGAAGCAGATGTAACTGCTTCCAATTCCAGGCATCATGTATTCATCCTTTTTGTATCACACTATAACTTTATTTTTTTTAAGTTTTATTGGAGTATAGTTGCTTTACAAAGTTGTGTTAGTTTGCTGTTCAGCAAAGTGAACCAGCTATATGTATACATATATCCCCTCCTTTTTTGGATTTCCTTCCCATTTAGGTCATCACAGAACACTGAGTAGAGTTCCCTGTGCTAAACAGTAGGCTCTTATTAGTTATCTATTTTATATATAGTAGTGTGTATGTGTCAATCCCAATCTCCCAGTTCATCCCCTCCCCCCTCCCCTCTTGGTAACCATAAGTTTGGTGACTCTATTTTTGCTTTTCAAATAAGTTCATCTGTACCATTTTTCTAGATTCCACATACATGTAAGAAATAGCATACGGTATTTGTCTTTCCTTTCTGACTTACTTCACTCTGTAACCTTACATCACAATATGACCACGCTCTCTACAAATCTGTCTCCGTAAAACACTTATTTGCAGGATTATGCTCAGTTTACCACGATAATCCCAGTATATATCACAGTTTCAGTCAACCAAAGACAATTCATTGGACACCTGAGAAATGTTTCCACCTGCACAAGATATGATCATACTGCAATAAATGAGACACAGCACTTGTCCCCAAGGAACTCACAGTTTAATTGAAGGCAGGACCCAGATCTCATGTTTTTAGTGAAATGATTATCAATGAACATCAAACATAAAAATATACCCGACATAGTCTTTCCCCTCGTTTAAATTTCCCATTATCACCACGTTACCTTTCTGGCCTACACTAATAAATAACCATTTGAAATTGTTTCTCCAAGTGAGAAAGTCATCCTTTTGGCCTGAAGTTGAACCTATAAGCTCCAAGGCAATTATTTACAAATTGGGCTTAGCTGCACAAGCGTTTTGGCAAACAGTAGGGTGGGACTGCTTGTGTGGACATTTGAGGGGGGTGGTTCAGCTTGGCTTCTTCCTTTCTTCATATCTAGTCCCAGAGAACCAAAGGTCCCTATGAAACACAATTTGCTCAAATTATTTTATTTATTTATTTATTTATTTATGTATTTATTTTGGCTGTGTTGGGTCTTCGTTTCTGTGCGAGGGCTTTCTCCAGTTGCAGCGAGCGGGGGCCACTCTTCATCGTGGTGTGCGGGCCTCTCACTGTCGCAGCCTCTCGTTGCAGAGCACAGGCTCCAGATGCACAGGCTCAGTAGTTGTGGCTCACGGGCCCAGTTGACTGCGGCATGTGGGATCCTCCCAGACCAGGGCTCGATCCCATGTCCCCTGCATCGGCAGGCAGACTCTCAACCACTGCGCCACCAGGGAAGCCCTGCTCAAATTATTAATCAAATTAATTAATTATTGGATGGATGGAGGATCGACGGTTGGATCAGTGAGTGGATGGTTGCATGAATTAATGTGAGCCAGACTCAGAGCTGAGTGCCAGGTTGTTACTGTGTATGCCCTATAATATACCTCATTAGCCTCACCCAAAATGTATCAGACTCTGTGGGGCCACCACACATGGCTGTCTTTGATGAAAGTCAAATGAATCATCAAGATTTTGATGTGGGTTCTCCCTTCTCCAACCTCGACACGTGAATTAGTATTGTCATCTTCATTCTGTACTCGTGTGGTTTACTTAACTTTGCATTTGACTGGTTAAATCTCACTTTGGAGCCTATGATTTTTAAAAAATATCTTCATTCCTTCATTTTATATGTCATAGGAAGTTGAGCTTGAGAATGAAGACTTTTTACAGAGCTTACCATTTATATGGACAAGACTTTAGCCCACATCAACATAATTTTCATACCCCAGGAATCTCTTGCTCAGAAACATCAGTTGCAGATAACTTCATCGCCCATTCCACAAGCTTCCTCAGGATTCATCAGCTTTTCCATAGAAAGCATCAAATGAGAGTTTATGTCCCCAAACTCTTTTTTTTATTCTGAAATAACTGTCTTTTTTATTGAAATATTTAGTGTTCTGTTAGTTTCAGGTGTACAGCAAAGTGATTCAGTTATACATGTATATGTATATATATATACACTTTTTCAGATTCTTTTCCCTTGTAGTTTATTACAAAATACTGAATATAGTTCCCTGTGCTACATGGTAGGTTGCTTATCTATTTTATACTAGTGTATATATATATATATATATATATATATATATAATTTTTTTTTTTTTCTTCAGTACGCGGGCCTCTCACTGTTGTGGCCTCTCCCGCTGCGGAGCACAGGCTCCGGACGCGCAGGCTCAGCGGCCATGGCTCATGGGCCCCAGCCACTCTGCGGCATGTGAGATCTTCCCGGACCGGGGCACGAACCCGTGTCCCCCTGCATCGGCAGGTGGACTCCCAACCACTGCGTCACCAGGGAAGCCCTAGTGTGTATATATTAGTATAGTATGTGTGTATATGTAATCCCAACCTCCTAATTGATCCCTCCCCTCCCTTTCCCCTTTGGTAACCACAAGTTTGTTTTCTATGTCTGTCCCCAAACACCAGTCATAAGCTGTTATGTTATGGTCCCTACATAGTCCTAACTCAGTCTCAACCTAGAAGGACCTGCTTCAAATCAGGCTTCAGCACCTGGATAAATGTCCCAGTTTCCCCTCTCCTGACTGACGTAGCACTGATGCTGTCTCTGCCCAGGTAGCGTTCTCTTTTACCGAGGTAAAAATAAACCCTGCTGTACCTTATCTCAGATTACTTTTGTGATGTTTTGTAGAGCCAGGATTCAACACTTCAGTCGTGCATATGGTTTCTAGAGACACATGTGGAATAAGGAGAGAGAAAATGTTCACCGGGGTAGATGGCCAGGCGAGCTGAGCTGTCCCTAATTGTCAAGGAGGAAAGTCCCCACCAAGTCCCATCACACACACAAACCAGCAGCAGCTTACTCCTGGGTGTTCCTCTTCTTTACAGTGGAGAATCACTATTCTGAAGGTTGCCCTAGTAGCGGTTAAAATCATCTACAAATGGGTAGAACTTACCTATAACTGGACATAATAATCATCTCTAATAATAATAGCCAACCCTCAGGGCCACGTGAGGATTAAATGAGTTAAAAGATGTCAAGCACTTAGAACAAGGTGCACACCTAGCAGGTGCTAATGTATCGCAAGATGTGTTCTATCCTCAGTCAAGTCATTAATAAAAAGACTGACTAGGACTAAATGAGAACAGAGTTTTAGTAATGTTAGGAAAGACTCTCCCAATTGGATATAAATCTGTTAATCAGCAATCTTTCTGGTACAGAGTTCAACAAGTTGTGAATTTAAGTGACTCCACGATCATTTACTCTGTATTTCTCCAACTTCTCTACCAAAATATCTAAACATGGAAACATAATGCCTAGAGTATTTTCCTCTTCTTAAGTATAATAACCCAATGAAAAAAAATATAGTTTGTGTGGCAGGATTTGTTTTCATTGGCTTATTTCTATGTTAACCTGCACCTTGGAAAGATTCCAAGAAGCCTGGTAGGTACTGTTTGTAAAAGAGAGAATTCAGGCTGTGGGTGAAAGGGTGGGCAGGACAGGAAGTCAGGGGCAGTAGGGCAGGAGGGGGGAGGGGGTCTTCGTGCGGAAGTGAACAGTCACAAAGTCAAACTTTACATGCTTAATTTCTCTGCAAACACTGGAGATCGCATTTAGTATGTCATTTTTTTCTTTTTCAAAATTTGGAGTTGGGAGAGACACCCTAGATCAGCATTCTTCCGGGTCCTCCTGTTTCTAAATTTGTCTGAAGTCCCAAAACCAAGAGATCACCAGCCTGACCCATGGATTTATGAGTCTCACCTCACCATCTTGCGGCTGGGATTTCAGAGCAGGCTTGCTTTTCTCCTGGCCCTGGAGACTTTCACATAGTCAATCTCGGAAATTTACTTCCTTCAGGCTTAGTTTCCAAAAAAGGATACTGAAGGAAAAATGTTTAGAAAAATAGATGCAAGCAAATCGCAGGAAGTTCACAGTGCTGAAGAAGGCAGTGAATTACGCACGCAAACCTACAGCTTTGTTGTGTATCTCAACAAACGTGACATTTCTAGTGAGATGTCGCCACATGATGACCTGCACATTCGACTTCATTATTCAGGCCTCAGCTGGAGCAATCCAAGTTTAAAGTTGTTTCTAGGCCTTAAGAAAAGAAACTACTTTCTTTCTACAGAAAATCTCTCTCTAGAGAGATGTGTGTATTATGGGTTGTCTTTTCATAAAACTTTTAAAAAACACTGTGAGTATGAAGGTAACATACTCAACCCATGAAAACTGTCCAATCCCCAAGAGTGAAAATGTTTATTAAGAATATTCTGGTGCTAGAAACAAGTATTTTTATCCAATTCTGTAGCCCTTAAAAAATAAGATAAATGAGTCCTTTTGTTTGAAACGTGTTCAAAGCTTTAAATTTAAAACACAATACGAGATGATGGATTCCATTTTTATTACCCAAGGCAGAATGAAATTCTCTTGTCTGAAATGTAAAGAAAACCTTTTCTCTCTGTTTTTTTCAGGTTGCTTAATGAACAGAATAACTTCTCTCCCCTGTGAACTGTCTCCCGCTGCCACAGAGGGGAGTGTAAGCTAAGGAAGACCCAGAAGAAAGACCAGAGAGAGGAGAAAGACATCCAAAATCCAACGGTAACAAAGTGGCTGTAATGCAGCAGTGATACAGAATTCAAATCACAATGCAGAACAAATACGGTTCCTTGTTTATGCCACTGTAGGTGGAGGACGGCAAGAATTCTGTAACGATGCCACAGAGTAGAGCCATTATTTCTTATTGCAATTTGGGAAACAATACAATATAGCTTTCTCCTCTCTGCCTAGTTTGTAAAATAAACTCTAGTAAGAGAATAATTGAATCTGAGGACCAGAATGCCAGATAAAAAATACAGAATATTGGATACATGTAACAAACAAACAACCCCTCTCACTTGACATTCCTTAAGACAAGCAAATTGTCCTTAAAAAATTTAAATTGCTTGTAATTGGGTATTTCAGAATGTTTGAAAGGATATAAATAAAATGAAAATAAAATTCCCCTAGTTACAAGTACATTTATTCCAACAGGAAAAAAAGAATGACTCAAACTACTATAGTGTTAAATTCTGAGTGTATAAATAGGAGAGAATCATTTGACGTTAACATTTTATTGATAACTTGCAAAAAAAGGAAACAGCTTGTTTAACCTTATTTGTCTTAAAAATTAAATAAACTTTGTCACCTTAGTTAGGCCACAGGTTAATTTATTAACCTGACTATATAGG
Source organism: Phocoena sinus (assembly GCF_008692025.1). Lineage (NCBI taxonomy): Eukaryota > Metazoa > Chordata > Mammalia > Artiodactyla > Phocoenidae > Phocoena > Phocoena sinus. The sequence continues at coordinate 182,134,760 of NC_045763.1, read as the reverse complement.
CAGAGGAGAAGTACATTTGTGTCTGGTGTATTTGAAACATTGCAGATTTTACATTAATGCAATTTGATTCAATGAAGTACTGCTCCATCCCTGTATGCGACTAAATGAAACTTACAAAATAAATAACTAGTAAAAGTGTGTATTAGCATCTAGTCAGACAGAGGGAAAGCATGGACATTTTTAAGACTTATAATTCCTTTCCAGAAATGTTTGCTTGTCTACAATTAAATTTAAACATACACCAGCAGCATAAGGGAGCAGACCCATCTTGCAACGTACTCACCAACACTGAGCATTATTGCTTTATTAATTCTTACCAGATTAAACCCCTCAGGATGTTGTTGTTCTCTAATTTATAGTTGTTAAATAGATACATACATAGATAGACACCATTTTGTATTGAGTTTCAGACTTTTATTATGCAAACTTAAAACACACAAAATTAGAGAGCACAGTATACTGAGTTTCCAAATACCCATTACTTGGATTTAACAATTGTTAACATTTAGCCTTTTTTTCTCCATCTATATTTTACCTTTAACAGATAAAGTTCTTTTCTCCATAATGCCATTTTCAAACCCCCCAAATTATAGAAATTTCTTAATATAATCTAATGCACTTACTATTGCATCTTCTCCAGTTTCTCCAAAATGTCTTTTTATACTTGATTTGTTTAGATCAGAATCCAAAGTCCACACGTTGCATTCTGTCAGTGCATCTCCTAAGTCTATAACAGTGCTTCCTAATTATGTTTATTTGTTGGAAAAAAAAAACATTAATTTGTCCTCTAGTCACCCCAGGGAGTGAATGAGGCAAATTATGTCCTCGTGGTTCTGTTTACCACGTTTCCTTACTCCTTATATTTCTTGTAAACTAGTCATTTTATCTAGAAACTTGATTAGATTCAGTCGGAACTTTGGGGCAAAAATTACTCCAGAGATCATGCTGTGGACTGTCTACTGCATCAGTCAAGAGGTTCTGATGTCTGAGTGCTCTATTTTTTTATTTTAGCTGTTTTTCTTCTTTACTGTAAATAAGAACTTTCCCCCCCCCAAATAAGAATTGTATATTTTTGATAAAGACAAAAGTATAATCCTGAGTTCATTCTAATATTGCTATTTTATTACAGAGCTACGTTATTATATGGGTACTAAGGATTATAGAGCATTTACTTAAATGCTGTATTTTATATTTGGTCTTTTTCCTCTTATTCTGAAAAGCATGATTCCTAAAAATATCACAGTAATTATTTATACACTTTTATCAAATATGTATTTTAACAAAATAATAATGCCAACGCCATCACTAACTAAGCCCGCTGAGTACAGTTTAAGACTTCTTGGTTTTTTGTTTTGTTTGCTTTGTTTTTTTGGTCTTAGGCTTACACAGTCAAATGCTATGTTTTAAAATAACTTAAAATAATTATTAAAAATAAATTATTTAATTATTTTACTTAATTAATTTTATTAAAAATAAAATAATTATTCCCTCTGTAGTAACTTGCTATAGAGTTAGGTTTGTTTATTTCAGTGGATGTTTGATTTGAGGAAAATTCTTTGGATTTGATTTGATTTGAACTTTGTAAAACATTAAGTGGGTCTGTATTCAAAGCTTCAAGACAAAGTACAGAGAGTTCTAGGGTCCTACTTTTTGTCCAGAGATCTGTAGATGACCAGTTTTGTGACTGTTCCGTTTAACGTTTCATTGTTCCTTTTGAAATGCAGACAAGTAGATACACGGGCTCATGTTGGCTCCCTCTTCTTCCACAAACTACAGCATTCCATGCAGTTGTCTGCTTCTTATAAATGTCATTTTATTTTAATTGAAATATAGTTGGTTTACAATGTTGTGATAGTTTCTGGTGTGATTCAGTTATACATATACATATATATACTCTTTTTCAGATTCTTTTCCATTATAGGTTATTACAAGATAATGAATATAGTTCCCTGTGCTATACACCAGGTCCTTGTTGTTTACCTATTTTATATATAGTAATGCACACTTGTTAATCCCAAGTCCCTAATCTATCCTCCCCTTTCCATTTTGATAACCGTAAGTCTGTTTTCTATGTCTGTGAGTCTATTTTTGTTTTGTAAATAAGTTCATTTGCACCATTGTTTAGATTCCATATATGTGATATCATATGGCATTTGTCTTTCTCTTTCTGACTTACTTCACTTAGTATGATTATCTCCAGGTCCATCCATGTTGCTGCAAACAGCATTATAAAAATGTCTTTTTATAGTGTCTTTGAGTTACAATTCAGGTTCATGCAATGTATTTGGTTGATGTGTAATTAAGTACTTTTAAGGATGTAGTTTGCTGGTTCTTAATGTGACTACAATATTAATCTTTCAAACCAGATTTTAAACATCTTCACAGCCAAGACTATCTTTTACCATATCTACTGTACTTTCCACTCTACCTAGCCCAGTGATCATTTTCTTTCTCTCTTCCTTCCTTCCTTTCTTTCTTTCTTTCTTTCTTTCTTTCTTCCTTCCTTCCTTCCTTCCCTCCTGTCTTTCTTTCCTTCTTTCTCTTTTTCTTTCTTTCTTTTTTTCTTTCCTTCCTTCCTTCCTTCCTTCCCTCCTGTCTTTCTTTCCTTCTTTCTCTCTTTCTTTCTTTCTTCTTTCTTCTTTCTTCTTTTCTTTCTTTCCTCTATTGAGAACTTTTATGATCTACCTTCTTAGCAAATTTCATATATACAATACAGTATTGGAATTTAAGTTGGTACAACCATTATGGAAAATAGTCTGAAGGTTCCTCAAAAAAATTAAAAATACAATTGGCTTGTGATCCAACAGTCCCACTTCTGGGTATATATCCAAAAGAAATGAACCTATTTGCTTATTTATCTATCTCTTTCTCCCTTCTAGGAAGTTGGCCCCTTAAAGACAAAGCACCATTCAGGGTGCTTCACAGGTAGCAAACATTTACTAGACAACAGCTAACAGTTAAACTAAACTGAACCCACATCTGCTAGTTATCATTACTATTAAGAATTATAACCTAATTTTGGTTTAAGTTCTTATTTTTAAGTTTTAGACATTTCATCTTTATTTCTGTTCCCCATGCTATATTTCTGTGTAATGTAGAAGAAGAATGTACTTTTCTCAAAGAGAAATAAAATCCAAAACATTTAGTGCTTTCTCTAAGAAAATAATTTAGAGAAGACAGTATCTGAATTCTCTAAAAGAGGCTTCAAATAAAGCAGATTATTTGACTGTTTCTGCAATTTGAAATGTTGTTCTCTCATGAAACTATTTGTTTCTTCAAAATGCATCTCAAGCTCTGCTTCCATTTATTTACATATTGTATATTATCTGCTGGCAGCTAAAACATTTGCATGCAGTTTATCCATCTCTGAAAGACTGAGAAAGCAGGGTTTGCTTGTAGGACCAAGAGTTTGGGGACAAAGGGTACAGGAGACTGGAGGCCATCAATGTGCTGGCATGAGGTTCAAATTAGGGCTCACATGCCCTGGCATCAGAGAAACCCACACGATACCACCTACTGGAAGTCAGACAAACTCTTCAGATCACTGGGGCACCTCCTCAGGATGGTCCCCACTAACCCTGATCTCCTTCCTTGCTTTATTTTTCTCCAAAGCTTGCCATTTTAATTCTAAAAGTCCTATAGGACCTGAGAGGTTACCTTACTTGTGATATATAAATATGTAGGTTTTATAAACACACACACAGAATAATGAGACTCTGGACTAGAGAGAGACTTTTAATTATTCACTCTATTTGTTGCCCATGGCTACTATAAACAATAACCAAGAATTTATCAGCTTACAACAACAGAAAGATAATCCAAGATCCAAGATAATCCAAGATCAACTCCTCCTCTCAAGATCCTTATTGAATCACACCTTTTTTCATATAAGGGAGTGTGAACCTCTTTTGCCATCTAAGGGAATATTCACAGATTCTAGTATTAGGACATGGATGTGTCATTTTAGAGGCCACCGTCCAGCCCACCTCACTCACAGGTGTTGTGTTTGCTACCAACAGGGAGACGAGAGAGGTCCTAAAGGCACCTCATATACGGTAGAGTTGTATCATAGAAGAACTCAGAAGCTATGAAAATTGGAGTTTATAGAGGATGAGGGCCACGATGGCCCCTCTTCCCCTTCAGAAATGGAGATGCAGCAATATTTGCTCTGGAATGTAAACAAATCCCCTCGGTGAGCAGGAAGGAAGTTCCTTGGGTTTTTACTACCCTAGAGTGTAAGCAAATGGGTCCAGGCTGGTTTCCTTGTCCATAGGGTGGAAATGAGTGGCTCTGGGGAGAGGCGGGAAGTGCCCTTATGTCCCCAGGCATGTGTTCTTTAGAGTTGCTACCCCATCATTCTTTAACCCAGGTTGACAGGAATTTCTGCTAAGAGAGCCCTGATGTGCAGAAATGGAAAACATTCATGAAGCATTGCTTCCCAAGAGTCAATATTTAGAGTATTATAGATTCTATTATTGATCTTGTTTATGGAATAACTAGAGGATAAACTACCTGAGGGCAAGCATTCGTCTGTTTTGTTCACTGCTATGTCTTCAGACTCTAGAAGTGAGTCTGGCACGTACAAGGTGCTTGATAGTTTGCCAAATGAATAAATAGCATCTTGCAAAGGGCCGCTTACCAATGCCCAGGAGAGTGGCAAATGCTCTGGGCTTCTCCCCGTCCACACTGGGCCTCCAGGGGCAGCACCTAACCACCACCAGCTGGAGCGGATTCGAGTAAGGAAGCCATACAAAGTGGGTAGTGTTTACCACAGCAGTCATAGTAGGAATACTTTCTTCTAGCTTTCCTCCCAGAACCTGAGTTTTAAAGAATGATTAATATACTTACCAAAGCCATCAACAGCCTTTTGGGAGTGTGCCTATTTAACTAGAAATATAGAAGAAGAGTGAGATTAGCTGAATAAATTAGGTCTTCCAAACCCTTATTTTGTCATAATTTAAAATTATGTTTAACCTCTGTAATTTATGTATGTTCTTTACTGCTGGTTACAGTTACCAGATAATTGTTATCTTTCAATCATATGGTCTCAGAAAGCATGGTCTCCAGGGATAAATTTTTTTTTAATGCCATTTGTTTCTAAACAGACTGAGATTAGGGATACAATGTGAGGTAGGAAACAAGTCAAGATTCCACGAGAACAAGTGCACCTCCGGTAGCTCTTATTCACCTGTAGGTTTTACCAATGAACACACACATCTCCACCAAATCCCAGCTCAAGGCATGACTTACAGGCTCTGAAAGACAAGAACATCTCCAGGCAGTTCTCAGAAGCCACGTGAAGGTCACTCCCCTGATTTATTATACGCCTGCATTGCACGGTGGTCTTCTTCTTCTTGCCACTTACCACATTAGTAGTTTTATATTTATTTGTGAATGTTTTCTTATATATGTCTTCCCAAGCCTCCACGAGGACAAAGACTGTCCCTGTTTTGCTCCCAATTATAAACCAGATACATAGTACCATGCCTCATATATAGCAGATGATCAGGAAATATATCTCAGGAGGAAGGAAGGAAGGCAGAAAGGCAGGAAGGAAGGAAGGAAGAAAGAAGGGAAGGAAGGAAGGGAGGGAGGAAGGGAGGGAGGGAGGGAGGGAGGGAGAGAAGGAAGGAAGGAAGGAAGGAAGGGAGGGAGGGAGGAAGGGAGGGAGGGAGGGAGAGAAAGAAGGAAGGAAGGAAGGAAGGAAGGAAGGAAGGAAGGAAGGAAGGAAGGAAGGAAGGAAAGAAGGAAGGAAGGGAGGGAGGGAGAGAAGGAAGGGGAAGAATCTCGTTTGCCCTCATTGTCTCCTTGTCAGGACAACTATAGCTGATTTCCTGTAAGTCCCAGGGATCTTCTCCAGTGGATTCTTTCTCTGGGTATCAGCCTTCTCACAGTGGCAAAATCTGCCTTCGAAAAGTTGAATATCTGCCTAAAACTCTAGCAAGCTCTCAGATTCTTTCTCCTCATTCTGTTGCATTAGACTTCCTTTAAATCCAGGTATCCCGGCCTGGGATCCCAGGCAAAGAAGGAGAAAAAGGCCATCTGCTCTATAAATTAAAAGTTCATAGCCTTTAACACTCCTGACTGATATCAATGCTGCAGTGAATAGACAGAGGAATGTGGAAACGTGGTTCGATTTCCTTTGGCATCAGCAGCCGGGTCTTGTGATACTGCTCCTCCAGAAGTGCTCTTTGACGAATGGTACCCCAGTGATGCGAGCAGGTGATGGTAGCCAGAGCTTCAGAGGCAGTCGCCTGCCCTTCTAACTGGTTGATGGATCTACAGAGCCTGAGCCAGAGGGACCCAGGGTGATAACTGCGGCCATCTTTCTCTTTTATGATTTCTCTTTCTTTTCATTAGGTTCGACATCTTTGAGATTGAGCTTTGTAACTAACTATTAGCCCAAGGCAAGGACTGGGAAAATGAGAATTTTCTGAGAAAGTGACCCCCACCCCCAAACACAAAGTGTGAACAATTGTACTTAGGACCTGCCATGAAAGGAACTTGAGCTTGGATTTATGTCCAGATACTGCAGTTGATTTGATAAAGTAAAATGAAACCAGCACCCTCTGTACCTTCAGGCAGACCCAGGGACTTTCAAAAAGAAGTATTTCTATTAGCTTTATCTTTCTGTGTTGTGGGATTTGAAATGAAATTCTGGGTCCGCTCAGTACCCACAAAAGACTTTCTCCTGCCATCAGTGATGAGCCAGGAAAGGCAGGTCGTAATAAACAAGACAAGAAGAGGAAACACAGCAAACCAAGGGTGCCTTGTCAGGAGGCCAGGCATTTCGGCCCCGTATCAAGTGTGAGGACCCACAAAGCAGCGTCTGTCTGGGATGGATGTCTAGAAAGCCACCAATGGGCCACTCAAGTGTTTATTACTCTGTTTGGTTGGAATCCTCATGTACGATTATTATAGTTTGAGTTCTGGGAAGTTGAAACAACGCTGCTTCAGGTTTTTAGCTTCAGCTCAAAGGTTTTCCTTTCCAAACTACAGTAACAGCTTGGCACAGGGCTAACTCCAAGAGTGAATGAACACACTCTTCTCTCTAGAAAATTCACAGTAAAACTTCTTACTCAAAAATTTTTAGCCATTACTTCCATAACAAGAGGCATTTTTTTCTACTTATTTTGTGAAAAGATAGAATTTCCCCACCTAAGACACTTTTCCTCCTGCTCAGATAAAGACTAAAGGAGCTGTGCCAGTCCAGAAAATCTCAAGGAAACAGCTGAAAACAAGAATTCAAAAAAAAAATAAAAGAGAATTCCCAGCTCGGAATGCCTGGGGCCCCAACTGATAAAGAATGCAGTTTTCCTGATTAAAATAAATTAATTAGCCTAATAAATGAGGGAAGAGTATGGAATGAGAAAGAGAATTATTCCTGTTTAATGTGTTTATTCGGGTCCTGCGGGGACACAAGGTCTATAAAAATTCTGAAGGGAATTAAAACACATGTGTACCAACAATGTGTTGTTTCCCTTCTCTACCAAAGGACCAGAAGCTTCCAGAATCCTGTAGAAAACATTTACCTACAGAGCATCTATTAGAAGAAATCAGTGATTTCTCCATTGAAGTGTATCATTGTTTATCTAATTTTTTTTAAGCAGTAAAACATCCTTGTCAAGAATACTCCCTTATACTTTAAATAGTCCCTCTTTTCTCCAGAGTACTCAGTTGTGTCCTTTTTCAGTATTAAAAAAAAAAAAAAGCAGAAATAAAAGTCTCAGCAAAAATCTTTGAAAATGGTTAAGAACAAGTGGGTATTAAGACTAAGATTTGAGTATGCTTAAAAACACTTTTAACTGAATACACTAATATCTCAGAAGCTTAGGATATTGGGGGGAAAATATGAGATAGATTACTTCATCTCAAATTTCTTATCAGTTATTGTGATAAACAGTCGATGATATCCTTTTAAGATGAAAAAAATTATAAAATACGTGCAGTAACCAATGATCAGCAGATTTATTGAATGCTTACAATTCACAAACTCCTAGTTGGGCTTTAAAAGATGCACAAAGAGGGGCTTCCCTGGTGGCGCAGTGGTTGAGAGTCCGCCTGCCGATGCAGGGGATGAGGGTTCGCGCCCCGGTGTGGGAAGATCCCACATGCCGTGGAGCGGCTGGGCCCGTGAGCTATGGCTGCTGAGCCTGCGCGTCCGGAGCCTGTGCTCCACAACGGGAGAGGCCACAACAGTGAGAGGCCCGCGTACCGCAAAAAAAAAAAAAAAAAAAAAAAAAAAAAAAAAAAAAGATGCACAAAGAGGAAAAGCAAATAGTCCTTGCCTTTGACAAGTGTATAACCTAGTTGGTGATTTAAAGCTTGAACACATGGAAAAGTAACCTTTGTAGGTAATGCTGTCAGATAAGGTGAATTAACAACAAGTGTCTTGGCTTGTCAAGAGAGCAGGGCGTTCCTTCCAATCAAGGAATGTTTCTTCCTGATCAAGGAACTGTTCTGTGTAGCAGAGGAATTAGGTTTTACAGGCAGAGCAGGCATAAGCTAGGCAGCGCTTTAGTTATCTTCTTTTGTGAAAACCACCCCACAACTTAGTAGACTAAAAATCATAATGTTTATTAAAATAACCCAGGGGAGTTCCCTGGTGGTCCAGTGGTTAGGATTCGGTGCTTTCACTACCATGGCCTGTGTTCAATCCCTGGTCAGGGAACTGAGATCCTGCAAACTGCATGGAGCAGCCAAAATAATAATAACCCAGGACTCTGTGTGTTAACTGGGCTCATCTAGAAAGTTCTCCTAACTTGTATAACATCACCTGGAGCCACTTAGTTGCATCCAACTGGTCAACTAGCTGGTTTGGAATGTCCAAGAAGGCTTCCTCTGCATGGCTGATGCCTCAGAGCGTCCTTGTGCAATGTGTCCACAGGGTCAGCTTGGGTGTCCTCACAGGATGGTGGTCAAGGCTCCTTATAGGACTTACATGTGCGGCTGTTAAGAGAGAAGAGGTGAAAGCCACCAGTCTGCTTTGAGGCCAGTCCCAGAACTGTCTAGCACAGCCTTACATTTGCCACGTCCGATGGTCAGAGAAAGTCACAAGCCCATTCCAGACTCAAAGGGAAGGGAAATAGATTCTTCCTTGTCAGAGCAGACAAGAGAAAAGAAAGTGATGGTGACTTTTTTTTGGAGACCATCATAAGCAGAGAAAGAGAGGGGATAGAATATACCTCCTTCCCCGTATATTGATCTCTGAATATAAAAACCAGTTTTTATTTTTAAGAGGTTTTCTATGTGCTTGGCCATATACTAACCATAGGAGAAAAGAAATCTATTGATTGGCCCCAGAGTTCAAAGCTCTCAGCCATATTGTTGTTTTTGTGGTCCTGGGGTATTTTTCACATAGGTTCTTATTTCCAAATAAGTTAAAATATAAGAATAACCAAAAAATAAACCTTTACTCCTCAAGGAGAATCAAGAATATAACAGAAGTTGTGTCTGACACATGAAGGTTATAGGCAAGTAGAAAAAATAACGGCATGCAGAATGCTACACAGAGGCCTATGGAGAGATTTTCGTCTTCAGACGAGAATTTTCTTTGCTGTCCAGTTGCTTTCCTGGTGAGTTCCAGTTACCCCAATTTAAGTAACATTTAAATCCAAATGCACATGTCTACCAATTATCAGGAAGACACTTCTATGGTGGCAACTCTAGATTATCAACTAAATGGAAAGAACTGTGTCCCATATGTTCTGCCTGGCACCTCACCAATTCTCTGTAAATGGCCATTAATAATACCATGTCGTTGGAATTTTAAGGCGAACCAATAAATAATACTACTGTTTCCCCCCCCCTTGAACTCTAAGCCCAACAGTAAACAAAAAGTAATGCACAAAGAAATGAAAAGATCAGCTTTATCACAGACGGAAACTGAGTTGGAAGATGTAGCTGAGCTCTGCAATCGTGGGCTTCCCAGTACAGAACTTACCTGCCCAGATTCAGACCTCGTTTAGGTGCAGGGCCTGTCCCCTGCAAACTATTCTGCATGGCAGGCCAGACTAGGCAGCAGCTTGCGGAGAAAGGCAGGCTCCTGGCAGGAGAGAAGAAGACAGGGCTGAGTAATACATGCTCATGTCTACTTCCCAAATTTACCAGTCAATTCACTCTTTCTTCTCCAGGGAGAGGGGAGTGACAGGGCAAGATAAAAAGCAAAGGGTATTTAGAAAAAATCCTTTCTTACAGAAGTCTGATGAGTGGAGATGCATTGTCCCCATGAACAGTTCCTTTTAAATATACATACTTAAATATTAATGTAATAGATATTAATATCAGAAATATAAAATACATACACCTTGACCAACCAGAATTGAGTAGTTTCTTCCTAGGACCGCTGTTTGTCATGTCTCACTTTCTTGCATCCCACTTCTAAGTCCAAATAATCTCCAGAAGGTTTAAAATCAAGAGAGAGAGCCAAACACACACACGTCATGTGCAAATGAAAAGAAGAAAATGTGAATTAAGAAAATCTTCACAGTGGTCAGCACTCTTAATATAAAAAGCCGAGGGAAAACACTAAGAGCTTCACCTATACCTAATTGGAATTTGCAACAGTAAAGAGGAAGATAAATGTGCTTTTGAGAAAGTAGATCCCACAGGGAACTATACCCAATATTTTGTAATAACCTATAAGGGAAAAGAATCTAAAAAGGAATATATATATATATATATATATAAACTGTTTATTCAGTATATAAATATATATATATAAACTGAATCACTGTGCTGTACACCTGAAACTAACACAATACTGTAATCAACTGTACTTCAATTTAGAAAATTTTAAGTAAAAAAGAAAGTAGGAGGTCTGGTTTGAACAAAAGAAAATAGCTATTCCCTCACATCCTGTGATAGCAAAGATGGCTTCAAAAACTAACAAAATATTCCAAAGTTTCTACCCTTTATGAAGATTGCAATTCGTGTTCTTCAAAATCTTATTATTGATGTTTATAAGGCAATTCACCAGATCTTAAAAATCATGATTATTCAGCCCTCAGGATGCCACCACGTATAGAGTTTGCAGAATTGAGAACCTCCCTCCATCGAGCCCGTGGATACAGTCCCAAATGTACACCAGTTCCGTGGTGGGCTTTGGGCTGGTGGTTTTTCTTCCTTTCTTCCCAGCTTTAGTGTTCCTGCTTCAGCTCTCAGTGTTAACCTGTTCTTGCCCTCGCCGTGGGCCGTTCCTGCATCCTCCAGTCTGACGGATATTCATCTCTGCTCACAGCTTGCAGGTGGGAGCCTCAGCCGAGGAGCCTCGGTGTCAAGAAATCAGCAGCTGCTCGTATATCACCCTGGTCATTAGCGGAGGATCACGGTGGACCTTTGCCCAGTGCACCTTGCTATGGCAGGAGAAGGGCTATAAAACCCTAGGCCCTGTCAGCCGTTGTCGCTTAGGTGAGAATTTATCAGGTCTCTGAGTGCCCTGTGACTGGATTATTATGAATAATGAATGAGGCTTTATGCTACACAGAAGCATTAATAAGACGGGGATGCCTGGGAGAAATTCCGGGCACCTCAATCACACCGACCCCCCCGGGTTGGTGGCACCACAGCATGTGAGCCTGCCACATCCTGGTATCTGTAGCTGAAGTCAGGTCCTCCTGGAGTGACAGAGCAAGCTCCACCATCTGAGATTCAGCCTGTGGGTGGTCATAAAGGACAAAGAAGGATGCTGTGTGTCCACGCTGGTAAGAGCAGACACAACAAATTTCAGATTCCTTTATAAAAAAATCCAAATATGTAATATCAACATCAGTTTTACTACCACCTGAATGCCAGAGTCCAGTGTTGAAACAGAAGCCTTGTGAGAAATTTCTAATATATAAATGCAAGCGTTTTTCATGACTCAGATATTTGGGATTTGGAGAGATGAGTTTTGCCACTTTTTCTTTTTTTCTTTTCTTTTCTTTTATTGAAGTATAGTTGATTAATAATGTGTTAATTTCTGCTGTACAGCAAAGTGATTCAGTTATATATATGTGTGTATATACATATATATATATATATATATATATATATATATATATTTACACATTCTTTTTACCATTCTTTTCCATTATGGTTTATCACAGGATATTGAATAAAGTGAGTTTTGCCACTTTTCTAGGTGTGGCTGGTCCTGTGTGAGTCTCAGAAATTTTACATGACCTCAAAGAAAGGTAGGCTTAGGAAAGAGAAGGGAGAGAGCCCCAGATCAGACAGAGAACGGGGGGTCTCAGATCCATGTGGGTGGAAATCATTTTCTCAAACTGAGTGAGGCCTACGGCAAAGAGCTGATCCCTCCTCCAGAACATCTCAGAACATTCCATTCACTTTCTTCCAGGATTCCTAAGTGTTGTTGAACAAACAAGGCCATCTGAATATCCTTCTCAGGTAAACATTGTTTGATGGAACGAGGTGAAGAACAACATTTGCTCCTCTGATTTTCCATCTAAATCTCTTTCCACGTTTCGAAGGCCGAGGGCCACACAATGTGTTGATTCATCTTCTTCAACAGACTCACTGGCCAGCTCTCACTCAATCCAGTTTCATTCTGCAAACATTTTCTGAGCATTTAAAATTTTTAGGACTGGGGGAAATTAAAAAAAAAAAAAAATCGCCTTTCCCTAAATGAGTTGGTATTCAAGAATAATATCGGGAAGGGAATCTCTTTCTTATTGCACCAACGGTAACCCAGACATGAATACTCCAGCTAAGAAATGTGGCGATAAAACTCCTCTTCCCGGGGCTAAAGTGTGGGTGGAACACAGGATCTGCAGGTACAGGGCTGCCTGGGGCTCCCACTTCACTTCTCTCACTCCTGGTTTGCCATCTGTAAAATGAGGGTGGTAGAGATGATTTCTTAAATCCCACCCAGGGTAGAATTCTAAGACCCGTAATTGGCTTAGAGAGACTCAGAATATTTGCACTCCCACTGCTCTTGTAACCATGAGGAGGAAGAAATCAGAGCCAGAAATACTTTAAAGAGTGGATCCTGAGGGAATCTCCCTCTGATCTTGGTGCCAGGAAGGAAAGCTATTCCTGGTCCTTCGGATAAATAGACGTTATCAAGTGCAGTTACAACAGCAACTTGACAGCTCTGCTTCCCTCTCAATGTGTTTTGCCCATTCTCTTTCCATCTAGATGGAGGGCTTCCTTCCCTCTTATATTCCTAGACATTTTTGTAGTCTAGAATTATAGACTTTTTGGCACTGGAAGTGCACTGTGAGTTGGTCAAGTTCAATGTCCTCTAGTTTCCTTCCTCTGAAAGTCTGCCAGACATTCCAACCCCTCCCAGGCAGCCCCTCCCTCCACCGACTCTGCTGTTTCACTTCTTAGGTACTTAAATAGTAGCTTGGACAATGCAATCTTCATGCATGAGATTCATCTCTTCCGAAGATCCCTCAAGACAGACATTGTGTCTTAAATTACTTTGAATTCTTCGTAGAGTCTAACAATGTTTTCCTCACAACATTTATTGAATTATAATTTATTAAGCATCTACTGGGTGTCAGACAATGTGCTGGTCCTATGGCTACAAAGATGGTTAGCATACATTTCTTGTCCTCACAAACTGCAGCGTCTGGTAGATCTTCAATGTTGGAGCAATGCATTTGTCAGGGTTTAGATGACATCCATCCTCGGGGGAAAGATGAAGCCATATGAACTGGATATAAGAAGCGTCAGTTAAGAAGCTAACAGTTTAAACTATGGTATCCAAAGGGCACTGAATAGTTAATGTGCTGGTGTCAGTCCTAAAGTGTGTTCCCAGTGTCAAAGTGGCCTTGACATCATCTTTCTTTATTCAACATCAACGCGCATGCTTTGGATGAAGGTCTTGAGGGCATGCCTGTCCAATTTGTGGCTAAGAGTAATTGTCAGCTCCTTGAATTATTAACTTAGGATCCAAAAGGAACTTCTTAGGTTCAAATAATGACCTGCATCTAGGAAAGTGGAATTTCCCATGATGAAATAGGATCCTGGGTTTGAACACCCCAAACCAATTCTATGAGGGTAGAAGCAGGGAATGTGCTGTGTGTGTCTTCAGCAACAGCATGCTTAGCATGAAACAATGTATCTTTTAAAAAAATCTCAGACCAGTATCCAGAATATGTGACATCTGCAATAGCAAACACCTGTAGTGTTGAACTGAGGCATGGGTGTCACATTTATAAGAAGGATTTACAGTCAGACCGTATACATACAGAGAAGGGAAGCCTGAGAGTCCCAGCGACTCAAAGTCATGTCCTAAGAGGAAGGACTGAAGGAACTGAGGTTGTTTTGCTTGAAGAAGAAAAGAAGTAGGAACATGGCATCATCTTCAATTACCTGGAAGATGGTGGAGGAGGGATTAAATTCACTCTCGGTAAACCTAAAGAGATGGTAGGAAACTCATGAAGATAAATTTCAGCTCTATATGAGAATGACTTTTCAACCAGCCACCTCAACAGATGCATTTGAGAGGTGACAAGTATAGCAGAGAAAATTGAGGGAAACCCCAGTTTTCTAGTGCTTCTTCTCTCCCAACCTTTTGACAACATATTATGTACGTTTTAAAATTTTTATTGGAGTATAGTTGGTTTACAATGTTGTGTTACTTTCTGCTGTACAGCAAAGTGATTCAGTTAAATTGATACATATACATATGTCCATTCTGTTTTAGATTCTTTTCCCATATAGGTCATTACAGAGTATTGAGTAGTTCCCTGTGCTATACAGTAGGTCCTTATTAGTTATCTATTTTATGTACAGTAGTGTGTATATGTCAATCCCAATCTCCCAATTTATCCCTCCCCCCTTATGCCCCCAGTAACCATAAGTTTGTTTTCTACATCTGTGACTCTATTTCTGTTTTGTAAATAAGTTCATTTGTACCATTTTTCTTAGGTTCCACATATAAGCAATGTCATGTGATATTTGTCTTTCTCTGCCTGACTTCACTCAGTACAACAAATTCTAGTTGCATCCATGTAACTGCAAATGGCATTATTTCATTCTTTTTTATGACTGAGTAATATTCTATTGTCTATATGTACCACATCTTCTTCATCCATTCCTCTGTTGATGGACATTTAGGTTTCTTCCATATCTTGGCTATTACAAATAGTGCTGCTATGAACATTGGGATGCATGAATCTTTTCAAATTATGGTTTTCTCCAGATATATGCCCAGGAGTGGGATTGCTGGATCCTATGGTAGCTCTATTTTTAGTTTTTTAAGGAACCTACTGTTCTCCATAGTGGCTGTACTAGTATACATTCCCACCAACAGTGTAGGAGGGTTCCCTTTTCTCTACAACCTCTCCAGCATTTACTGTTTACAGACTTTTTGTATTGAAATGACTCTGTTTCAGGAAAGCTGCAGAGACTTTGTTTATGAGTACTGATTCAGTGTATCAATCACATAGTAAGAAGTCATTTGTGCTATTCAGAATACATGATACCACATATATGAAAATTTCACCTCTATACACCCCCACTGGAAGATGACATAGAAGGACCATTAGCTAAATATATCCTGAAGGTGAAACATAAGTTAAGAGATGAGCTAATGCCCGATGGAAAGCCTTCTGTAATTCTACTTGGAGAATTGGAAAACTAGGAAGAGAAAAGAGGGGCCCCGCAGAGCCAAGAAAAACAGAGGCTCCACACACGGAGACTTTGGGACTCCGCCCACCCAAAGGGAGCCCTCCTTCCCCAACACACTGAACTAACAGAGGCACCAGGTGGCCTGGTTTGTTTTCTTTTCCTTTTTCCAGTTTTACTGAGAAATAATTGACATTCATCACTGTATAATTTTAAGATGTACAGCATGATGGTTTCATTTCCATATATTGTGAAATGATTACCACAATAGGTTTAGTTAACATCCATCATCTCTTATAGGTTCAATAAAAAGACAAGAAAAAAAATGATTTCTTGTGATGTGAATTCTCAAGATCTACTCTCTTAGTGCTTGTGTAGTACGCCACACTGCAGTGTTAACGGCAGCCATCACGTCCCAAGTACTTTTCCTCTTTCATCTGGAAGTTTGTACCTTTTGACTCTCTTCCTCCAAATCCCCATCCCCCCACCCCTGCCTCTGGTAACCACATATCTGATCTCTTTTTCTGCCAGTTTGGTGGGTTTTGTTTTTGTTTTTTAAGATTTCACATATAAATGATACCCTATAATACTTGTCTTTCTCTGACTTGTTTCACTTAGCATCTTGCCTTCAAGGTCCATTGATGTTGTCACGAATGGTAGGATTTCTTTGTTGTTGTTGGGGTTTTTTGGTTTTTTATTGTAGTAAAATTGCTTTACAATGTTGTGTTAGTCTCTGCTGTACAGTAAAGTGAATTAGCTATATGTATACATATATCACCTCCATCATGGACCTCCCTCCCACCCCCACCCCCATCCCACCCACCTAGGTCATCACAGGGCACCGAGCTGAGCTCCCTGTGCTATACAGCAGGTTCCCAATATCTATTTTACACATGGTAGTGTATTTATGTCAAACCTAATCTCCCAGTTCATCCCATCCTCCCCTTCCCCCCCACCCCCGTGTCTACATGTCCATTCTCTATGTCTACATCTCTATTCCTACCCTACAAATAGGTTCATCTGCACCATTTTTCTAAATTCCACATATATATGTTAATATATGATATTTGTTTTTCTCTTTCTGGCTTACTTCACTCTGTATGGCAGACTCTAAGTCCATCTGCATCTCTACAAATGATCCAGTTTTGTTCCTTTTTATGGCTGAGTAATATTCCATTGTATATATGTGTCACATCTTCCTTATCCATTCATCTGTCGATGGACACTTAGGTTGCTTCCATGTCCTGGCTATTGTAAATAGAGCTGCAGTGAACATTGTGGTACCTGACTCTTTTTGAATTATGGTTTTCTCAGGGTATATGCCCAGTAGTTGGATTGCTGGGTCGTATGGTGGTTCTATTTTTAGTTTTTTAAGGAACCTCCATACTGTTCTCCATAGTGGCTGTATCAGTTTACATTCCCCCCAACAGTGCAGGAGGGTTCAAAATCTACAAACATTAAATGCTGCAGAGGGTGTGGAGAAAAGGGAATCCTTGTGTTTTATAGCTTACTAATATTCCATTGTGTATATACATATATATGACATCTTTTTTATTCATTCATCCATCAATAGATGCTTAGGTTGTTTCCATGTCTTGGCTATCATGTACGATGCTACAATGAACAAGGGATGCTGATATATTTTTTTTTTTTTTTTTTTTTTTTTTTTTTATGCGTTTACGCGGGCCTCTCACTGTTGTGGCCTCTCCCGTTGCGGAGGACAGGCTCCGGACGCGCAGGCTCAGCGGCCATGGCTCACGGGCCCAGCCGCTCCGCGGCATGTGGGATCTTCCCAGACCGGGGCACGAACCCGTGTCCCCTGCATCGGCAGGCGGACTCTCAACCACTGCGCCACCAGGGAAGCCCGCTGATATATTTTTTGAGTTAGTGTTTTTGTTTCCTTTGGGTAAACTCACAGAAATGGGATTGCATGATCAAACATTAGTTCTGGTTTTAACTTTTTGAGGGTCCTCCATACTGTTTTCTGAGGTGGTTGCACCAGGGAGCCGGCTCTATTCCCAAACCTCATTGCCACACACTCGGGGTCCAGAGGAACACAAAAGAGGAGGAGAAACAGTAAAGTGTGTCTAGAGACCTCTTTCCTCTTTCCCGAGAGAGTCTGGATAGAAAAGGAGCTGCTACCATGAAAAGGTTTGGAACCAGCTAGTGGACTGAAATTCTGTTCAAACTGCAGTGCAGTGAGTTCCCAGTCGCTGGCAGTGCCCACAGCATTGGGAGGGCTTCATGGGGACCTGGCAGAGAGAGAGGCTGCCAACATCAGACAGGTGCTAACGAGGGCAATCTCTCAGCCTCTTTCCAGTTCTGGGATTCTGGGTTTGACGTACACACTGCCGTTCTGGCCGGTGCTCTTTGTGCTGAGGTCTCAGTGAATGTCTGCACATCTCGGTGGGAATTCGTAAATGCTCAGCTAAGCTAAAGAGCCTCTTATTCACTCACTCAAGCCTCAACGTCAGACTGAATTACACCTAAGTGAGCAGAATTTTCTGATCACTGTGAGGAGCTTGTGCAGAGGAGAAGCTGTGTGTGTGTGTGTGTGTGTGTGTGTGCCCTATGCACTCAGACACACATGCTCTGCTAAAACATGTTGTCTGCTGGAGAGGGGGTGCTCCCACTGAGCCAACACAAGTTTGTTATGCAAAACATTGGCAGTGGCTGAGTTTCCCACCACCACTAAGCCATAATCTGCTTGGCAGGCATGAAGGATGCAAAAAATCCCAAGGTGCATTGGGAACAAGGCCGTCAACGCTATCCTCTCCCAGGTGCCCTTCATACTTAGAAGCTGTCCGAGGACAAATTCTCCCTCATCGTTAACGGACAGACCTGCTACCTGAGCTCTGAAAAGTAAAGAAAAGCAATGACAAGTTTAACAAGATTTTGAGAAAATTGCACAATCTTTTATTTTCAAAACATTGAAAAGAAAGTAAGGAGTTAGATTGTAAGTCACCTAAGAGTCCCAAGCATGAGGGACACGTCTGATCGTGGAGCCACCAAAAGTCATTTCAGACCACCCCGAAATCGTTTCACCTTCTCACATTTACGGGGTCTCCCTGATCCTGAGGCTTGTTTTACTCTTAATATGCAAACTTACGTAACTCTTATGGGAGCTGGATCAATACCTTCACACTGCATTAGGCAACGATTCTCAAGCAGGAGTCAAGATAAAGAATGAGTGTTGTACACGTAAGGTCTCTTCTTCAAAACAATGTTAAATGGAAAGTAAAAGGAAGGGGGTGGATGAGGGGAGGAAAGTGTAGGTGGAGTGTAGAAAAGCATTCAACAGATGGAACATTTTGTGGCAGCAGACATGAAAGAGGATGATGACTAAGGTAAACCAGTGAATACCCTGTTACTCAGAATGAAAATTTACTCTGAACGCAAAAGGAAATGCTTGAACAGAAAAAAATGAGCAACAAAGATGACAATTGGGAAATGAAAATCAACAGAGCCATGAAAAGATAAAGGAGAGGTACTATATGAAAGGAAAGAAGTTGAAAAGGGGTAAACAGGAAAGAACAAAATTATTTCAAACAGTAAAAAGAAGCATAAAATCTTTTATAATCGGTGGTTGCTGTCTTTGTCCCTAAGGGCTCAAACAAAGGCAGAAGAGATGCCCAAAGTGATCATTTATTCATTCCTCTTGCTTCAGTGGGGTTCTCCTGGCAAAATTCCAGCAGCTTTGCCACTTTCAAGAACAGGGATCTTAGAGTGTAGCTGCTCTGTGGATTTGATCCTGTAATCTCCTTTAATGTTTCTGCTGCAGTAAAAGGTCACTCTCAATTCAGCTGTTCATAAAATTGACATGAGTCTAGGGTCCCTCGGAGATCCAAAGCCAGGGCAGACAGGGGAATGGCTGTGATGGAGATCACACCTCGGATGGAAAGGACCCCTCAAGGTTCTGTCATCTCTGAAGGTTTAATCATTGCTCTGTCACACCAAGCCCACATATTCCTTCTGACTATGCATATGTATCCCACCACAAACCAACATTTCAGTACCAGGCCATAAAGACTGATTTAAACAAAATAGCCCTCCACTGGACATGGTGAGGGAGAAGGCGGCAGAGGCATTAGGGCCTGAGCGGGGACGTGAGGTTCATTATCAATAATTTCACAATAACTTAGGATGTCTCTCTGCCCCACGACTCACTGCCCCGTGACAATTTCCATAGACTGATCCTCTACGAGATCCCAGGTCCTTTACATATATTATATTTGTTTGTTATCCCAGCACTGGGAGCTGATATCAACATCCACACCTTATGTCTGAAAAAACTAAGTCTCCAAGAGCTTGAATTGTTGGAGGATGGACACCCAGTAAGTGTCACAGGTGGGCTCTGAACCCAGGTCTGACGAAGGGCCAACCAAGCGTACTTTCAACTTTACTATTTTCAAGCTATTTTATCCATATTTTTAATCTGCTGTAGACTAAACTAGAGTGGATGATTTCAACAAATTCAGAGTGTGTCACTGCTTGCTGTGCTATGTCAGGCTTAGGAACAGAGACAGAAAGGAGAATACGGCTGTTTCTCCCTTTAAGACGCTTACCGTGAAGTGAGGTGGCAGACATGTGAGCAAAACTCAGGGTCTCAGCCCACTGGAGCTCCTCCTGAAACTAATTCACACAGGCCCACTTAAACCAGTAAAAACATGTTTGTTTGTTTTAATAAAAACTCATTTTCAAGGACATATGAAGTCTAAGCTCGTCTACCTAGCACCAGCCCCATCCCAAATACCAAGCTGACTCCGTAAACCCTTTTCCTAGGGCCACTAGGCCATGTTTCATGCAGCTGAGTAGACCAATGAACCTCCAATCTCGCCAGCCCCCCTCTCAGTGATAAGCACCTTGGAAGCTGATTTTCTCTCTCACCAAGGCAGGCAAGGGCGAGGCCACGGCATGGAGTCTTTATTTGTCCAAGCAGCCATGATTTCAACCCTGCAAAGAAGGGTCTTCCTGTGTATTTCATCCCATTCCAGTCTGTTTTCCCCCCAGATCATGTTGCTGGCCAAGCACAGCCTTGTACATGGGAGAAGTAGGTAGCTGCCCCCGCCCAGGTAATACAAGCAATGCCTGCAAGGGCCTTCCTCCAAAAACACCTCTCTCGCTGCCTTATCTCAATGTCCCAACTACCGCCATTGAGGGGGTGGGAAAGGGGATCTTTTATTGACATTTATTATAAACAAATGCACACTCACTGGAAAAAATCAAGCACCTGACTCCATGGAATAAAACATGAAAGTCCCCTTCTGCCCTCCTTTCATTCCAAACCCACAGGCATCTCCAGAGGTAATCATTACTAACGGACTGAAGTGTATCTTCCCCCATTTTGTGTGTGTGTGTGTGTGTGTGTGTGTGTGTGTGTGTGAATTTAGATAAGCAGTTAGATTTTTGTAAAAAAAAAATGTACTCTGTATCCTGTTGATGGGCATTTCATTTGTCTGTGATGTTTACAATTACAAAAACGTTGCAATTAATATGCTAGTATGTATATCTTTGGGCACACATGGGAGTATATCTGAAAGATAATTTCTTAAAAATGGAATTGTTGGGTACAAGGAATGTACATTTTAAATGCTCCTAGATTCTTGTGGAAATTCTGGAAATCAGGGGACTGAGCTCTAGCAAGTCCATGGAAACTGACTATATCATGAAGCCTGCATCTCTTGTGCTCAGCCCAGAAAGAAAGATCTCTGGGTCCACATCCATGAGTATGTGTCATGTATCCAAACACCACCTACTACGTGTGTCCTGGAAGTAAACAGTTGACGACTCTTTCTTTAAGCCATTATCATCCACTTGAGAGTAGGACCTGGAGATAGTGGGTCACAGAAAGTGATAATTGGAGGGAATGTAAGGGCAAGATGTGTAGAGATGGTGGCACTAGATGTCTGGGTACTGGGATGCTGAGCGGTGGGCTCCAGGAGAGAGAAGGGTAAGGAGAGGAAAGTGTAAAGTATCCCTTCACAGGTGTACCGAGAGCTAACTACCCAAAGCCATCTTCCTTGTGTTTTCTCCCTGACAGAGGCATTCTCACAAGACAGTGGAGAGTAGAGTGGGCAGGAGGAGAATTAGACTGGAGGGGTTGGAAATCCATTGCCACAGAAGAAGAAAGTTCCAGAATGGTTGTCACCACCCTGATGGAAGCTCTTAGTAAATGACTGACCCAAAAAGACTTCCTTCCTTTCCTCTCCCTCCTCCGAACCTTCTCAAAGAGCCTCTGTGAGAAATACAACCAACCTGAAGGCACTGCCACTCCCTGTCCTTCCTACAGGCCACGCCGGCCACACCCCATTCCAGTTTTCTGTACAGTGAGGGCCAATCCCCTGTCCATTTCTGTCCCTCGTCATATTCTGTTCCCTCAGCCAGGAATGTTTGTCCACCAACCCATCATCCCCGTCCTCTGGACCAACGACTCTCATCCTTCAAATCTAAACATCAATGCCAGGTTTCTGGGGTGCTCCCCGACGGCCCCCTACATTGTCCCCCAGGCTACTCAGTTCCTCCCTAAATACTTTCAGAGCCCTCAGCTCCTTCTCTCCCAATGGAAATTAAATAGCTATTTGATGATTACTTGTTTGTTTACATCTAGATGAAAAAACCATAACAGAGGTAGTGTGTCTGCCTTGAGCACCAGTGTACCGACAGCAGGGTACACAGTGGGTCCAGGGTACATACTGTAGAATGAATGATTAAATGAAGGCATGGATGGATAGATGGATGAACAGAGAGCTAAAAAGCAGTCACCAAAATATAGGAGGAGTTGTGCTAAAAATGCTGACTAATCCATAACCTGAAAAATCAATTTCTGAATATCAGGAGTTAGTTACTGTCTTCAAGGAGTTTGGTAAAAATTTATGCATAAGAGCATTGAGAAATCACCCTGAGATAAATGAATATCCCTGGTAGTAAGAAAACCCTGCTTGTAGAGCCACGTAAAACATTTTAGAAATTAAATATATCATAATCCTGACGTGTTGATCAAAACGTATAAATACATTTAAATATAAACATTTAATAAAACATTAAAACCATGGTAAAAGCAGTTTTGTTCTTCAATGGAATTCAGGACTAAAACTAAAGAGTTAGTTTCATAACAATGAAGGGTTGAAAATATTTTTGGAACTTTAATATATTAGAGCAAGAAAACTATTTCAAACAGATTAAATTATACTCTTCTATTTATAAGAGAATTAATTTTAACATTCCTGGAATGATGCAGTCTTTATTTGAAACTTTTAATCAAATAAAGTATTAAATAAAATTTAATAATGATTTCAATTAAGATTTATCATCATTTTCAACTCTATTTTACAAAAGTCATTTTATCTAAGATGCTCAAACATCTTATTGGAAATAAAATATTGCCTCTCTGATAAACGTGTAATTAGCCCTTCCACCCTTTTTAAACATATATACAGAGTTTGTAACGACTTAAAACTCTCCATGTAATTACATAATTAGGTGGTTTTTTTAAATGAAGAGCATGTACTCAAACAAAAAAATGTATGTTTTATCATGCCAATATATTATCAAAGTGTAGACAGTTCAGTAAAATTCTGGCTAAACCTCATATTAAATATACAGAGATGACATATAGGTTTTAGGCTAATGAGAATTTTGTAAACATTACATCAACTAACTTTACTAGCAAAAGACTCACCTAATATTGCATAGATCATAAGGATTATATACTTGGGGATGAAATAAAAATAAACCTCTTCTCAAAAGCATTAAAACATCAGATCAACCTAAAACATTTAAATTTATTATAGAGTTGTATCTAGCTTCTGGAATTATATTCTAATCAACATTATAGTAGCCAATCACGCTCTTTATCTCAATCTACAGGTATGGAATTTCTTCTAAGTGTCCAAGGATTGAATTATCCATAATATTTTTATAAAGGTAGATTTTATAATATCTCCAGCCAAGAATGTCTCTGTGGATAACTATTCACTTATCTTACCATAGGTTGTCCCTTCAAAAAACCTTCACCTTTCAACTCAGAATTATAGATGGATACCAGTTTGGTTAATTTTCCAAGAACTACATCAAAAAGCAATTCAGAGTCTTTATCTTTTGTAAAATCAGTTCAGAAGTTTATTTTTATGAGTCGCAAAAAGAATGACTGAATCTCACAAGATTTAAAATCTGTTAGATGTGTCTGTCCTATTAAGAAATCCATTTGTTTTCCTAAAGAGTAAAAACAAAGCATGGAGCTAACAATAGATATTTCTTACACTAAAGGACAGTCTGTGTGCTGTTTCCCTCCCCGGCCTAAATATGTTCCATGTTCTTTTCACCCTAAACTCATTTGGCCTGAGTTGTTGATCAAAGAAAGTTATGCATGAGAGAACATTCGGTCCAGGACTGAGGGTGTGTCTCATGTCCTGAAACATCCTTGTGATTTATAATATATGATCTCTGTATGAAAAGAGCTAAATAAATGAAAACAGAGGGAAAACATGCTGTGTATACAATTTATTGGTCACACAGCCATGGATATAATATTCTGATCCATTTTTAATTTCTAAAAAAGCTTGGATGACATGGACAGAAACTGTCTTAAATATATGTAAGAATACCCCCCCTCCCACACACACACACACACACACACGCCAAATATGATAGAATCACATTGGAGAAATAAATGTCCTGCTTATGTGCCTTTTAAACATGAATTTGGGGCTTTCAAGTCCTTATCAGTGTAATTAAGTAGCTTGTCTTTTGTTAACACTTTTCGTTTTTAACTTTAATTTCTGCAAGCAATTTGCAGTTCATCAGTAACTTTAAGCCAACATATTCTCTCTGCTAAACCAGGAAAAGTTTAAGCCACACCAGTAGCAAGCAGAGAGGAAAAAAGCAACATCAGATCAGTTCAGGCTATGCTTGGGCATCAGATTGGAAGGCTGGGCCTGTCCCCTCCTTTGTAGGAAAGAAAAAGGGGATTGCCAATAGAAATTACTGGAATAATTTTACAGTTCCTACTAAGTCAGGGTTGTGTAGTTATTTAAAGGTTGTTTTCTGAAAACTTTTGATTGAGACCTCAGGTGAACTCATAGTCATGAGTAAACGGCAAAGCTTATTTCAAGCCAAATACAAATATATTATTTTTGGATTTCTTGTGATTTGAGATAACTTTGTACATTCTTCCATTACGATGGAAAATCATGTCAGTTTGGGATAGTAAAATTAAAAATTATCAGGAACGCTTGTAGTAAACTTAAGGCATTGCAAATTACACATTATTATTAAGTTAGGAAATTGTCCTAAAAATTTAAACGTTCGATCATTCTCGTGAGTTGGCTCACATTTTCCCAAAGAGAATCTGAGAGAGTTTATTTAAAAATACAATCCAGATAAAAAAATAAACAGTTGGAAAAGGTTTGATGAAGATCAAAAAATAAGATAAAACAAGTGTCAAATAAATGTTGTGAATCATGCATAGATGTATATAGTTTCCAAAGTTACCTTGTGATTTTTGACTCTGAGCTTCCTAGCATTCAAAGCAACATTGCATCAGCTAAAATATACCTAGTCATCTAGGAGGATAGATTTTGGGAAGGACTAAGAAAAACTCTTTCCCTGAATCTTCATAAAAGAAACATTAAGGGACAGGGTAACATCTTCCACAATGTCATAAAACTCCTATTTTTGCAACATTCTCCATAAAAGCCAATGGTATAGTGCCCAAGTTCCATTCAGTAAAGGAACTCTTTGTAAGGGTAAGTTTCTGTCATCCTAGTTGTAGCTTTCTAATATCTGAATTGACTCAAGGGAGAATTTTCGACTCCCATGAACTAATAGATTGCATATCCTGTGGACAAGCATCCCAAACTCACAGCCAAACTTCTTAAGAATGAAAAAGAGAGCGCTCAAGGGTTTTTTTCCCTAGACGAAGTGTGGAGAGAAGGCATTCCCTTTGCCAATTAATAGGCAATAATGGGTTTTGACAATCATCCAAAAAGCAGCAGGATTTTCAGCATCCTCTTTTAAAAAAATGAAGTCTCCTGACCCAGAGATATGGAAGAAATGACCATCGACCTTTCACAACTACCATCTGGCCTCATGGATTTGCATTATGTATTCCTGGCTATATGTATTGTGTATTGTCACCTATAAAATGTGAATAATATCGGTACCTATTTATTTGGGTTATGATATAATTCCTGCTCAGTACGGCTGCCACTGCTTCTGTAGCCCCTCAGACTGTCCTTTTCTCACTGGTGGTCTCTGGACCAAGTGTACCATGACAGTTCAGTCAGGAACCATGAGTGCAGAGATGGTCCCAGTTCTAAACCATAGCTCTTAGCAGTGGGAGCTTATATGTTTGGAAGGTGAAGAAAAGACTAAAGAGATTCTACTCCTAAAGAAGGGGTAAGATGAAGCCAAAGATAAACGAGTTATAAGAAGGTTATAACTTGGGAGCTTTCTCCCCACATCTGAGTACTCCACAGGCTCATTTGTCCATTACTCTTTGTTCCTCTCCTTTAAGAATACAGAGAGAATGAAACCGCTGCTGATTTTCCTAAAAACCAGGCACTCATGCATAAGTGGTATTTCTGTACAAAATTAATTCCGCAGACATATTCAGTCCCTTTTGTTAAAAGAATGGAGTGTATGTGTCACAAAAAAAGCATTTTCAGTACTAAGAAAGTTCTGGCTTGAATAAGTAATTTTGTTCCATATTTTTAGAAATATGTTTATTCCAGGAAGCAAGACTTTTATGAGTTATAGAATCTGTCTCATACAGAAGCAACAAAGTATTTCTGAATGAAACAGAATGTTCCAGGGCATGTGCTGTACGGGGTGTTTGGATTCAGCCTCAGGTTTAAAATGTGGAGTCAGAGTTCCCGGTATGGCAGGGCAGGTACCATGTTTAGTGCCCCTGAGGTCCTTGAGGGCAACAGTGGTGATCGTCCTCCCAGGATCCAGCGAGGTGCCCACCGTGTGGCTGGCCCTCCACCTAGATGTGTTAGTTAACTAAACTGCAACAGAGAACAATGGAACTAGAACACTGGAACTGAATTTAGGAATCATCCAGTCCAAACCCCTCATTTAATCAATGGTTGCCTGATCTCACATTGCTGGAAACGGAGGTCTCATGCATGCAGGCTTTCAACCCCAGCCCCCGTCCTCAGGTCACATCAGCATGGACCTTGGGCCTGGAACACTTCCTCGGCAAGAGATGAAGGGTCCTCACAGCCTGGATGGGTTTATCACCTTGTGTGGGAATAGCTTTGCCTGCTGCAGACTCTGTGTGCTCCTTTGTTCTGCTTAAATGTGTGCATTATACAGCACCTGGACAGCATCCCAGCCACTGCTGTCTTTGACGGGGAGGGGATGAGGTCCTGCTTCTGCAGCACAGCAGGGGTGGGCACAGGCCAGTTGCCCTGCAGTGGTCACTGGAAGGGACCTACTGTCCTTGGGGGACTGACTCCCACCATGGAAGCTGATCTTATTCTCCCTGCTGTGTGACTAAAGCGTTTTTCTATCCACTGCTCCGCTGGGCTGTATTTTCCTTGACAACTGCAGTTCCAAGATGCAGTGGGCAGAAGGGCTCAGACCTCTCCTATCATAGGTACCACACGTCACCTGTCTGACACCTATGCCTCATCGGTGTGCAGAATCCAGTGTGGAGGTGGCTCCCTATGGTCCTCTCCAGCCAGTATTCATGCTCTTGTGTGATCTCTTCCCCATTAGTACAGGCTGGACCTGGTAACTGGCTTCTAACCAAGAAGATCCTGCAAGAGCAATGGCAGGTCACGGCCAAGGTCAGGTTACAAAAGACTCTGGCTTCTTTCTCTCTTATTCACTCTCTTCTCGCCCAGCATCGCTCATCCTCTCACTTGACTCTGACAGAAGGCAGCTGCTGTGTTGTGGGCTCCCTCTGGAGACTCCTGCAAGGAAAGGAACTGATACAACAACAGTGATAAACTGAAGCTCTCAACTCACAAGGAACTGAATCTTACCAACAACCGTGAGTGACCCTGAGTCAGACCTTCCCTCAGTCGACCCTTCAGATGAGGACACAGCCCACGTCAACTCTCTGGGAAAGACCATGAGAATAAGACTTCAGCTAATCTATATGCAGACTCCTCACAGGCAGAAATTGTGAGGTCATAAATGTTTTTTGTGTTAAGTCACTAAGTTTCAGAGTAATTGTCTCCACAGCCATAGGTGACTAAAGCATCAGGATTAGGACTGGAACCCAGTGTTTTTCTGCCTCTACACACAGACACCTTTGCTGGTGGTGTTTTAAAATCTATTTTTCGAGAACAATTTTCCTCATTAATTCCATTTTTCTGCATAGTTTCCATTAACTTTAAAACTTCCTCTTATGTTAAAAAAACAAACAAACTTCCTCTTTATGAAGTAAGTCTGTGTGTTTTACTACCAAGAGAGTATTTTATTCCTTTTCCTTCTGTGGGCAAAGTTCAGGATAAGTCCTGTACCCTCAATTATAGACAACGTGAGCAGGGCACAGTATGCCAAAATGTGTACCCAGGGACTATTTTCATTAAATACATAGCATATATATCTATTTTTAGAACTCCATAAAGAAAGACTCAAATAAGCTGAAATACAAGAAATAGAAAAGACATGACAGCCTCATCCAAGAGGTACCCACCTCCTTTCCCATTTCACATGGAAGCTATGCTGTCCCCCATGCTTTATCCAGACCCTCTATTTAGTCTGGTGGTTTAAGGCTTCCAGGTAGGGACTCTGTGTTTCCTTCCACTGATTGATAGCTAACCTTGGGCAAGTCAGTTAACCTTGCTGTTACTCTTTTCTTCTTCGCACGTGTAAAAATAATATGTCTCAGGATAGAATTTAGAAATCTTGGGAGGGAAATGTTTTATCAAATAGTCACCCTGTTGATTGTGTATTTATGAAGTGTTACTCTCACGGTGATAGTCATATTCCATTGCAAAATCAATCAACAACTCCTACTAAAGTTTTCGAAAAGATGAGAAGCTTCTTTTGTCTATGTGTTTTGAATACTACTTACCACACTATGACTCAAATTGCATAAAAGCAGATTTTTATCACTGGCAATAATGTACCAATAAATTACATCAATTAGTAAGAGGTGAGATCATGACAGATTTTTGACCACAGTTAACTCAAGAAAAAATGTCAGCATATTATTTTAGTATCAATAAGCAATAGTTGGTTTTTAAAAATTCTTATTGTTCAAATATTCCAAAGGTCCTATGCCCTGCATTTAATTTATCATTCTTTTTTTGAAAAGTAAAGATGTGGATGTGGGCAATAAAAGAAATTATATTGCTGGGAAAAGGTGTAAGAACAGATTTTAATTAGATCTCAAATGCATTAAACTAGCAATTCTTTAAAAGGATCCCAGGGAAGGGAGGGGGCCTCAGAGCGAACCCCCTGATTAATATAACCAGTATATTGAATTGCAGTATATCTGCTTCCACAGAATGTAATCACAGTGCAATTTTATTTTGTTTCCCTTGGCCCCTTTAAATTGTATTTCGTGGAAATTGTCTTGTCTCTGACTTACTTTCATGACTTTTCTGGTCCACTTTGGATCGCACAGCATCCTATTATTTCTGCAAGTCAAAAGCATAGTCTGGAATCAGGCCAAAGTATCCAGGCTCAGGTAATAATCAAAACTTCATACTTGATTTAAAGGAAAACTTTCCTCTCTCCATCTGGGTCCTGCTGTGGCTTTGCCATTACTGTGGGGAAGGAGGTTCCCTCTCTCTTTCCACCTCATCCCTGCTAGAATCTCTTTCTGACCCAGCTGGGGGCAGAGAAGCGGGGAGGAGAAGTAAAGGGGAAGCAGGAAGTTCTGACGTGCCTGGGACTGTTAGAAGCTACCTCTGTGCTCACAGGGCTACAGTTGTTGGAGGTGAAGTTCGCTCACAGGTTTGCTCTGAGCTCCCCTCCCTTCCCTGGGACACAAGCCCTGGTGCAGAGAGAGCACAGGGACTCTTTTGATTGACTGCTCCTGACATATACTCTGCTTCACCCCTTTGGGGCAGGGCCCCCTTCCACAGGGACCGATGGCCAGGTTAAGAGTTGCTCACCTAGTCCCTGATATTCTGTCACATTTAACTTGCTACAGTAAGTTCCCTACATACAGACAAGCTCCATTTTGAGAGCGCGTTCATAAGCCCAACAAAGTTAGCCTGGGTACCCAACTAACACAATCGGCTCTATAGTACTGTACTATGACAGGTTTATAATACTTTTCACACAAATAATACACAAAAAACAAACACAAAAAATAAAGAAAACATTTTTAATCTTACAGTACAGTCCCTTGAAAAGTATCATAGTCCAGTACAACAGCTGGTATACAGGGGCTGGCATCGAGTGAACAGGCAAGAAGAGTTCCTGACTGGAGGAGGGAGAGGAGGTGGGAGACGGTAGAGCTGAAGGATCCTCAGCAATAGGAGATGGAAGGCAAGCTGCAATTTCACTCATGCCTGACGTTGATGGCACTGGTTCTGGTTCCTTGCTGGATTCAGTTCTATGTACCCTCTTGAAAAAATGATCCAGTGATGTCCGGGTAGTAGCTCTTCTTTTCTCGTCATAGATGACATGGTAGCACTGGATTGCATTCTGAATGGCTGCTGCCACCTTTGGGTACCATTCTACATTCAGGTCCTGTGCCTCAAAAACTAACAGTGCCTCCTCAAATAAAGAAAAGCCCCTTGCCATTTCCTGTGTCGTGAATCTCTTCAGTTCTTCAGTTACATCTTCTTCCTCGTCTCTCTGGGTGCTTCTTAGCAGTACCAGCTACAACACCACTGCTTTTACGCTTGCTTCCAGACATCCTGGGCTTGGAATAAAGATACCATACTACTGTACTCTGTACTACTGTACTGTGTACAGTAAAGTACACAAAAGCACAACCACTTGTAGAGGATGCACGCACGTGACAACGTACGTCAGACACGTGAACTAACTTACGTGATTGGACATGCAAACGCACGTTCACATCTTTGAAAGTTTGCAACTTGAAGATTCGTACATAGGGGACTTACTGTATTGGAAGGTCATGATGTGTGATGTGTAGTCCCCCATGCAGCCCTCACTCTGTGGTCTCAGGTCCCTAACAGAAGGCAGGTGCCTTGTGCCCCATGACTGCAGGGCACACATGGTCCACATGGTCCACTCAAGTGCCCTCACTAAGCTTGGTGCACGGAGGGAAATGTCTCCTGCCCAACCCACCTTGCCCTTGGCCAGAAGACCTCACAGCTCAGTTCCCTCCAAAAACGTTCTCCTTATAAAAAAAAATTTCATCAACAGAACCTTCTTATTCCCCTGGAATGGATATGGACCAAGAGTTGTGAAGCCATTTTTAAAAAATAAATTTATTTATTTTATTTTTGGCTCCATTGGGTCTTCGTTGCAGTGCACAGGCTTCTCATTGTGGTGGCTTCTCTTGTTGCGGAGCACAGGCTCTAGCCACGTGGGCTTCAGTAGTCATGGCTCACGGGCTCTAGAGCACAGGCCCAGTAGTTGTGGCACACGGGCTTAGTTGCTCTGAGGCATGTGGGATCTTCCCGGACCAGGGCTCAAACCCGTGTCCCTTGCACTGGCAGGCAGATTCTTATCCACTGAGCCACCAGGGAAGTCCTGTGAAGCCATTTTTAACCCAGTTCCTTAGAAGGAGGTTGTATACTCACTTTGGAGAATCATATCAATTGTAACTAGCTTCTTCACTTCATTTAACTTAATGTTAAGTTAAATTTCCAACTTAACATACCTAAAAGAGCAAGCTGAACCACCATGGAAAAGTCAAGTAGCAAATGGATCCGTGATTCTGTAAAACTCAGTTGCTCTCACAAGTCGTTGGATGTTGAAAGCTGCTCTTCTGAGAATGCACGCATTGAAAAAGACATAAGGCTGGTTCATGTATCTCTGAGCTAACTACAAGATAAACATTAAAATGCCACGTTCTGACACTTTAGATACAAGCCCAGGTCAAAGTTTTATGGCTAAGCTATAAATTTCAGAAAACCATTACTCTTGAAGCATTGACACAGCTTAAAGGGGAGCTGGTGAGCAGAGCGGTGGAAAAATAAGAGACAGATCCTAAGGCACGCAAGAGCGAGCTGTGAAATGTGTCTAACCAAAGGTTTTTAAAAATCATAATGAATGTTTTACATGCCTCACGTGTTACAGACTCATTGCTAAAGAACACGTCATTTGGGGCATCGTTTCAAGGCTGATTTATGTAATCACAAATGGGTTCCTGCATGTTCCCAAGATCTACTGTGCAACAAATCACCTCCAAACTCAGAGGTTCAGACCACAACCATTTACTTGATCATAATTCTGTAACCGAGACTGGGCTCAGGAGGTGGTTCTTCTTCTGGTCTAACTTGGGGTCACTTCAGTCACCCAGACTTGTTGACTGAAGCAGGAAATGTCAGATGACCTTGTGCATGAGCTGTCACCCTGGCTGGGATGGCCGGGACAGCGGGAGCACATGGGCTGTCTCCATTCACGTGATCTCTCGAGCAGGGAGAGAATGCTTTACGTGGGAGCCGAGGGCTTCAAGAGAATCCAGCTGGAAGCCTCCGCATCTCCCACGTTCTAGACACAGATGGGCACTTCCTCTCTTTCATTCTGCTTATGAACACAAGTCACAGTGCCAGCCCAGATTCCAGGGCACGGGAAATAGACTTTATTTCTAGATGGGAAACGCTGCAAAAAATTGACAGCCATCTCCTTTACAGCGTGAGTTTTTAAAAAATGTTTTCTTTAAAACATTCTTTACTTTCCTTTAAAACATTACTTTGTTACCTCTGGAAAAGACTAGCATCTGTGTTGATGAATACTCTCTCTGAAATGCTAACCAACTCATGATCTCAAAAAGTCAACTTTAGCAACATTCATAAGTGAAAAGGAGAGAAACTCCGTACAAAGAGAGGGTGACTATATTGTGTGGGACTTAAGCAAAAGAGTGAAATACATCCATTGGGAACAGCAGATGCTGGAGGAGGCAGTAGTGCTTCCCTATCCAACCCCAGCTCTGCCTTCTCTACACATTATCATCATCGACTACTCCAATCTCCCCGACCCTAGTAGCAATAAACCACTAGGGTGGACTCCCTGGTGGTGCAGTGGTTAGGAATCTACCTGCCAATGCAGGGGACATGGATTCGAGCCCTGGTCCAGGAAGATCCCACATGCTGCAGAGCAACTGAGCCCGTGCACCACAACTACTGAGCCTGCGCTCTAGAGCCTGTGCACCACAACTACTGAGCCCGTGTGCCACAACTACTGAGCCTGCGCTCTAGAGCCCGTGAGCCACAACTACTGAGTCCACGCGCCACAACTACAGAAGCCCATGCTCCTAGAGCCCGTGCTCTGCAACAAGAGAAGCCACTGCCACGCGAAGCCCGCATACCGCAACGAAGCGTAGCCCCCGCTCGCCGCAACTAGAGAAAGCCCGTGCGCAGCAACAAAGACCCAGTGCAGTCAAAAATAAATAAATAGATTTATTTTAAAAAATTCCACTAGGACATTAATTTTTCGTTAATCCATCATTCCATCCATCTAGCCATGAGTTCAATACACATTTTAAGGACCTTTTATGTGACGGATACTGTGCTACACCCCAGTAATGTAAAAATGAGCAACACACAGTCATTTTCTTCCAGAAACTCACGGTTCTGTGAGTTCAGGAGTGATGTAACGGAGATGTTACCTCCACCTCTGCAGGCCCTCCGTGTTAGATTCCATTCCTAGCAAGAATGTGAGCCAGTCTTTTGAGAGATGAGTAGGAGTTTGCTGGGCGCATACAACTCACACAACGTGAGGGACATGAGAGAAACTTTAAATGTTAATACTCAGGAAACTGAGAGTAGTTCCATATGAACAAAGAACAGAGTACATATAGGAAATAGATGGATGCTAAGGCTAGAGACATAAGCGGGACTTCATGTATCATTTTAGGACACTGTATTTCAAAACTGAGGGAAGCAGTTGCTGAAGCAGGACAGGTACCTCCCTGCAACCCCATTCCTTAAGGTTGTGGCTTCTTTCTTTCTTTTTCCTGATCACCATCAATCCTAGCATCTCCTCCAATGAATAACACTACAGAGAGCATATTAAATGGGTCCAAATGTTAACAGATATTATTTAATGACTGCTCTTTGAAATCTTTTCCTAAGGCTGAGTTTTAGGGGGTGGGGACACTTTGGTTATTTATGCACTCTGGCTTCATGTGTGGGTTTTCTTGGAGACAATTGTTAGTATTATTAACGTTCCACATAGAACTGGAATTGGTGCCATGCAGGTAGAAAAAGGGGAAGAAGCAGATAAAATAGAAGAAGGAAATGTGACTGTCAGAGGCATAGAAACCACTTCCTTTGTTCTGCTCAGTGAAATACAGAGACAGTTGTTTAACCTCCCAGCAAACAAACATAATATGTGCAATCAGATTTAGTCAAGTGGCAGTCAGGGAGGGCAATGCACAAAGGCTAAGCTTAATTTATGTTAATTAACATAAGCCTATCTTTTGTGTACCAACTATGTCCCAGGCACATTGACACATGGGCTATACAGTGATACATGAAATAGATTCGTTTCCGCTCTTTTGGTACTCACCAGCCTCTCCCGGTTGGTGTTTGTTGGGAACCTTGTAATCATTGCCTAGACTTAGTTTTCTTACTACTAAAGTGAGCATTAAGAAATGGAACTTTCTCTAGGGAACTTAAGAGTTAACATCAGCCCTCCCTCATCTTGGTTTGGCTGAGATGCTGTTAGGACTTACACATGGTCACCACCTGGGGTTTTTTCTTTGTCTGGAGAGGAAGAAAATGACTTGATGGAAGGAGGTGGAAACAAGAAAACTATTGCTGAAGACTGTGGAGTAAGGCTGGGACCAGGTCTTCTCTTCTGTCCTCTCTCTGAGTGATTTCATGGACTTAAGTATAAGGGATACAGTGGCAAGACGAATGGGGTCCTTGGGGATGCGCCATTCTCTAGGGCACATTCTCCAACGGAAATTAAACCCTGTAATGCTCTGAATCCAAGAAGTCTGTGATTCTTCCCACTTCAAATGAAACTTAAACCTAGTTTCACTCTATTCTCTGTTTGGAATTCAGTCCCTAATTTAGGTACAGCTCATTTCCAAAACCTATTTGCCCAGTGATCAAAAGGTTGACTTTGGGGTCATTGTTAGAGAATCTTCCATTCTTAACGGTTCAAACTGCAGCCTCAAAGTTGCAGGCTCAAAATTGAAGCCTCCATTTTGATGCCTTTTAGACACAGCTTTTGGGGATACGCCATTCAGTCTGTCAAGAGCTTGAAGTGTATGGCATCAATAAATGGAATGTATTGAAGGACAGGGTTGATCTCAAAAAATGCACCCCCCCAGCTCCTTGATATCTAAATCAGAATTTGGGGTTTAGAGTCCCCCTTGGAATTTTCCAAAATTCTCACCTCTAGGCTTCTCACCTTCTCCAGGTTTTTATCCCACTCTGTCTGAACACGGCGGCTAGGACATATGGCCACTTCCTCACCAGGCGTTAAATATTAATAATCTGTTCGTTTTGGAGAGTTGGGGAAACAAGATGAGAATTTAATTACTCTGCTAAATCAATGAAAATAAGACTCTCAAAACACATCTTATAAGATTTTCATTTCTACTCCCAAGCTCTTTAATCTGGCTCACTTAGTGTAAGACTCCATGCTGGAAGGTAATTTGGAGGTAAGATGGGCTTTCCAGGGCTTCCCTGGTGGTGCAGTGGTTGGGAGTCCGCCTGCCGATGCAGGGGACGCGGGTTCATGCCCCGGTCCAGGAAGATCCCACATGCCGTGGAGCGGCTGGGCCCGTGAGCCATGGCCGCTGAGGCTGTGCGTCCAGAGCCTGTGCTCCGCAACGGAAGAGGCCACAACAGTGAGAGGTCCGCGTACCGCAAAAAAAAAAAAAAAAAAAAAAAAAAGATGGGCTTTCCAATTTCAGTCCCCTCTTTCCCCTCTTTTCATTACAGCCAAATGCAACATGCTGTTTTAAGATTCTCTGGATTGTAAACATTTATGTCCAAACCTCTTTTAAAATTATTTTCTTTTCCAAACTGTAAGACGCTTGACCTATTAAAAAGTTTAAAATCTCCTAAGTCTTAGTTTAGGAGGAAGAACAAAAATGATTCCTTCTCTTCACCCTTTTGCATGTACCGATTCAAGGTTCTGTTTTTACAGAAGAACCTTTTTCCAAATTTATTTCCAGCTACTTTTGTTTCCCTTGAGGGACCTTTGAAACACTATATTGCTACTTTTCATGTTTTTTATTTGCCCTGTGGAACAATAAAAGCTCAAAGGTTCATAAATATGCATTCTGTAAATGTATTATGCTGATAAAGTGTTGCTCAGAAAGCTGGTTTTGCCTTTGGGGAATGAATAAGTTTACAGCACGCTTAAATAACACAGCAAGGTGGGAAGAAAGAAAAGAGAAAACAGAGAGCAGGGAGGGAGAGGGAAAATTGGAGATAAACAAAAAGGAGGAGACAGAAATGAGGGAAAACGGAAAAGCCACAACAGCAAACAGGAGGAAGAAGGAATCCATGGTGAATGAAAAATGAAGAAGAAAATTAAAGACGAAAGTCCTGCCATATTTTATAAATGTTTTATAATGTCAGGAAAGAGAAAGATATTTTTCTACCAAAGATCTGAGGTTGTATTTTCCCCTTAAAATGATTTGAATGAAGCAATACCCAATACCTATATTCTAATTTGTATCGGGTTTTTATTAATATAACATTTGAACACAAGGTTTTTGTCCTTATTAATTCTAATTCCCTCTGGAATTAATCTAGTTCTGCTTCATTCAACTCAAATTAGTTAAACCATAGGCTTAATTACCAATTACCAATATGTGGGCTGGAAAGAGTAACACATTTCAATGACAGAAGTGAAAACACCTAAACACACAAATCTCTAGTGAACTGTGTTAATGATCATACGTGCAGATATTAGGGAACCAAAGCTCTGATTTGGATTAAGTTTGTCAAGTGTAGAAATGATGAACTCTGTGTTAGTTTCCTTTGTCATGAGAAATTAACTGTGAAATTTAGAAATTCTTTACATTTTTAAATAAAAATTAATTTTATACCCCAAACAATAAAAATTGGAAAGAAAGTAAACAAAAATAACATCTGTAACTTAAGGAAAAAGGAGTTAAGAAATAGTAAAAATGACAAAATATTTGGGATATCAAGATTCATTGGGTAATCTCTAGTCTATCAAAAAATCATTGCCAGTTATTTTTAAAATGCCACAGATGTTTTTATTAAATGCTCAGTGAAAATATTGAAAATAACAAGTACCCTTGACTTGGAATAAAGAGAACGAGTAGTTTATGTAGAAGTTTTTCACCGTCAAAGCTAACCCTCTCTGATTTACCTTCCTCACATCTTATGCCTCCATGGTACTCTCAACCACCATTAGCTGGGTAGCAACTCCCTCTCAAACCACTACCTTAATCGTGTTGCTCTCTTCAAGCTTTCTTCAAAATCCCATAATTAGGAAGCCAAACATTTTTTTCTATACTTTATAAAAGTTACTATTTCATGTGTGTTTCTACTTCATTACCTCAGTGGACATTGAGAGCCTAACATTCTTGCAGAGAGCTGTTCTCTGAGGAGTTTCTCATTGCAGAGAGAGGAAGGACAAAATAGAGCACAATGGGACGAGTGCTGAGAGAGAGAGCACCAAAATGCAACAGGAAGTGCTTAATTCTGCCCATGAGGAACACAGAGGAGCTGATCTTTGAACCAGGCCTTCAAGGTTCATCAAGCAGAGAAATGGGGTAGAGGCTCCAAGATGTAGAATATGTTCAAAGAACTGAATGGGACACAACTCAGTTAGATCATATGTTTTAAAGGATGGAGAGTAGGAAGGACAAGCCTGGAAAGGCACAGAGGAAGCCACCTGGGATACACCCGATAAGCCACCCCAAGTGTGAACTGCATCTTATAGGCCAGTGGCTTTCAAATTTCAGACCACAATACACAGAAAGAAATGTTCTCTATATGTAGCCTGGTGCAAATATACACGTAATAATTAAAATAAAAGTTTTGTGTAATAAAACTTACCTTTCAATTTGTGAAAATACTGGTATTTCTATCCTGTTTAATTCTGTTTCATTTTGTTAAGTTCTGTTGTAACCCACCAAATGGATTGTGACTTCAGTTTGAAAGAAAATTTGCTACAGGTAATGGGTTTCAGAATGTGAATAATACACTTAATCTGAGTTTTACAAAGAGAACTGCTGACAGAGAAGAGAGTTTGGAAAGTGGAAAGCTGGAGTCATCAGACTTCCATGGTGGTCCAGTGGTAAAGAGTCCGCCTTCCAGTTCAGGGGATGCATGTTCAATCCCTGGTGGGGGAAGTAAGATCCCACATGCCCACACACCACAACTACTGAGCCCACACGCTTCAACTAGTGAGCCGGCATGCCACAAACTGCAGGGCCCATTCGCTCTGGAGTCACCGTGCTGCGGCTAAGACCCGACATGGCCAAAAGTAAAAAGCACATACATACATACGTAAAAATTTTTTTTAAAAAAGCTGGAGTCAGGCAGTAGAGTGGTCTGGGCAAGAGATTTTGAGTTAATAGCAAGAAGCAGGGTGTACTTAATGTCAGATTGGAGAATTCCTTCACACCACGGTTTTGGCGATTTTCTACATTACCATTCTCAGGATTATTTACATTTTCAAAGAAGACCTTTAAGAAAGGGGATTATTAAGACACAGGAATAGCTCCCCAAGAGGAGAGGTAATTTAGGAATACACCTTCCTAGAGCTACTCAAAATATCCTCCTAAGAGGATCCCCTGTGTGTGATCTGGGCTTTGATTATGCACAGAAATTGGGGGCAGAGAGGCTGTTAACAGACATAGGTATAAACAAGAGGGATAAATCCATGGTAATACATGGCTTTGCCTCTAGTTTCTTCTCAAAGAATCTCACCTCTCCTGTGTCAGGGCCAGGTTCCCTCTGACATGTTATGAGTGTGAGAAATCTGTCATTTAAATATTTTCAAACTGCGTGTAGAGTGAGGACTTGACACACTGAAGGAAGAAGACACCACTTCTACATCCTAGCAACTGTGTGTCAGTGTACCTTTTACTCTATAGCACTTTTAAAAAATTGTATAAACGTTGTTAAAATGACACAAAGAAAAAATAGTCATTGTCTCTACTATATCCATTATTTCCTCTTTTTTCTTAGTTGTATCCATAGTGTATAAACAGTTTGAATCCCTTTTGTTATGGCCTTCAACATTTCCACATTGCCATATGGTCTTGGTAGAATTGAAGCCAGGAGCATTTTCCAAGTCCCACTACAAGTGTTTACAAACGTTCCCCCATTTTTCCCCAGCTCAGTTTTAAATTCACACCTCTGTGCAAGTCCCAGTTGCCAAAGGAGCAAATGAATTTGAAATGGGCAAAAGACACTGTGATTCACCTAAGGTCTCTCAGAAAGGCAGTTCTAGAACTTGAATTCAGTGCCACTGGTTCACATCAGATCTTTTAAACTAGAGATCAAGGTTGAGCCTTTTTTGCAGGGCAGGTGTATGGAGAGATTTAAAGGTAATGTTACAGTCCATAGGAGTGAAACAGAGTGGAACTTAATTCTTTATTTTCCTGTTTCATCTCGTCTAAATGAGTGTTTAGACAGAACACGAATCTTTCTTCTTAAGCAAACAGCTTCCTTCTTTTCAGGGCGCCAGTCCCTTCTTCAAAGGCCTTTGGTTTTCTGCAATCTTCGGTATTTCTCCATACCACTCACAGTCTATTCCCTCAGCCCAAATGACATTCTTTTACACGTGAGCCTTTTATTATAATGTTTTCCCTTCTTCCTTAGATTTCATCCCCTTTTACCTTTTTCATGCCTTTGGAAGAGAACCCTTCCCTTCTGAAGCAATTTCATCTCATCGCAGAGGCTCCTTTAACGAAAACTTTAAAAGTCAGCTTTCATGTGTTCCCCTCTGCCATCCCCTGAGAACCCAACAAAATCAGCTACTGTAGTGGCTAAATACACATCAAAATCAGCCCTGGAGTCGACCTTATTTATTTTTCATGTTTATTTATTTATTTGTTGTGCTTTGCATTTAGAAATGGATTCTGAGAATTCTTCTTGATTCTATGGCAGTCCTGGATTCCCTAAACGTTACTAAATGGAGAAAAGAAAAAAGATGGTAAACTGGCACCCAGGTTTCTATCATCCAGGGTTCTCTGTTGACAAGGACGTGCACATCCCTCAGAGCACTGATAATGTCAGCGCAAGTTCGTGTGCCTGACACACAGGGAGGCAAAACAAACCGAAATGTCAGAGTTTAGACCAGAGAAAGGTTTACAGTAGGGCCACGCAAGGAGACGGGTGGCTCATGCTCTAAAAAACCTCAAGCTCCCCTAAGCGTTTCTGCAAAGCATTTTTAAAAGCCAGGTGAGGGAGGGTGGGTCGCAGGGTATGTGATCAGCTCCTGCACAGTCATCTGATTGGTTGATGGTGAGGTAAAGGGCAGTGTCACAGGGGTTAACCTCATCAATCCTCAGGCTCCAGTAGGTCTGGGGGCTATGTGCTCATGGTCATCAAGTAGTTAACATCTTCCATTTGATTGTAGTTTTAGCATCTGTAAAACAACTCAGGAAATGTGCATCAGCTACTGTCATCTAGGCATTTCAGAGAAGAGCTAAAGCAGAGGGTATGGGGGAAGGCCTGTCCCAGGAAAGCCCCTCAGGGCCCTGCTCAGTTACAATAATCCATGACCGTAGTGATGGTTCTGGAGTTCTGCGATTCAGACTGCAGCCTGAGTTGGCAAAGATCATTACGTGCAGCACAGGACCGCAAAGATGTTCCTCATTCCTTGAAAATTAGTTTTCCCTAGATGCTGTCAGTGAGAACTGCGTATAAATTCATCTTCCACACGTTCAGAGACTTTTGGAAAAAATCCAAAAATATCAATATCAAAACATGCCACGTACCCTCTGCACATTGATTTATTCATTGATTTATTCATGAATTAAGTGGTTGTGTTTACGTTTGTTCTATGCTAAGCTTTGTGTTAAAAGCTTTAAGTGTAAAGGTCTGCATTCCTATCTCACCCTCATGATCTCATCTCTGCCGCCAATGGTTTACTCTGTTCCCTTAATTCTAGCAGATTCTCAGCCTTCAGCCTTCATTACCTCTGTCTGGACCCTCAGCTGCCAACCCTCCCTCTCTTATTGTGGATTTTTCCAGGAAGATTTCTACCCCCCTTCACACTTCTGCTCAACTAGATCCCTT
This sequence comes from Phocoena sinus, assembly GCF_008692025.1. Classification (NCBI taxonomy): domain Eukaryota; kingdom Metazoa; phylum Chordata; class Mammalia; order Artiodactyla; family Phocoenidae; genus Phocoena; species Phocoena sinus. Next base: position 182,093,880 of record NC_045763.1, on the reverse strand, counting down.
CGTTGGTACAATATATATATATGTATGTATTTTAAAATTTTATATGCACACACACATATTTTTAAAAATTTATACACACACACATATAAGTCATCCTCAGCCTTTTGGAACTGGGATATGTCTCACTGAGCTTCCTCTATTATTCTCTTCCACTATATATTCATATAATTATATAATCTATATTCTAGTATATGTTCATATAATTACAGTGGCTTTTTGAACTGCCCATTCACAAAGTATTTACCCATTCCTACTCAACCCCCATTTTCTCAAAACCAGTTTTCGGGGGGCTTTTTTGGTCACACCACACGGCTTCTAGGATCTTAGTTCCCCGACCAGGGATTGAAACCTGGCCCTTGGCAATGAAATCGCCGAGTCTTAACCACTGGACCGCCAGGGAGTTCCCTCAAACCCAGTCTTAAATTCACTTTTCAGTGTAAGACCCACACCTCCCCACATACTTACATCACAATCACTGGCCAAGTAGTACTACAATGTAAAGATTAAGCGCATGAGTTTTAGCATCGGACCAACCATCATGGTTCAAATCCCAGCTGTGTGACATTGGGTGAGTTACTTAACCTCTCTGTGCCTCAGTGTCTTCATCTGGGAAATAAGGAGATGAACAGCCTATCCTTGGGGATGTTGAAAGTATTCAGTGGGTTAATGTAGTATTGAGAACAGCTCCTCCGGGTACGTCATAAACACAGTAACTGGATTAGAATTGGATTAGAATTGTTGGATTAGAATTAGGTTCTTGGATTAGAACTGGAGTGGAATTAGAATTGTTGTTTGTGTTGGATTGTGAGCTCCGTGAAAGCAGTGATGCTATCTGTCCACCCCATCATCCACCGTATTGGGCTCAGGCCCGGGCACAGAGTATGATTAATGATTGAGCACAGCTGAACCCAAAGCCCAAGAGCTTACAGCCAGGGTGGTCAGAGGAGAAGATGCAACACATCAGCGAAGCCTGTCACTGCTGAGATCGGAGCCCGTGGGAGCATGGGGTGCAGGGGCTGTGAACTCACAGTGCTGGGACAGGAAGACTGGGGGCAGGCTTCCTGCAGGGGGTATTTTATTGGCTTACCTTTTAAGCATCACAGATGTCAGGATCTCAACCTCAATTGTCTCCTGAAATCATAATCCTAAACCTCAAATCTATACAAGTCCCCAACATGTAGGTTCCCTCCATCACAGAAATATTTTCTTTCAAAATATGTCCCATGTCACAGTCTTGGGAGATGGAGGTGGTACAAAAGAAAAATAAACAAAATAATCCTCAATGTGACATAAGCTTAAATATTTTTAAGATTAATATTGAATGTTAGTCCTAGAAAAATGGCCACACCTGTTACATCTCCCTGTGAGAGCACCTGTCCCTGTACAGGTCCAGACAGCACAACTTTCTATTCTCGTGGTGACTACATGTCCTCCTGGGGACGCCAGACACACAGAACATGACGTGCACAGCATCCTCTGGAGTTGGGCAGCACCCAATGCTTGACTGTGCCTTCCCCATCCAGTCTGTGAAGAAGAGAAAGTAAAAGGCTCAGGACTTGAAAAGGGAACCCTCCTACTCTGCTGGTGGGAATGTAAATTGGTGCAGCCACTATGGAGAACAGTATGGGGGTTCCTTAAAAAACTAAAAATAGAGTTACCATATGACCCAGCAATCCCACTCCTGGGCACATATCCAGAAAACTCTACTTAGAAAAGATACATGCAGCCCAGATGTTCACAGCAGCACTATCTACAATAGCCAGGACATGGAAGCAACCTAAGTGTCCATCAACAGATGAATGGATAAAGAAGATGTGGTACATATATACAATGGAATATTACTCAGCCATAACAAAGAGTAAAATAATACCATTTGCAGCAACATGGATGGACCTAAAGATCATCGTACTGAGTGAAGTAAGTCAGAGAAAGACAAATATCAAATGATATCACTTATATGTGGAATCTAGAACATGACACAAATGAACAAAAACAGACTCAGAGACAAAGGAAACAAACTTCCGGTTACCAAAGGGGAAGGAAGCAGGGGGGTGGGGGGGGAATAAATTAGGAATTTGGTATTAACAGATACACAGTTCTATATATAAAATAGATTAACAACGAGGACCTACTGTAGAGCGCAGGGAACTGTGCTCAGAATCTTGTAAATAACCTATAATGGACAAGAATCTGAAAAAGAATCACTAAACTAAAACTGAATCACTTTGCTTTACACCTGAAACATTGTAAATCAATACTTCAATAAAAATATATGTAGTCAGAGCAAATAAATAAATAAATGAAAGGCTCAGGACTTCTTTGGGATTAGAAGTTAATTTCATTCCTAAACTCAGTCACCTTACATTTTTATACATCAACTATACTTTCACCTACAAATAACACAAGCTCTTTATTACATGGAAACCTTATCACCCAAGACCCATAGTAAAATTGGCAAGCAACAGATGTCTACTAAGCATTTATTTTAAACATAACAGTCACTATACTAGGTGTCAAAAGGAGAAAAAGAAGTTAAGTATTGTCCCCTTCCTTCAAAATGCTGGTGGTGGGTTGAATAACAGCCCTAAAGATATCTAAGTCCTAATCCCTGGAACGTGTGGCTGTTACCTTACATGACAAAAGGGACTTTGCAGTTGTGGTTATGTTATACATCTTCAGATGGGACTATTACCCTGGAGTGTCCGGATGGACATTCAATGTAAATATCAGCGTCCTTATAAAATGGGAGGCTGAGGGCGATTTGACTGCAGACCAAAGAGGAGATGAGATGGTCATGAGACAAAGGGTGCAGAATTGGAGCAGAGTGGCCACAGAGAAGAAATGCCCGCGGCCACCAGAAGTTGGAAGAGGCAGGGAAACAGTCTCCCCTCCCGAGGGAGAGAGCCACGCCCACACCTTGACTGAGCCCCGTAAGAGTCCAAATTTCAGGCTCCAGAAGTATAAGAGAATGCATTTCTGTTCTTAAGAGCAGCTAAAGCAGCAATACGGAAACGAATAGAATACTTGATGCCGTACACACTGAAGGCATCAAGACAACAGTGCAGCCAAGACATCTTCCCAAGGAAAAGAAATGAGTAGCCCCATTCCTGGTATGAGCAAATCAAGAGGGCGTGGTAAGCAGAGAGTCCAGGAAAGCCTCCGGTAGGAGAGAGTATTGAAACTGACTTTGTTAAAAAAGGAAAAGAGGATGATACTGGTAGTCATTTCAAACCAAGGAACAGACTAGCAATCCTCCCAGTCTGGAGGTAGAAAGGCGTTAACAACTACAGTTTACGTGATACTCAACTCAGCTACTGCGGGCTGGTGGTTCCAGATGACTCGGGCTCATCAGAGACAACCAGCCACAGGTGGAGAACTTGAGGCCTGCGGGTCCGACATAGGCCATCATCACCATCGTTGATATTGTTATAATTAATATTATCACAATAAATAATACCAACCTCCTTTTGGAGCAATGCTTTTAGAGCTAGAAAAATGTAGCTTTTAAATGGCTGCACCGTTCACTAGCCTTGTGATTACCAACACGTCACTTAACTTCTCTGATTCTGGTTTCCAGATAACACTTATCTCCAAGTGTTTTCGATAGGATTAAATGACACGGCATGTGGAATGCATATCGTGTAGTGATTGCCTGGAGTATATTCTCAATATGACCAGTCCTTATAACAAGTCTGCGAGGGGGTCCGGCACCACCTGCTTCAAAAGATCTCCCCCTTCTCTGCCTCATTGGATTGACCAGAGCTTCCCACTCCTCTGGCACAAATACGGACCAAGGGCCACGGCACACTGACTGACCACTTGTGAATAATAGGCTAGATCTTAGGCTATGTTCCCCAGTATGGTGGACACTAGCCCCATGTAGATACTGAACATTTACAATGGGGCCAACTGCAAGTGTGACATACACACCAGATATAAAGATTTCCTACGATAAAAGAATGTCAATATCTCAATCATTTTCATACTGATTACCTAATCAATGTAATCAACGAATGATATAGTGAGTTAAGTATAACACATTATTAAAATTAATTTCACCTTCTCTTCCCTTTCTAACGTGGTTTCTAGAAAATTTAAAATTACACAAGTAGCTCACGTTTGCAATTGGGTATCAGCCCTGTTCTAGAGGGAGCCCCCTCTGCTCCTGCAGGGGTGATGTATGCTTGGCAAGAGGCAGCCACGTTCCTCTACACACGTGCGTATTGTCCTTCGTACCTGTTATTGTCATGATGCAACCTGATTAAATATCAAAATAGAAGAATAAAAAGGGGCTTGTGGTTTCCCGGAAAGACTTGAAAATGGTGAGTTGCTAAAATAAATTACTATTAAGTATGGATGTGACAAACGTAAAAAATGGAGAGAAATTGTAAAATAGACCAAGGGGCACTTTATTGAGTTTCTTACATGAGGCTCTTTGTTATTCCCTGTTTACACAAGTGAAAACTGGAAGTCTATATAATACATCCTAAGTATGACTTAGGTAAGAAATTTCACACTAATCAGGAAAACCTATCCAGAGAATTGATGCTGGCCTGGCATCAAAAGATTGTTGAATGAATGTACTTTTAGACATTTGAAGTAAAATTAAAATGTGGTGTTGTGCAGACGTCATTTTTATATTTCCCCACTTAAACTAATTTTTTTCATTTATTAACAACCAGTCCTAATTGGATTGTGTTAGAGAACGTCTTGTTACATTATTATTTATTAAGAGAAGGAGGGCTTCCCTGGTGGTGCAGTGGTTGAGAGTCCGCCTGCCGATGCAGGGGACGCGGGTTCGTGTCCCGGTCCGGGAAGATCCCACATGCCGCGGAGCGGCTGGGCCCGTGAGCCATGGCTGCTGAGCCTGCGTGCCTGGAGCCTGTGCTCCGCAACGGGAGAGGCCACAACAGTGAGAGGCCCGCGTACAGCCAAAAAAAAAAAAAAAAAAAAAAAGAGAAGGAGAACCAAATAACTTAAGGCGCTTGTCCAAGGATGTCATTGAGCATAAATGGGGCACAAATCTCTTTGGATCCAAAGCCCAGGAGTCTCCCATTTTGCTGCACCATCTCTTGGTTTATAAAAACAACTTAGGCCAAGATTTACAGTTGAATGAACATAACTATGTCACCCTGATTCCCCCAAGAACACATTGATCTCTATAGGATTAATTCACACGAGCAAAATTAACCTAAAACCAAGTTTTCAAAAGAGAGCCTTCATTGACCATATACAATTAAATTACCCTGTAAAAAACCCAGAACATCTTAGCCCAGGTGCAGTTGAATTTTCCCATTTGGCCCTTTCTTCCTCGTTTAGAAAATGTAAGCAGTCAGTACAGAGCAGAACGCAGCCCAACTATTGACCTCCACAGGTCGATAGGTATGCTCAATATTAGTGAGACACAGTTCAGTTGTCAAATTTGCACTTGAGGAAAAGATTACTGTTTCAGTTCTTATTACTTATTCCAGGAACCAGCGGATTCCCTGTGGTTTTCTGTGTAACCTATCTGTCATATTCAAAGCGAAGCCGCCTTCAGATGCGATATTGACCTCAGAGGGCGATCCTGCAGGACAGAGAAAGTGTTCCTGGCCTGAGCCTTTGTACTTCAGCCACACGCCAGTCACCTCGCTTTGAAAGAACCCGATACTGAGGTGTACCAGTCGGGCTGTGAGGGGGCGGGTCTGAGCAGTAATAACATAATCCTCCCTTTCCCACATTTATCATTTAATGAACCTAATTGCACCTCTCGTTCTAGCAGACAGTAAATACATTGGAATTTTCAACTGCCAAATGAAAAGACGGTGGAAACTATTCGGACACACCAGTGAAAATGCATCATCGTGTGCGTGGCTAACCTTCGGGAAGCAGGGAGAGGAACCTTTCTCTTCCACAGGCACTAAGTTTCTGCTGCAAAAAGGAGAAGGCGTGGGGCCGTCCTCCTTCCCTGGCTCAGAAGCAGAAGCAGGCTCTCAGCTGTTTGTGAGCACCGCGTCTCAGCAAGGCGACATCTAGGCGCTGCCCCTGCAAGCGCCAAGTAATGTAACAAATGAGATGCTTAATAGAGCGGATCAGGGCAGAGAATTGTGTACATCAGCGTCACTTAATCTGCAAGCTGTAGTCTACTAATGACTCTCATTGTGCCATCTTTTGAAGGAGAAACAGATGAATTTGAGACAGCATTCATGATGTGGGAAGAAAATATGGGTTCTAAGGCTTCTATGCCCAGAGATCGTCTTCTCCTCACTCAGCCCTGCAAGGAAAGCTACCTACCCTCAGTCTGCCTCATCCTTTAGCTCCCAGACACATCAGATGCTCACCATCTGCTCATCCCTTCCAATGAGAATGGGGAAGGGCAGGGAACACCTCCCCAGATAAACCTCCAGAGTCTCCGGGTCTTTGTGGGTTAGACACTGGTTAGACATTTCCACTTTCCTAGGATAGTTATTTTAAAATCAGTAATAAAAGAATCTCCTTTCCTAGCTAAGCTGTGAAAAACCATTTGGCAACTGATCGTTTAATAAGTGAAAACAAACTAAACAGCAGTTCATTAAGTCACTGAGCCACATGTTTGGTTTTTATTGGGCGTCTAGTATGTGCTAGCCATGAGAGAGGCATCAGGACACAAAAATAAATGAGACGTAGTCTCGGGCTCAGAGAGCTTGGTGTCTAATGCAAGAGACAAAATGTAAATGGAGCCCAGCTGTGCAAAACAGAGGCCTAAACCAGGTGGGGCAGTCAAGAGAGACTTCCACAAGGAAGAAGTAAAATTGGGTCTTAAAGGATAAGTAGAAATGTGTCAAAGGGAGAATAGATGAGAAGCACGGAGACCACTCTCTGAAAAGATACAGAATCATGGAAAGTTTAGGTAAAGGGAGTACTACCAGAGACTGGTGAAGAAAGAGGGAATGAAGGGAGGGAGGAAGGGGTGGAGAAAGAAGAAAGAGAAAAGTTGGGGGCTTAATCTAAAGACTACACATACCACGACGAAGAGTCTGGCCTCAGAGGCTCAGAGGCTATGACAACCCACCAGAGGTTTATAAGCCTGGGAAAGGGGGAGACACGCTCAGGTGTATGTACTAAAAAATATAATCCCAACACAGCGACTGGCTCTAACAGGCCCTCAGTATGTATCTGATCATGGAAAACGAATGTGAAGGCCACACTGGAAGGGAGGTCCTTTGAAGAAAAGAAAGAGACTAGTGTCACAATGAATGAAATACAGGTGAGAGAAATGAGGACACCCCACAGGCAGGAACAGGGGGAAAGAACAGGAGGGAGTGACCAGCCGGTGTTAAGGGGCATGACAGGTGTCACTCGTTTAGAGATTGGACTTCAAGGAGAGGGGAAAAGAGTCCTGCTTGTGGGATTCAGTGGATGGCGGACCCTCTCATGGAGAGAAGGTAACAGAAGGATCAAGTGTCTCTGGGAAAATCGTAAGTTTTTCCCTTATCCCTGTTGTAATGATGTGCGTATTTATGACACTACATCTTTAATATGTCTCCCTTTAGTTGCTAAATTCCATGGAGGCCATATAGACCATGACATAATGCTTGGTACAGAGTAAGTGCTCAGTTTAATTTAGGGAAGAAAGGGAGAAGGGAGGGAAGGAGGGGGAGGGGCATGGAGGGAAGCAGGCGGTGAGTACAAGTGGGTCTAGAGTCCAGGCCAGGAGCGAAGTGCATGGGTCTGCAAATGGAATCCTTCCCATAAAACCCAAAGTTGATGTGAACGTTATTGAATCAGTGGTGTTATATAAATGCAGCTTTGCCTCGTCCATCCCAATATGGATTTTAAACTTCGACAAATTGCTCTCCAGCTAAAGGGCATTTTTTACACGTCTCTATTTCAGGTGAAGTTGCATCTACATGATTAATTTTTAAGGTAGTCTCTGTAGCTGAACTATTACTCTATCTTAATTTGAAAGCATCCTGAAAGTGCGGTAGGAAATTAACGATCTTTATTTGCCTTCCCATATGGGGTGCTAGACACAATAACACACTTCCCATTCCCATTTCAAACAATGAGATGCAAATATCCAGAAAACTGCAGGTCTTCTAACAGGCACCACCTGAGAAATGAATCCCCCGAAGCCAAAGTTTTCAGGATTGACAACAAAAGCCCCTATACGGCATTAAAGCAACAGCTATCACTTGGCCAATTTGACGACCATTTTGACACCGTCATCACCAGCCATATTTAGAAAAAGGGTTGAAATGATTAGCGCATTCCAGGAAGGAACAGAAAAGGAAAAATTACACAAGGTAGGCAAAGAACACTGCGTGTTTTCATATGCGGAATCAGATATTCTTTTACACTAGGCTCAATTTTGCCTTTAATATAAGCCTGACTTAATGGGAGATGATTGGCATCCTCCCCTATTTCATCTATTATAACGTTCTTCAATCGCCTGAGCGTTCCTTAATCAAAAGAAGAGTTCCTCACCACCCTTGGATATCAAAGGAGAAGGTTTCTATAGCTATTACTGAACCAAAGCATTATTCTTTGAAGAACCTAAGGTGAAACATTGAAAAATCCTTCCGAGATACAGATGAAAAATGCCACATGCGTGTTTCCCCCAAGTATCCGGTGCAATCCATCAAAAGACTAATAAAAACACAGGCCCACACTCACTTGATACACGTATTCACCTCTCCTATTCTTCTTGCTTTTTCCGTGTGACTGCTGACCCACTCACCTTACTCACGTGGAGTAAAGAAGGACTAGGTAAAAAGGCCAGCCCTGATTAAAGAACCAGGTGAGGAAACGACCCCTGAAATGCTTTCATTTCAATAAACCTTTTATGCTAAAGACCCAGGCCAGGGCGGGAGAGACATCGCCATGGTAGAGCAAAAAATATGTAACACATGGACAATAGTAAGATTTTCTGCATTAAAGCATGTCCTATCTGTGGCCAGAATGCCACTGGGTAAAAGTTATTTAATTACTTTGTTCTGGAAACCCATGCCTTTGGGGTTCAAAAGAAGGCCTTTAGAAAGCCGGCTGGGAATTAAGATAATTAGCACATAGCCCATTATTCAAAAGCTCAATCCTGTGAGATTAAATCATGACAAACTCAAGTCAGAAATGACTCGACGTTTTTTAATGCTGTGGCTGGCAAATGAAGTCTTTATTTTTAATTTCTTTTTTTAAGATGGAAAGCTACCCATTTGAAACCAGAAGTTGTTAACTTGTTCATTGAATTTAACATCTGGTAACATTTTCATCTTTTGCAAGCTAATAAAATGTTATAGTATTTTTGACAGTGGGAGTTCAGTGCCAGAAGAAATTTTATCAGTACAAAGAGACTACTAAATGGATTTCTTACTGGGCCACGGGGTTTCTTAATCTTTATCTTACAGCATAAAAAAAAAGCACTGCAGGGAAGGTGCTATTTGCCTATAATTTCTCCAGGAATTAATTTAGGGAGAACTTAATGGCCAAAAAAGGGGCTACAACCTGCCCCCTATAGTGTGTTAATGTGTAGAGCGAAATCTGCTGGTGTTTTGAGTGTTTGGGTTATTGAAAGCCTTCCTGATATGGCACCTTCACTGCAATCATTCTTTCCTTCTTTTTCTATCGATTACATCTAACTTTTATTGGACCGCACTGATCATTCATCGATTTCGTTTGTAAAACAACCTTAACTTTTATTACCATAGTCCAAGACAAACTTATGCAATATTACTGGCAGACTTTTTATAAGGGAAAACGAAAACACTGGGCCATTAAGCAGAGCCTTCTCAGAGTGTTTCCAGAGGGTTTCTCATTGTGGGTTCGCGTCCTGAAAGAGCAGAGTTGTTTTAGCAAACAAGCAGTCATGGAGCAGCGTGGTGAACAGACAATGGCTGTGGACGTGAGCATCAGGGTGCTAGATTCCGGTTCTGACACCTGTAAATTCTAGAGACTTGCTCAAGTCCCTTAAATTCTCTGAACTTCCATTTTCTGATCTGCAAAACTGGGGAAATAAGATGTGAGAATTAAGGTAACAATTGTCGTGACTGGCAATGAGAGGGCTCTCTAAGAGTCATGGTTGTTCTTATTCCTGTCCGGGGTGCTGTAGGAAGGTGCAATTGACAATAATTATTTTAAATAACAGATACACACACTACTAGATATAAAATAGATAATCAGCAAGGACCTACTTATAGCACAGGGAAACATAGTCAATGTCTTATAATAACCTATAAGGGAAAAGAATCTGAAAAAGAATACATGTATGTATAACAGAATCACTTTGCAGTACGCCTGAAACTAACACAACATCGTACATCAGCTATATGTCAAGAAAAAAAAAGAGAAAAAAGTTTCAGTCGCCTTATATTTCGAGCAGCAAGAAGCTAGAAGCACATACGCACACACACGCGCGCGCGATGAGTTTGACCACAGCAATACAACATAAAAATGAAACATTTGATCAATTTTTTGAAGCCTCTGTACACAAATAAATTATTCAGCAAGGACTTGGAAGCACAAAGTACTTCTCTGAGGACAAGGGTCATGCCCAGTAAATGCTCTGATTAAAAGGTTCTGGCTGGGTGTGATTTGTCAGTGGTATTATAGAAACAACTCAGAGGTCGGAAAGAGAATTAGCACCTTTTCAAAAGAAAACAAAACAAAACAAAACAAAAATCATCTAAAATCTTGGTGAAGGAAAAAATGGTACTCTCACCCATGTGTTCTATGCAGTACTCACAGGGAGTTGAGGAAGGAGCTCAGTTGAACGGGTCTCTGTGCAAAGAACATGATTTTGTTATTAAAGTAACATAATTGCTAATGTTTTTTGAATATTTACTATATGTCTGGCACATGCTAAGTGCTTTTCTCTGGTTGTCTTTCTGAAAAACTCTGGAAGGAAATGAGAGCTTTAAAAGATTAATCATTTGGGCTTCCCTGGTGGCGCAGTGGTTGAGAGTCCGCCTGCTGATGCAGGGGACGCAGGTTTGTGCCCCAGTCCGGGAAGATCCCATGTGCCGTGGAGGGGCTGGGCCTGTGAGCCATGGCCACTGAGCCTGCGTGTCCGGAACCTGTGCTCTGCAACAGGAGAGGCCACAACAGTGAGAGGCCCATGTACCGCAAAAAAAAAAAAAAAAAAAAAACAAGATTAAAGAGAAATAAAGGGTCTGGTTCTTACCCCAGGTCTATCTGGTTATAAAGCTGACACCTCCTCAGCCTAGGATGTGCCTCTGAAATAACAACCTTTTTTTTAAGACTTTGTGAGATTATAACAACTCAGATCTCTCCAAAACAAAAAAGTACCTTTAGAAAAAAACCAAAAAAGATGTCTTTAGGAAAACAGTATCTGGCATTTTTTCCATGAGAGAGAGGACAACACCTGTATAGCCCCGCAAGTTTATGGATTACAATCAGAAATGCATGTTAAATCCATGAAAGAGGAAAAATTTGGAAATGCACAGTTAAGTTTGCATGGACAGTAGCCAAGACCTCATCGTCACTAAGACAGAGAAAAGGGGTAAAGTTAAACTCACCTTTAGAATGTCGAACCGCAAATGGTTAGATGAACTAAACCCAAAACTTGATCAAAACTGTGCATCTATAATGATAAATCCCTTACCTGTTACGCTGGAGTACAACTTCCCTTACTGATTTCATGACACAAGATAGAAAACCATTTGCATTTCAAGCCTTAAGCAGAAGGAAGGAGATGACAAAAGTCATTTTATGCTGCAAAATTGAGGAGTCACTGAATCTCTGCTGCTCCTTGCCGGTGACCTCATCCTAGATGAGATGCAGAGGCTGGTGGGCAATGGCTGTGTCCCTCTCCTCTCAGCAGCTGTGTCACTTTTGGCAAGTGACCTGCCCCTCTTTTTGTGTTAGTTATGTGATTTATCAGTTGGAGAAAATCATCTCTCTCTATCTATGGATACTACTGATGGTGTCAACCTCATGGGGCTTTAATAAGGATCCAATGATTTGTAAAGCACTTAGAACAGGATCAGCCCAGAGTAGGTTAGTTTTTCATTAAATAAATACTTCTAGGTACATATCTAAATAGAAATATTTGACCTATAGATAATAGTCATGAAAATCTATTGACTGCTTACCACGTGCCAAGCACTGGGATAAATTCCTGACATGGATTAATTTATTTAATCCTTGCAATAAGGTGTGGAGGTGGGTACTTCTCAGATGGGCAAACTGACATTTGAGGAAATGAGGTCATGTGTTCAAGGTCATATGACTCATAAACCTTGGAACTCAGAGCCAACCCGGGCCACTTGGCTCTAGTCCTCACTCTTAATTAGAAAATGGATAATTATTCTCTCACATACAGGAAGGAAATCTCATCATTAAAGAACTAGGAGAACTGGTTCATGGTAAGCATCAGACGAGTTTCTAAACTAGCTTTTTTTTAATATTTCATTATTTTATTCTGTTCTAACAATTGGTAATATTTGATCATTTTTCATATTTTTTATTTTTATTGGAGTATAGTTGCCTTACAATGTTGTGTTAGTTTCTAGCTGTACAGCAAAGTGAATCAGCCACATGTATACATATATCCCCCCTTTTTTGGATTTCCTTCCCATTGAGCATTGAGCATTGAGTAGAGTTCCCTGTGCTAACAGCAGGTTCTCATTAGTTATCTATTTTAGAGAGTAGCATATATATGTGAATCCCAATCTCCCAATTCATCCCACCCCTCCTTCCCCCCTTGGTGTCTATATGTTTGTTCTCTATGTCTGTGTCTCTATTTCTGCTTTGCAAATAAGTTCATTTGTATCATTTTTCTAGATTCCACATATAAGCAATATTATACAGTATCTGTTTTTCTCTTTCTGACTTACTTCACTCTGTAGGACAATCTCTAGGTCCATCCACGTCTCTGCACATGGCAGTATTTCGTTCCTCTTTATGGCTGAGTGATATTCGGCTGTATATATGTACCACATCTTCTTTATCCATTCTAAACTAGCTTATTTAAAATTAAAACAGAGACAACATCGTATATTGTCTTTCACTTAAGAGGAATGTAGGTGCATTTGTCAATGATCCTTTATGTGATTCCACATGTATCTTCAAACTCTTATCCTTCCAATATTGATTGATTTCACTCTAAACAGACAAAAGGAAAATAGCCAGAGCCTCTTTAAAATATATTTATTTATTTATTTATTTATTTATTTATTTATTTATTTATTTTTGGCTGTGCTGGGTCCTCGTTGCTGCACATGGACTTTCTCTAGTTGCGTTGAGTGGAGGCTACTCTTTGTTGTGGTGTGTGGGCTTCTCATTGCAGTGGCTTCTCTTGTTGCGGAGCATAGGCTCTAGGCGTGCGGGCTTCAGTAGTTGTGGCACATGGGCTCAGTAGTTGTGGCTCGCAGGCTCTAGATCACAGGCTCAGTAGTTGTGTTCCACGGGCTTAGTGACTCCGCAACATGTGGGATCTTCCTGGATCAGGGCTCGAACCTGTGTCCCCTGCAGTGGCAGGTGGATTCTGTTTTTTTTTTTTTCTTTAAGGAATTTTGCCTTTTTAAAAAAAAATTTATTTATTTATTTTTGGCTGTGTTGGGTCTTCGTTTCTCTGCGAGGGCTTTCTCTAGCTGTGGCAAATGGGAGCCACTCCTCATCGCGGTGCGCGGGCCTCTCACTATCGCGGCCTCTCTTGTTGCAGAGCACAGGCTCCAGACGCGCAGGCTCAGTAGTTGTGGCTCACGGGCCTAGTTGCTCCACGGCATGTGGGATCTTCCCAGACCAGGGCTCGAACCCGTGTCCCCTGCATTGGCAGGCAGATTCTCAACCACTGCGCCACCAGGGAAGCCCAGCAGGCGGATTCTTAACCACTGCGCCACCAGGGAAGTCCAAAGCCTCTTGTTTGGGAGTAAAGGCTGAGAAATCATGTAACCAACCAAACTAGACACAAATCCATTTTGCAAATGCTCACATTTGAGTTGTCCTCTAAATATCTATGGCTCATAACACACAAAAGAAATTAGAAGACAGAGAGTCTGTACTCCCTTCAAAGTAAACTCTTAAAATATTTTAAAATTTGTCCAGCGAAAACTGGTACTTTATATTTTACTGAATTTGGATGTTTGTACAGTATTCAATCATTCTGTAAATATAATTAAGGGGGTACTTTTCATAAACCCTGTTGTCAACACCTATACATCTTTGGTAGTTAATAAACATTACCCAAAGAAACTTCTTTTTTCATTTGCAGATGTCAAGTTTAGGGAATAAAAGATGTTAAGTCAGGAGAGTGTTTGAACTTGCTCAAGTAGGTGGAGGGGGAAAACAGCAGAATTCAGCCACAGTCTGATGAAAGGTCGGAGTATGTGTCCTGGGTCATTCAGTTAAAGAATGAATAAAAATAGAGTAAGTGGGAAATGGTAGAAATGAGAGAAGCCACAGATTTCAACAAGGGGTGGTATCAATTCCCACTAAATGCTCCATGTTTAATTAATACATTCCTCTACTTTCAGGATTAGTAAGTCTTTTAGGCAAAATTTTATTTTAAATAAATTCATGTCCAAATATAAACATGTATTAATTAATGGTAACCATTTCCTTCATTTACCCAAGAAAACAGGTAAGCCAGTGATGGTAATCTAACTTTAAATGCATAACTGGTATGTTTCAGACCCAAGAGAGATTTGACAGTATAAAAACTGACATGCAGTAGCGGACAGAATACTCTCCTATCAAGAAAATTCCCTACAGCACAGAAACCTCGAGAGTAAAACATACTTCTTAGGGTAAAAAAAAATTGAGGATGGAGAATTTCCAAATGAAAATTCCTATTTTCTTTACTGGAAGAGATCCAGAAAATATGAGAAATGGATAAACAGTTATGGGGTGGTAGATAAGCAGTAGGAAAGGCTTTTGCTCTTTTATGGGATTTAGTCAAATGTCACCTTGGCCCCAGGACGTCACCAAGTCCTGTGATGGCAGGTCACGTCCAGTTACAGTTAATGGGAGCCCCACTCGGCATCTTCTTATATCAAGCTGCCAATCTAGCTCAAAATACAGAAAAAGATCAACCCAATTCAATAAAAAGAGAAGGAGGGGGAAGAAGGATGAGGTAGAGATGAAATATTTAGGAAAATTAGAAATACATGCTTTCTGGGGCAAAATCCACTGAAGAAGACAGGAATGTACACAGTTTTAGATTTACCATGAAGCTTAAGATTAGAGACCCGCTCACTGCATGGCCCTTCCAAGGTCTGTGGTGATGACCCAGAAATGTGTTCACAGGGTGATATAATTTTGTAAAATTTGCAGAAGTTGGCTCCTTTAAACACAATGGGTTAAGAATTAGGTCATTTCCTACTCCAACGTGTCCTCTTTTTCCTTCTTGTTGTAAAGTGTGGAGAAGCTAGTATACAGCTGAGGGGAAGTTGCGTTTGGGGTACTTTTAATTTGGAGTATCACCTTGGGTCAGATCAGGAGGAAATTTTAGGTGGAAAGACTTAATTCAAAGAATTATTGATTGTCCTACTAAGTGAATTAAGTCAGACACAGAAAGACAAATATTATAAGATATCGCTTGTATGTAGAATCTAAAAAAATGGGTACAAACGAAATTATTTACAAAAGAGAAGTAGAGTCATGGATGTAGAAAACAAAGTTATGGTTACCAAAGAATGGGGGGAGGGATAAATTGGGAGATTGGGATTGACATACACACGCTACTATATGTAAAACAGATAACAAATAAGGACCTACTGTATAGCACAGGGAACTCTACTCAATACTCTGTAATGGCTTATATGGGAAAAGAATCTAAAAAAGAGTGGATATATATATATATGTATAACTGATTCACTTTGCTGTATACCTGAAACAAACACAACATTGTAAATCAACAACACTCCAATAAAAATTCTTTTAAATAAAATAAATTTTGACAGATAATGACAAAAAAAAAAAAGAATTGTTAACTGTGAAGGTAGATTTGAGTAAAGAGGGATTGGCTGGCAAGAAAACGAAGTCTAAAAACATAGGAATGACAGAAATAAAGGACAGGCACTGCCCCAGGGCTGAGATCAAGTGCCCAAGGGAGGCCTTCCTTAAGCGAGAGCCCGACTTTGCTAGAAAGGGCATGGCTGTGGCTCCTTGAGGGGCAGAGAAGTCACCTAGGTGGATCTTGCAAGAAACCTCCCTCCAGGGTGCCAGGAAGGCTGTTTATGGAACAGCATCTTACTAGCAGCACTGGCGGAAGCTGCTGACTACTGGGCATTGCAGGCCACTTGTGCACAGCAGGAGCCTGTTTCTGGAGAAGCAGGAGCTACAGGAGCTGCAGGAGCTGCTGTGGAGAAGCCTCTGGGCGCTAAGGACACTGCCCAAGGAAGATGCCGCCCAAGGAGGATGCAGAAAAGGGCAGCAAAGCCCTTCCCTCCTGTAACATCTCTCCGGCGCCCTCTACAGACCAAGCTTAACATTGCAGCAGCTGGCAGAGGCAAAATATAAACGGCCCAGATCCATCTTTATAGAGCAGGCAATGAATTTGGAACTGAGAAGTAATAAATTGATAACTAGCACAGTTGACCCCTGTGGCTATGCAGCCTCTATGTGCACTATTATTTGTACACATATTTGAACTCCTGTACATCAACAAAATAACTTTATATTTCCATTTAAAAGGAGCTATCGGGGCTTCCCTGGTGGTGCAGTGGTTGAGAGTCCGCCTGCTGATGCAGGCGACACGGGTTCATGCCCCGGTCCGGGAAGATCCCACATGCCGCGGAGCGGCTGTGTCCGTGAGCCATGGCCGCTGAGCCTGCGCGTCCGGAGCCTGTTCGAAGTGAGAATCACAGTCCCAACAGTCATTGTATACGTTGCTGCCTATATTAATTACCTCTCCCAGTGCAAACTCTACTAACTAAAGACTCAACTGAAAAATTAACACCCAGCACACTTGTATATAAGATAAAAATTGGAAGGAGTACAAAGAAGATGGTAAGTACATGCAAATAAATCTGCACAGGTAAAGAAGAGGAAATATGGAAAGCTGCCATCGTCCTTGCTTCTCTGATTGGTCCTGAGGTAGCTGGTACCTGGGGCATCTTTCTTCAATACGCATTCTAAATTTCCCTCACTCTCAGCCAGAAGCTCAGCTGCTCTGGGTTCTTTACCTGGTGGAGTGATGCAAACCTTCATTTCATTAGGGTCGGAGTACTTAACTTTCCTGCCTTTTTTGTTTGTTTGTTTATTTTGGTAAAGTTTTCCACTACCCTTTCCTTGGGTGTGGAAGTACTAAAGGCTCCCAGGGAGTCCTGTGGGTCTCATTGGCCCCCTTCTCTAGCAGGAGCCCAAGGTGTCCTTGGTAATCAGGTGTAATCACTTAAGCCACAGAATTAACTCATTTTTGTTCGCCTGCTGGTTCAGTGCATAAAGAGCCCCAAATGAACATGTGTCAGTCTCATCTTCCAAGTCAGTGGCAGAGCTGCCACGTCCCCTGTTGGAAGCATTTCCCTCCTGAGGACCAAGAAACCTAAACCAGCAGAGCCCATGGTTTCTTCTTCCGTGTCTGCTCAAAACTGACAGCTTTGTGAATGACTCTTCATCATTCCCATTTCAGATGATCTGAAGCAGCACCTTCAAATGTGTATATAGTGCCTCCAAATTCAAAAAGGCTTCCGTCTATCACAGGTAGTGCAAGGTCCAGCTACGTGCTTTTCACCTTAGAGAGGACATCTCGGCAGGCTCCAAACTCTCCAACTCCCAGAAACGTCACTGAGGTAGTAGGACCCTGGATCTTTGTGGAGTTCCACCCTTCTGTTTGCATGTTTTACTGAGGCTTTTAAAGTCCTTACTACCTGCTGTGCATCAAATCCAGTCCACACAATGTCCGTGTAGTACACCAGGTGATGCATCATGGAATAGCGAGACATAGGTATGCGTTTTCAGTCACTTCCACGTAGAGTTGACTATTGACAACCATTCTTGCATAGGAATGAATATCCAGACTTGTTCTCCCTATTCATTGAGGATTGTGACACAAAAGTGCATGAACACTGGGCTTTCTATCCTGTTCCATTGATCTATATTTCTGTTTTTGTGCCAGTACCATACTGTCTTGATTACTGTAGCTTTGTAGTATAGTCTGAAGTCAGGGAGCCTGATTCCTCCAGCTCTGTTTTTTGTTCTCAAGATTGCTTTGGCTATTTGGGGTCTTTTGTGTTTCCATATAACTTGTGAAAATTTTTGTTCTGGTTCTGTGAAAACTACCAGTGGTAGTTTGATAGGGATTGCATTGAATCTGTAGATTGCTTTGGGTAGTAGAGTCATTTTCACAATGTTGATTCTTCCAATCCAAGAACATGGTATATCTCTCCATCTATTTGTATCACCTTTAGTTTCTTTCATCAGTGTCTTATAATTTTCTGCATACAGGTCTTTTGTCTCCTTAGGTAGGTTTATTTCTAGATATTTTATTCTTTTTGTTGCAATGGTAAATGAGAGTGTTTTCTTGATTTCACTTTCAGATTTTTCATCATTAGTGTATAGGAGTGCCAGAGATTTCTGTGCATTAATTTTGTATCCTCTACTTTACCAAATTCATTGATTAGCTCTAGTCATTTTCTAGTAGCATCTTTAGGATTCTCTATGTATAGTATCATGTCATCTGCAAACAGTGACAGCTTTACTTCTTTTCTGATTTGGATTCCTTTTATTTCCCTTTCTTCTCTGATTGCTGTGGCTGAAACTTCCAAAACTATGTTGAATAAGAGTGGTGAGAGTGGACAACCTTGTCTTTTCCTGATCTTAGTGGAAATGCTTTCAGTTTTTCACCATTGAGGACGATGTTGGCTGTGGGTTTGTCATATATGGCCTTTATTATGTTGAGGAAAGTTCCCTCTATGCCTACTTTCTGCAGGGTTTTTATCATACATGGGTGTTGAATTTTGTCAAAAGCTTTCTCTGCATCGATTGAGATGATCATACGGTTTTTCTCCTTCAATTTGTTAATATGGTTTATCACATTGATTGATTTGCGTATATTGAAGAATCCTTGCATTCCTGGAATAAACCCCACTTGATCATGGTGTGTGATCCTTTTAATGTGCTGTTGGATTCTGTTTGCTAGTATTTTGTTGAGGATTTTTGCATCTATGTTCATCAGTACTATTGGCCTGTAGTTTTCTTTCTTTGTGACATCCTTGTCTGGTTTTGGTATCAAGGTGATGGCGGCCTCGTAGAATGAGTTTGGGAGTATTCCTCCCTCTGCTGTATTTTGGAAGAGTTTGAGAAGGATAGGTGTTAGCTCTTCTCTAAATGTTTGATAGAATTCGCCTGTGAAGCCATCTGGTCCTGGGCTTTTGTTTGTTGGAAGATTTTTAATCACAGTTTCAATTTCAGTGCTTGTGATTGGTCTGTTCATATTTTCTATTTCTTCCTGATTCAGTCTTGGCAGGTTGTACCTAGAGTCTGTCATACAGAGTGAAGTAAGTCAGAAAGAGAAAGACAAATACCGTATGCTAACACATATATATGGAATTTAAGAAGAAAAAAATGTCATGAAGAACCTAGGGGTAAGACAGGAATAAAGACACAGACCTACTAGAGAATGGACTTGAAGATATGGGGAGGGGAAAGGGTAAGCTGTGACAAAGCGAGAGAGAGGCATGGACATATATACACTACCAAACATAAGGTAGATAGCTAGTGGGAAGCAGCCACATAGCACAGGGAGATCAGCTCGGTGCTTTGTGACCGCCTAGGGGGGTGGGATAGGGAGGGTGGGAGGGAGAGAGATGCAAGAGGGAAGAGATATGGGAACATATGTATATGTATAACTGATTCACTTTGTTATAAAGCAGAAACTAACACACCATTTTAAAGCAATTATATTCCAATAAAGATGTAAAAAAAATAAATAAATAAAATGGGAATACTATGGTCAAAAAATAAGTGCATGAACAGATATCACACACAGTGCGAATTCTGGCAACTGGTACTAGAAGTGAATGAACAGTAAAAAGAGAGGGAGAAACAAGGTGTAAATTATGCAAAGGCAGAAGGTGATCTGTGGAAATCTCTTACGGTCATCACACATGCTTATCTGTTAAGTAGAGGATTCAGCTCTCGTAAATACTTAGGCACAATGGAATCATTTGATAATGAAGCATAGACAGTTACAAAGCACCGTGCTGGGTTTTTTTTCTTTTTTGATGGGAAACAACTGAAATAGAATCAATAAGAATCCCTCTGTTTGTAGGGCACAGACCTGTAGGAGTATTACACACAGCATGAAAGTTTTTCTGTGAAATCCCATGTTTTATGCATCCCACCTGTAACAATAATAAAAAACCAATGCTTATCAACCACGTAGGAAAACAAGACTGGATTGCCTTTCTATTTTCTCTATTAGAATTATGACCAAAATGTTTGTCATTGGAAGAGAAAAACCAAGAATATGCAAGCATATTTATTATTTAATTAATAAGAAACATAGTTACTTGTCTGGATTTTGTGTTGTTTATGGTATTTGTCAGCCTTTTAAAATTTGTTATTTCTTGTATTCTCTTCACTCATTCTGGATACATATCTGCTTTTGTATTTAACTCTACATTGATAGTTTTGTACATTTCTATTTAAATTTTCCAAAAGTATATTAGCATCCAGTCCACCCAGACTTGGACCTACCCCTGTGTAGGTGAGACACACAAAGATGGGTCTTGTAACTCCAAATCCGATCTGATGATTTAGTACTTACACATGTTTAAAATCAAGCATTATTTAGATACTAATCTGAGACTTATGCTTTTTTTTAAAATCCTAAAATAATCAAAACAAATTTAAGATTTCTAATTATTATGGAAATACAATGCTCCATCAACGGATTCCCCTCTGCCCTGAGACTAACTCACTAAAACAAAGGTCTTGGCTTAAGTCCCTCAGGTTAGAGTGTTACATTTCTTAAAAGTAAATTTTAAACTTTATTAAAATCTAAACTAAAAAAAAAATTGTGTTCTAAGTCTCACCTCAGGGCCCCACAAGCCTATGTGTAATTTAGTCATCTATTTGCATATTTATTATAATATTTTCCCAGCAGGTGGCAGTAAAGTGTCTAGTGCTAAATCAATTAGTATACTACAACAATTTCTGACCGATGAAAATAAAATGTCTTGAGACAAGGATTCTTTTTTTCTGATTTAGACAAAGGGCTAGTAGCCCTGCTGAATTGTTTCAGTTACATGAGAATTCTAACCTAAATTAAATGCAAATTTAATTCTATGATCCTGATGTCTTGCAAAACTACCCAGAGTTGGGGATTAGCTCACCTTGGAGGAGAGAGGACACATAGTGGTAGCATCATATTCTTTCTTCAGGGAGGATTTTGCTGCATCCCTGATGAGGGGGTATTTCTCTGCATCAAGCTACTACGACTCTTGGAAAAGAACTAACCTGTTAAACGTTAATGGTTGGTAATTCTCAATGAAAACATTCACTGGGAAAGGTTAAAAATATTCAAGACAAGGCTTCCCTGATGGCACAGTGGTTGACAGTCCGCCTGCCGATGCAGGGGACACGGGTTCGTGCCCCGGTCCGGGAAGATCCCATATGCCGCGGAGCGGCTGGGCCCGTGAGCCATGGTCACTGAGCCTGCGCATCCGGAGCCTGTGCTCTGCAACGGGAGAGGCCACAACAGTGAGAGGCCCGCGTACCACAAAAAAAAAAAAAATTCAAGACAAGGTGAATCTAACTATGATATCCAATTGGACCTGCTATTCATTTTATTTAAAGCTCTGGTCTTCCTTATCATATACATATGATTTTATGTCCACATATAGTTATTAGATATGTAGTTTAGAAACTCTTAACTAAAAGACCATAAATGGATGTGCTGTATTAGTTTTTCCTTTAACTGAAGATTAATAAGATGCATAAGATACCCACATATTTGGTATAGCTTTTGCTGTTCTGTGGTTCTTGACAGATTAGACTAAAAAGTCTCATTTCAAACTAAAAAGCATTATAATCCACATTAAAGACATACGATAGGCAAGCACCTCCTCATTAAGTCATTTTCCTTCTGTCTTAAAAATCTAAGAATGGTGCAAATTAGACTGTTTGTACTTTATTTTCATCTTTGACTGGAAAACTTTCAAAGTTTAAAGAATCTATTTGCCATTGATTCCTCTGTCAGTCAATAAGATAGACTTTCTTTTGGGAATTCTGTTTTCTCTCCCTGCTCTTTTGTGATTCTGCACCACGCAGAATTCTTAAACATCAAAAAATATATCCTTCCTGAATAATCCACCCTCTCCCATTACTATAGTCTCATTACACATGCACAGCGTGAATTTTCATTGTTGTCTTTTGTGTTTGGCATGCACGCGCATGTGTGTGCGTGCGTGCCTGTGTGTGTACGCTGGGGCTTTGGAGAGAGTTATTTTATTTGTGTTTTGGGGGGGGTTTGATTTGAAGCAAGTGCGCTAGCCACATGTAAGATTTTACTACATCGGACTTCCTATGTGGTTGCATATAAACATCTTCTCCCTCCAAAGACTACTACCTATCAAAGCATGGCCTCATCTCACCCAACAAGTAGAGAGTTAACCAACGTAACAGTACCTTAAGAATGCTTCATTCCTGAATGTTCATCAATGCAAGAAGCAGTGAAGTTAGAAATATGAATGCAATACCAGTGGACAGGGAAGGGTCAAGGATAAAACAAAAAATGAAGATATTTAGAAAAACTTTGCAGTAGAAGGAAGATGATTTAATAAGTAGCTACTTGTTATGGGCAGCTAAGAAAGGGCTGAAATCAAGAGGTTGCACTGCAGGTCAAGAAAGCACCCTTTAGGGCTTCCCTGATGGCACAGTGGTTGAGAGTCCACCTGCCGATGCAGCGGACACAGGTTCGTGCCCCGGTCTGGGAAGACCCCACATGCTGCGGAGCGGCTGGGCCCATGAGCCATGGCCACTGAGCCTGCGGGTCCGGAGCCTGTGCTCTGCAACGGGAGAGGCCACAACAGTGAGAGGCCTGCGTACCGCAAAAAAAAAAAAAAAAAAAAAAGCAAGCATCCCTTTAAAGTTACTCATCTGGTTGGGAAGCCCATCTGTTACTGCGTGGTATGAGACACCTGGGCCATTTGAGGTCTAAGGTTCCTTTTAATGGAGGAGTTCTTTGAAATACAACATGATCTATCTTAAAGGAATGAGATACACAGAGAGAGAAGTGGAGAAAAGAGAAGGAGAAAGTAGAGAGCAGAGCAGAGGAGAGGAGGGAGCTGTAGCTTGGACTGAATGTGGAACAAAGGATGGAGATTGATGGGTCCATGAGTCCCTGATTAATGCGCTAAATTGGGTTGAAAACAAGACTCTGACTTAGAAGTTATCTTCTTCTATTACCCAGAAACTGGAAACTGAGGTTCCCAAGTGAAGGACACATTCTGAGAATAACACCAACAACTGGGGACAGATCCCGCTTTAAGGATGTACTAAGAGATTCAGAATTAGCCCAGCCACAGTCAGTGCTGTTCGCCACTCCACCCCGAGCTCTTAAGTTCATACGTGGATGGGTGCGGAAGGAAGGAGGCAAGAACCAGCTGAGCTGTGTGTTTTCAGCCTGGCAGAGAGTTCTGAGTCCATTGGGTGCTTCTCTTCCCCTCTCACCCAAAGCACAAGGGCAGAATTGAACGACAGGTAGAGATTAGGGAACCCACAGAAGAGGAGACCAGCATCTTCATGCTGGTGGGATGTTTTCTTTGTAATGGTTTTATTAATCTGTCCTCTGCACCTATCTGAGCAAAGAAATAGAGAGAGGAATTAGAGAGTGATGAATAAAGGGAGAGGAAGGGGCAGGGAAGCTGCACAGCGGCTGACACACCTGCAGTTCACGAGGTGAGTTTTCCATGGTCAAGGGGACAAAAGGGAAGCCTTCCTGGTCTTGCAGGAACCCTCCCTGAGAGGACTGTCCATCAGCGGGTTCGGTGAGATACACAGCAGGAGGCAGGCACCAGGCAGGGAAGGAGCAGGGAGGTGGCGCTGGAGGAGGTGAGTTGGAATCAGCTCTCCAAGGCTGTAAAAATGAGGCAGTGTGTTTGCTCCTATGGGGCCAGTACTTGGAGAGCCAGTACTTGGATGTTTATCACCAGTGACGCATTTTTCATGAAGCTAATAAAGCCTGAGCTTCCAAAGTCTAGGAAGGGAGCTAAATAATGAGTGACTTAATCATAGGGTTTTGGGGTTCTTTTAAACTTAAAAAAGTAGAGTATTGTAACTAAAATTTCTTGCAATCACCATCTCTTTCCACTTCAATGTCCCTTTGGTCACATTTTCTCTCAGGTTGGGTGGTGTTGGGATGCAGTTGAGAGGAAGTGGAGTTGGGAACAGACTAAGTTGGGGGTCAGTGTTATGTGTTCATGTGGGTCTCAGTCACCTCCATTCACAGTTAGGTTATTGCTGGCCTTGCTAGTATAGAAATGACATCCAGAAATACTCCTAGCACTCATGTGCCAACACATCTGTGGTTGTGCCCTGGAAGTACAGAGCCGGAGGTCATCTTGTGATATGAATATGTCTTAAGTACCCATCACAGAAAGTATGTAAGTAGTGAAAGAGAAACACATTTTTAATTCTAATTTCAACCAGAAACTACGTGCAGAATTTTTCTACCAAAGATTATAGCTCAGATTTAAAGGAAAATAAGTAGATAACTACCCTCAATATACTTGATATTACTAAAAACTAAATTGTCCAAAAGCATGCACAAATAATGTTATAACTCTTGAAGGTGTTATCAGACCAAACTATGGGTTTGGGGGCACATGTTGGAGGAAAACAGGTTGTAGAGAAATGAAATCATCAGTAATTTGGTAATATTACTAAAAACAATTTAATTTTTAGTAATAGCAAGCTAAAGAAAGCTTTTCTAAACTACCAATATTTTTTAAAAACTGAGCCAACTTGTTTCCTACTGAAAATGAAATTACAAAATCACTGTCATGTAGGGTAGTGAAAAAAGATTACGAAGCCAAGAAAATGTAGAAAACATGTTACAAATGTGTGTTCAGAGGTTAAGAAGAAAAATATGTTGTTTTTCTGAGTTCTGTCGTGTTTGTGGTATTCATCAGCTTTTTCACTGTCATAATTTTTTTGTGATTTCTCTTCTCTGCTAATTTTACAACTTTTTCCTTAAGGAGGCTCCGCAAAATTGCTTCAGCCTGAGGCTCCATGCAATGTGGATTACCACTAGCTTGTCCTGGAAAAGCATTGATGGCCAGTCAGTGTTAGAGGAGAGGTGATAATTAACAGAGAAGACCACCAACCTGAGTCACTAAGTTGAATGACGTTTGCTTTTCCTCCCCCGTTTGTTTTCCCAGCATCCAACATCAGAAGAGTTAGGCTTTGATAAGGAGGCTATGTCCTCACACCAGACCATGTCCTACTCCAAGGAGCAGGAGTGGGAAGAGGATAGAAAGAATAGTCTCCACCCCCTCCACCCTCTGGATCTGCTGCATCTCCAGCCTGGCCCTTGATGGAGTTTAACAAATTAGACAACTTTGAATCAAATATGAAAGTATAATTTTAACTGAACTAGACTGGACTTTTAATAACAGAAAAATACCCAAAAAATTATGGAAAATTCCCAAGATGTCATTAAGGAACCTGTTATCTACTCAGGAGGGAAAATTCCACAGAATACATTTGGAGATAGTGGGTGGAGGAAAATAGATCCTCGACAATAACACACCAGCGTAGATTGGAAATGGAGATAAGCATGGACTGGCATGCCCCATCACTGTGCTAAAGAGGGCTGAGTATGGGGACATTGGTTAGTAAATTATATACTTGTTATTTATCTTGTTTATGTTAAAAAATAAGTTGAAACACGACGTTGTAAATCAACTATTCTTCAAAAAAAAAAAATACCCTTCAGAAATGTTGATCCCTACATGAGTTACTAACCTAGAACTGGGGACACCTATTAGAAAGATGAATTGCAGGAGAGGGAATGGTTTTCAAAAGAATGAACAAAGAATAGTTTAACTCTTGGAGGTGTTATCAGAAAGTTATCAGCACCAGACTATGGTTTTGGGGGGACATGTTGGAGGAAAACATGTTGTAGAGAAATGAAATCATCATAATTTTGTTTGGGATTTCCTACATTGGTTCTCTCATAGATCTCCCCATTTAAAGAACATTGGATTAAAGAAGGAAGTATCTGCCTAGGACTTGGTAGGTGCCTCACAATGCTGGGGGCACCGAGAGAGCTTCATCTGGCTCCCTCTATTCTCTTGTTTCCTAATCATCTCCATTCTCTTTTACTTGACCAGGAGTCAGAAGAAGGCTGAGTGTCATTGCCTCTTTCTAAGTGGTGACAAATCTATCTCATTACACACATTTCACTTGAAAGCCTCTGATAGATTCTTAGATGCTGAACTTCAGCCTCCCACCAGCCCATCCTCCCCCTCCTGCCAAAATGATCTTTCCAAGATAAATGACTATTCATCTGCTTAAAATTATTCAGTGGCTCCCTTCCCTGGAGGAGGAAGTTGAAAGAGTTTAATATGTCGTATCAAGTCCTTCTTAATCAGGCCCCAGCTTTATCTAAAGCCTCATCCAGTACATTCTCAGACATCATTGCTGTAACCTCACTGAGCCAACCGCTATGCACTTTCTCTGTTTTGCACCTCTGGAATAGACCAACACCTTTTCCTGAAATTCTCTTTCTTCTTTATTGTTTTGCATACTCACCCTTCATGACTCAACTGAAGTGACTCATCATCTCTGAATAGTCTTCCAGGACAATTGCTTCCCTAGGAGACTCAGGGACCATTTTGTGTACCCTCAAAGCACGTTGTTATATGTCTTCAGTATAGCACCCATCTCATTGAATTGTAAACATACCTTTGCTTTTCGGTGTCTAGAAATCGACATTGAAGACTTTCAGATCTGGGACAGAACCAGTGTTTGGTAATCGCTGAATATTTTATTGATTGATCTGTTGAATGAGTGATGATGAGCTGGTGTTGGAGCCTGAGTAGCAAAGAAACCAACTGGCAGCCTTTGCAAGTGATGATTAGGTCCTGACTCACAGCACTGGCCCAGTGAGATTGGAAAGATTGCAGAGATATTTCTGAAAGAAAATGTAAGGTCCATGAAAGAAATGACGTGGCGATTAAGAAGAGAGCGAAGTTAAGGATGATGGCATTTCTAGATAAGAACCCTACAATGGATCCTGACATCTTTATGTGCTACAGACATAAAAGGTAGAATTAGTGAGTGTATATTTGGATATGTTGACAAGTTCCTTTCACGTCAACTCATTTTCATTTAAAGATCACTCCCTGTCATTAATCTTTACTTACTAAACACACCCTCAGTGACTCATGCCCAAAACCAAAGCGTACAGTGGCCAAGTGGGGACTGCTTGACCCAGAAACACCGTCTGGGTGGGCTAAGAGGAGCTGAGGTTCCACATGGGTATTTTGAAGTCTCATCTGAACTGTCAGTTTTATACTTTGAGGATGGCTGAAAATGCCACCTCCTAGAAGTGAATGATACAGTCATTTTAGCAGTTGTTAAAAATCTGTTCCATATCTATGCTCTTTCTGCTACCTAAATTCTACAGAACACCAATCACCCTCTGTGGACAGAATAACTGCTGACAGATTGTCCCTGAGGTAGTTCGGAAACCAGTGTAGGAAATTCGCCTGGACGTAGTCCCCCAAATAATACCTAATAAAGAATTGGGGAATGAGGGGGCGAGTGGACTATATGCTCTCATGACTTATCTTGAAAGCAAACAAGTTTCTAGCTTGAACGATGATACATCAGGTACTCTGTGAAGGGGCTCGGTTTGCCCTTACAACCAAACAGTGAAAGAGCTAATTTTTAAATCTCTACTTTATCAAGGAAGAAACTGAGGCTCAGAGAGATGACCCAAGTCAAATAGTTCTAGGTGGCAGAGAAAGAAACAGAAGTCAAGCTTGTCTGAGTACAAAACCTGTGCTCTTTCTATGACATCCTATTAGAAATGTTTAGCTGATGATAAAAAGGGTAACATTCCTGTATTGCTGACCCTTGGAGAGTATTATTAACCACTGGAATGAACTGCTTACTTTTTCTGATTAACTCTAGTTCTCCGGTAACTCATAACCATGAAAGTTTTACTCTAACTTACCCACTGAACCTATTTATAAAGCCCAAAGCATTTTGATAGCACCCTCCGCATGGCACAATCATTAGAGAATGTACGTAAATTATTTTAAAGGCATAATAGATCTCCAGGGACATCCTCATAGATTAAGTGTCAGAAATGAAATATTGCATTTCAACTTTATAGGCCTTTTGGAATAGATCTGAGGACGATCAGTGAGAGTCCTGTAAAGTGCCATTTACGAAACTACAATTCCAGAGGAGAGTCATTCTTAGTAACCATTGAATTACACACATGATTGACCGCCTAGAGCAGACGCTGCTGCGAATCCTGTGACCTAATGATGGCATCCCAAGCAATCAGGTTACATTTGTGAGAAAGACAGATCTCATACGATACCGCTTATAGGTGGGATCTAAAAAAATGATACAAATGAAATTATTTAGAGATTACATTTGTGAATTTGAAGGATTTACATCAGTGAGATTCATCATCGCGAAATTCTCTATGGTTTAACAAAATGTATAATCCGTAGCGGAGTATTTGGCAAACCGGTTGATCTCATCTAAATGAAAGGATTCCTTGGAGACACTGATGCAAAAAAAAAAAAAAAAAAAGGGTGATTCGTAATCAGGGGAGGTTGACTTTGGCTCATGGGCTGTACTTCAGAATGCCAGTCGCCAGCATGGCAACTCAGACACAAATCGGCAAGAGAATCAAAGAAGAAATCAGGTCCATCCCAGCCTCCTTCGTAGCAAAGCAAAAAGAATGAATATGAGATACATACACAAAGCCCCATGGTCTCGGGGCAGCAGGTGATCTGTAAATTCCCTCGTCTTCTTGGTTCTGCTCTGAGAGCTGCCTTATTGAGCCCTGTGATATCGCTGTTCACAATTTGCTATACTGCTTCTTAGCTCTTCAAAACATAAGTAAATCAATAAAGTTTCTTCTGTTTGTTTATTGCAACTTGGTGTACAGTCACTTCAAAACCCCCTTTCCATGCTGGCTGTAACAGCAGAGGGAGATGGACGGGTAGAAAAGCATTTCTTTCTTTCTGAGCTCCGTTACCTCTGCCCCCATTCCCTGTGGCTGAGTACAGGATGATTTAGCAACGCCGCACAGTGAGAGGGATGTCGTGATGGGTTCTGACCTCCCTGCCTAGGGTGAAGGCAAGGCCAGAGTCCTGGTGATTGCTGAGCACACAGGAGAGAGAGTTCTCAATAGCAGCTCGCCCACAAATCTTTGGCTCTTTTGGATTTGGGAAGATAGCATTTCTAGCAGTAATTTCTATTTTTTGTATGTTGCCAGGCTCTTCAACCCCATAAACAATCATTTTTGATGGTTGCTGTATACTCTGACAGCCTGTGGCTACCTGGAGCTTCTGAATAAAGCCAGGCAAATGGCTGCTGCTTAAAAAACTAACCTTTTTCTTCTGTAGGATTCTGCTTTATGTCAACACCCCCCCCCCACCGCCTTCCTATTGTAACTTAAAAAAAAATGTCAAATCTGGTCCTCTGAAGAATTCTTTCTTTGAAAATAAATAGATGTACTTGAGTTTCACCTCAAGTTAATTGTTTACTAAAACTGGGGGTCCGGGGAGGGACCACTGCCCTGCACCAGTAAATCTGTAGGAAGAGGCAAATGTGCTTCTTGGGTGCAAAGGCGTGGCACTTCTTGCCAAAAAAAAAATTTGCTCCTGTATTCAGGGTTAGCAGTTAAATGTGTCCTTATTCCCCTTTCATTGCATTCTTCACTGCAGGAGGATTTAGCAAAGCTTTGGTTATTAGTATTTTCCCTTTTAAAATGGAAGAAAAATAGTTCTAGAACATACAGCTCCTTCCAGGAAATGGTGCTTGCCCCTTGCTCTTGGCTGGAATGCTACATCTATGTCAGTATAAACAATTTAATGTCAATCAAGAGACACTGAGAAGAGACACATTGGTGCTCTGCATGGCTCCTCACCAGGACTAGTGGCGATTACAAGCCCATCCAATGACGGACAAGAAAGCATCTTCGGGCTTCCCTGGTGGCGCAGTGGTTGAGAGTCCACCTGCCGGTGCAGGGGACGTGGGTTCGTGCCGCGGTCCGGGAAGATCCCACGTGCCGCGGAGCGGCTGGGCCCATGAGCCATGGCCGCTGAACCTGCGCATCCGGAGCCTGTGCTCCACAACGGGAGAGGCCACAGCAGTGAGAGGCCCACGTACCACAAAAAAAAAGAGAAAGAAAGCGTCTTCATTCTAGCTGTGAAAAAGAGCAGATCCATAGAGTCACGGATGCAGAAAACAAACTTATGGTTACCAAGTGGGGGAGTGAGGGGGAGGGATAAATTGGGAGATTGGAATTGATACATACACACTACTGTATATAAAAGAGACAACTCATAAGGACCTACTGTATAGCACAGGGAACTCTACTCAATACTCTGTAATTACCTATACGGGAATGGAATCTAAAAGAGTGGATGTATACATATATACAGGTATACGTATAACTGATTCCCTTTGCTGTACAGCAGAAACTAACACACCATTGTAAATCAACTCGACTCCAATGAAAATTAATTTTAAATAAAGAATCAATCAATAGAAAGAAAAGAGCAAATCCAAAGAGAGAGTGATCTGGTTGAAGAGAAAAATAATTCTTGGTGACTGAAGATGGTAGAGTAGAAGTCAGAAACGCACATAATAAAATTCTTAAGGGTGAACCAGAGCAATCATATAAAGATACAGTGGAATTGGTACGTGTAACTGATGCAAAAAAATAGTACCAGTATAAGATGGAAATGTCAAGTTTTGGAAAGTAAAGAGCCAGGAATGAAACTGAATCACAATCTAAAGGTACAGGTGACGTACATCTATTATTTACAAACCAAGCCCATGCCTAAAGGTGTATAACATACAGCTCCCTGTTAGCCTTCTTCCTGCATTCTGTCATGTGGACCAATTTTAACTCCGTGGCGAAGATTACAGAATACTCAAGTGTGATTTGGAGGAGAGCCACGGCAATGACCAAAAAGGTATAAATTGGTCAAAGCAGCAATGATGCTCTGGTTGGGAATTTGATTAGGAGAAAAGAGGACATCTACTTCCCAGTATTTTAGGGGGTTTGTTTGCAGAGTATAATGACTGGGTTTTCTCTGCAATTTCTGAAAAAAAAAAGAAATCTAAATTGGTCTTGCCAATTAATTTGGGGGAAAGCATTTATACAGATGTTTATTGGTCCATTGTATAATTTAGCCTTTACAAACGTGTTCATTAAAATAATACTTGCTACCTCCTATGCGTCAGTGTAGACTGAACTGTAGTAAAGATCCAGCATTTTCCTTTCATCTCCAGGAGTCCCTGCTGCTCCGGCCGCTTCCCTCACAGCCCCCCTCTGTGTGGCCCCCTGGTGGTAAATGATATTCACAGCCTCAGTTTGTCCTGTATTTCACATAAGCTCCCTTCCTTCCCATTGCATATTCTGAAAAGTAATGGGATATTTGATTAACTTTGGCAGTTGCTCTGAAAAACATGGCATTTATTCATTATAGTTTTGTACTATTTGGTAGAATTATAGCTGTTTCACTAGTTCCGTGTACGTATTTTTATGGCAAGACTGACAGCCCTGGAAGACTGGCTACCCAGACCGAGTGAAAAGGGACACCCAGGAGTACTAAACACAACCCAACACTGATGAGAACGCCTGGAGGAGTTGGACAACAATACGTTCACTTGGACAATGATTTTTTAAGAGCAGAAAATACCATGCCTCTTTTTTTTTTTTTGCAGTACGCGGGCCTCTCACTGTTGTGGCCTCTCCCATTGTGAAGCACAGGCTCCTGACGCACAGGCTCCTGACGCGCAGGCTCAGCGGCCATGGCTCACGGGCGCAGCCGCTCCGCGGCATGTGGGATCCCTCCGGACCGGGGCACGAACCCGTGTCCCCTGCATCGGCAAGCGGACTCTCAACCACTGTGCCACCAGGGAAGCCCACCATGCCTCTTTCACCTGGCTGCCCGGGTGGAAGGTAAGTGACCCTTGCCTGAACTTGTGGGTTTAGGTAAAAATAACTCTTGTTCTAACTCAGTGGGTCTATATTAGCTAGTAGAGGTGGCTGGGTGTTTATCAGCCATGAGCAAAGATCTAAAAATATGAGTCATGGGAGTTCAAAGAAGTTAACTTCCTGTCAGTCTGATTTCCCTCATTTTTAAGAGGAAGATAATTTTTAAAAGAAATATTTACCCTACAGGTCTAATAGAAGAACCAAATGGGACAATGTCCTGTACAAGTGTGTGAGATGTAAATAACAAAAATGTTAGTCACAGTGATCACACGACATGGAAAGTAGGTTCTAAAACAGTGTTTCCAAATTCCAGTCTTCACACTCAGGAAGAGGAATTCTTTGCACTTCAGGCCAGTTCCCTCCTCCCTCAGCCCTTGCCCTTTCCCCCTTTCCTGTCCTCTGTCCCCTGGCTCCCAAGACTCACAGTAGAAATGTAGATATTTTCCAAATTCACAATGTAATTGAAACCTAAACAAGGTTTTGAAAGTTCTCCTTTGCTTCCTTCCCCATCACCCTCTCCACCACCATAGCTTCCTTTCACTGAGTACTTCCTCTGATGCCTGACCTTGGGGTGATTAGATCAGGGGTACAGTGACCCCTGGGAGTGGAAAAGCCTGATGAAGAAGAAGGTGGGGGGGAGATCTGGATTGGTTAGTTTGCATATGAAAGGGTTGCCAGCTGGTGAGTCATTTGGCATGTGTAGGAATTGGCTGAACCTGGGAAGGGCAGTCTCTCCAGGGTCCGCAAGACTCCGCATGTCAAAGCATGAGAAACATAGAAAATAAAAGATCATGACTTATACGGGGTCTCTATCCTCCTGGAAGCTCCCACCTCTTTCTTACAGATACCAGCCACCTATCTCTGTACTCTCCCTTATTTCCACCCCATTCATCTGCTTGTGAATAAATACAGTCCAATAGCACCAGCAAGAGGGTATATTTTTCCATAAAATTTACAGAGAATTTAGATGTCATCTTAGGCACCATAATATTCATATTTTTAAAACTGAAGCATACTATATACAGAAAAGAACACTCATCTTAGGTGTATATAGCTCTATGAATTATCACAAAGTAATGATGTTCCTTTTTATTCTAACCACTTCATGGGACAATTTTTGAAACAGAGTACACATGTCCTTACAGTGTTGCCTGGTGTTTAGCATGTAGACCCTAATCCCAGAGTGCCTGGTTTTCAAATCCTGCCTCTGCCACTTCCCATCTGTTACTGGAAGGCATGACAATCTTTCTGTTAACCCTTTTCAATTTTCCCATGTGTAAAATGAGGATAATAATGGTAACAACCTTGTAATGTTTTTGTGAGAAATAAAAGTGCCTAGAGCAGTTCCAGGTATATAATCCACTGCTCAGTAATATGCACTTTTATGTTACTGAGAAAGAGTACATAGAATAATGATTAAATTTTCTTGACAACAACACACAACGATATAACAGTAGATGGCCTCCAGCTGCTGGCTTGCCGACCTTGTCTAATGGTTATGTTCTTGGAATTTTACTATTGGCTTTTTGTAGATTTTACTTCTTTTTAATAAGCCAAGTCATTAGTCAAAATGTCTTCTTGTTTCCTAGAGCAGAACCTAGAACTTAATATGCACTCATTCAATATTTTTGAAAGGATGGATAAACGGTCGTTCCTTGCTTTTGCCATTGTACTTGCTTCTAGCACCAAACAACAAAATCTGTTGCTTGGGATCTGCTCATTACAGGAAAACCAAATGACCCGATATGGGCAGGTCACCTGTAAGCCTAAGCTGGGATACAGACATGTTCAAACACCACCAAAAATCTATTTGTCCAGGAAATGGAGAAAAAAAATCCATTGTCAAGAAAAGAGGAATCAAACACAAGTCGATCTATTTATTAAGCCTGAAGCACCTTTTTGTGTTTGTAACTTGATTCTGACTCTGATCCAGTCCTGTAGACTCCTGCCAGAGCTCTATGGGGCCATAAGTAAATACTGACAATACTGTAGAGTGGACGCCAGCAACACGGCTTTGGTGTGCCTTGCACCAGCTACAGCTGTAATGGAGAAAGAGGCATTCTCTCCTTTCTTCTCTTTTCTCCCACTTTGCCACAGATCACCGGGGAAGATCCGATCTTCCCTCATCCCCATTCATTCGTGATAGTAACTTCTACTGGTAGACCCCGTGACCTGGTGGAGAGATGAAGAACAAAGGGACATAGAGGAAGGAATCAGGCCCCCAAAGTAAGGGATTCTTGAGAGAATGGCCAAAACGCCCACTGGAAGCGTCTGTGCCCAGCTGAGGGGGTGGAGGCCCTTAACAGAGGGTTAGAAGTAGCTGGCTGGGATTTGGAGCTGAAAATTAATGAGATGGTCCCAGGGCTCTTTTATTTAATAA
Source organism: Phocoena sinus (assembly GCF_008692025.1). Classification (NCBI taxonomy): domain Eukaryota; kingdom Metazoa; phylum Chordata; class Mammalia; order Artiodactyla; family Phocoenidae; genus Phocoena; species Phocoena sinus. Next base: position 182,059,378 of record NC_045763.1, on the reverse strand, counting down.
ATATTGCAGTAGGTTCCCAAGATATCCATATCCTAATCCTTGGGACCTGTGAATATGTTACTTTATTTGGCAAAAGAGACTTTGCAGACGTAATTAAGATCAAGGATCTTGGGATGGGAAGCGTTTTCTGGATTATCCAGGTGGACCCAATCTAATCACAGGAGTCTTTAAAAGCAGAGAGCCCTTCCCGGCTGTAGAGAGAGAGAGAGAGGGCGGTCTGCGAAGGACTCTGCCCACGGTGCTGGCTTTGGAGCCTCCAGAAAGAACGCAACCCTGCCGAGACTTGATTTTAGACCAACCAGACTCATGTGGGACTGACTTCTGACCTACAGGACTGTAAGGTAATACATTTGGATTTAAGTTGCCAAATTTGAGATAATTTGCTATAGCAGCAACAATAAATGAATATAAGTATTTATAGAGTGCCATCTTGGGCCAGCACCGAGCTAGATATCAAAGCTACAGCAAGGGCTTCCCTGGTGGCGCAGTGGTTGAGAGTCTGCCTGCTGATGCAGGGGACACGGGTTCGTGCCCTGGACCGTTAAGATTCCACATGCCGGGCTTCCCTGGTGGCGCAGTGGTTGGGGGTCCGCCTGCCGATGCAGGGGACACGGGTTCATGCCCCGGTCCGGGAAGATCCCACATGCTGTGGGGTGGCTGGGCCTGTGAGCCGTGGCCGCTGAGCCTGCGTGTCCGGAGCCTGTGCTCCGCAACGGGAGAAGCCACAACAGTGAGAGGCCCGCGTACTGCAAAAAAAAAAAAAAAAAAGATTCCACATGCCGCGGAGCGGCTGGGCCCGTGAGCCATGGCCGCTGAGCCTGCGCGTCCGGAGCCTGTGCTCCGCAGCGGGAGAGGCCACAACAGTGAGAGGCCTGCGTACCGCAAAAAAAAAAAAAGCTACAACAGTATACAAAGTAGACATAATTCCTGCCCTAACAAGGAACTAGCATCTGAGGACTAGAGTCCCCAACCAGCTGAAATCTATAGAACAAACAAGTGTAAGATAAAATAAGGTCATCTTGTTAAAGCACTTTATCTTCTACTCTATTAATGCTGCAAACCGTGCTCTGAATCATGAGACAGTTTCTGAATCAGCTTTTTAACGACAAAATGTGCTCTTGATAAACATATAGTGTATTTGTGTAAGTAACTTCTTACTCCTAAGATGAAGTAGCACACAAAAATTACTTTTTAAAAAGAGTAAACAGCTCTACAATACTGTTTAGCAGAAACTGCAAGAGGGGATGAACAGACAACAATTAACGTGGCAGAGGTAATAGAAACAAGTGATTGTGGAATTAAATACAGCAGGCTGCCAATTCTGTCTAGTTTCATAAAATTGGTTATTCATAAATTATTACACAGAAATCTAACTACATATATACTCATGTTGACTGATTTGGGGTCACAAACGTCTCAAAAATTGAAGCACATCCTTTTATTATTCTACTTCAAAAGTATGTTTTGTACTCAGACTTAATGTGTATAAAATATTAAAGAGGATGCTGTTTCCTGAGAAATAAAATACCGTCTTTTCTGGTTGTCATCAGTATCTCACAGGAATGAAAGGCTGGTTACAAGTGGACAAAGCTACCACTGCTTATGCCATTGGCTCAGCTGGGAAGACAAAAAGAATTGAAATAATTGATTATTTTTAATTTCACTCTTTTGCCTTCTCAACTATACCATGTCTCCTGGTAGAAACACATGCTAATTTACATGATGGTAAATTAAGAGGGAGATAACGGTCCTTATAGATGGTAGACTTAGAGGATGAGCCTTCTATTTGACTTTAATAAAAGAACATTTTTTAAGGACAACTATTCTATACCATATAACTACCAGCTCTCTGTCTGATAATTTCCATAACCCCAGTCTTTATGTAGGAAGTCAACTTAGTTCCCAAGTTCCAGTGTTTCGTGGCACCCCTCCAGTGTTCCTCAGGTTTCTTGACCTCTACATTACTGACATTTGGGGCTGGCTCTTCATTGTTGAGGGCTGTCCTGTGCATTGTAACATTTAGCGGCATCTCTGGCCGTTACCCACTGGATGCCTGTAGCATCTTCTCCCCACACATCCTTACTCCTAGGTTTGACATCGAAAATATCTCCAGACATTGCCAGTGTCCTGTGGGTAGGGGGCAAAACCTTCTCGGTCAAGAATCACCAGCCTAAGTGATGACAAGTGATGAATATAAACTAAAATCATGGAAAACAATAACTTTGGAGGCATGAAGTCACCCTGTAATACATGGTTGTACTTTCTGTTACTGACTTGCCTTCTGTTAGCAGGGCACGGTGGGATTTTCTCAGGGTTAACCTTGTAACGCATTGACCATTAATGTAGCACCAACCCATCTTTCATTGCAACGATCAAGCTCTTTCATCTTCACAGCCAGGATTAAAATAAAACTATAAATACCGGTAACTTCTAGAAAAAACATAATCTGTTGATCACTCTCCCAAGTCATTTTATAGACCCTGTTCTAGTTAAAGCAAAGGACAGTCATTTATGACTTAAAAGATGATAAAAAACTTAATAGAAACCCAAGAATTATATAAATGGTATATACATCATCCAGAGTGAGGATTTAAAAAAAATCACTGAATAGGTGCAGAAAGAGTTAGAAAGATGATAAAGTTTAATCCCTTATCATGAAATAGGAGAATGACTAAAATTATGTAGGAGGCAAGATATGCAGTATCACATAAAGTGTTAGATACATAAAATCCTGTTGTTTTTTTTTCATAAGTTTACTTACGAAATGCTTATTGCCCATGGAGGGAACAGTATGTGTGGGAGGGGCAGAGGGGAGAGGAAAAAGAATTCGTAAAGGAACTGCTGAATTATGTATCATTTCTTTTTTTAAATTCAAGTATAGTTGATTTACAATGGTGTGTTAGTTTCAGGTGTACAGCAAAGTGATTCAGTTATATGTATATATCTAAATTCTTTTTCAGATTCTTTTCCAACATAGATATTACAAGATATTGAGTATAGTCCCCTGTGCTATATATCATTTCTATTTCTTCTACAATTAGAGCGACTTTGGGTTTATTTACAACACATAAAGACAAGGGATTTGAACAGTAACGCGTGCTTGGTGTTTTAAAAGGACTAGTGTTAAAGAATCTCTAGACTCTTTAAACGTGGAATAATATATCCTGAGACTAAAAAGTCTCATCATACAAAATTTGGAATTAGTTCAATTCTCTAAAGACACAGACCAGAGGGTCCACCTGCAGAAGCAGGGAACCTGGAAGATTTCTGTCTTTAAACTGGTTACGTCTGCAAAACTCTACAAAGGAAGCGTCATTGGCTTATTGGCAGAGGATGTATTTAAGAGAAAAGGATAAAGTATAGAAAGTCCAAGGTGAGCCGGCATGGTACTACCATTTTTGTAGCAAGGTGTCCTGGGTATATTGCAATAAAATTCGTTTCCAGATTTCTAATCACTTCTGGAGTGATTAGACTCCAGAAGTGGTGTCACCCTCAGCATAAAGTTGGGGAAAATGACGTTAATCGAAAATTTTATTGAAAGAAATCAACATCCTAGGTTGATGACTTAGCAGAAATACGAGTTTTTTAAAAAAAATCATCCTTCTCCACACTTTGTCACCAAATACACAAAAAGGGGAACACAGTTTTGTGTAATGACATGGATCAAATTTAAGTGTGTTCATTTTACAAACCTGGCATTAGATGTGTAATCCTAGATTTCAGGGTATAATGGTATGTTTAAAAAATACTAATCCCTCTTAAGAGTGAGTACTTTTTGAATTCCTGTGGTTTAACCTATGAGAGGGCTGGATCTCAGAGCGCAGTGCATACACACACACACACAAGCAGGCTACACGTTCTTTTTGCCCTTAGGAGATTGAAATTTGATTTACCAAGTTACTGGACAGGTTGGCAATTGAAATCAAACTGCAGGGCTGTTTCTTCTGATTGGTTATCCCTGGAGAGAAGTAAAGAGCAGGGGGAGAAAACATTGTGGCCAGATGCACCTGAGCTGGCTGCCCGATCAATGGTCAGTATCAGCGGGGATCTGTTTAATGAACCTTCCACCGGTGTCACCGCCTTGCTGACAACAGTGGGTAGCACCAGTGCCAACGATGAGGATGCAGGATCTATTGGAAGACGAAATAATTGCTTCATTTTGTGGTACAAAGATATACATCTGATTTTTGTGTACATAAGAGCAAGCTTTCAATCCTTAACTGGAAGAGAGCCTCACACAGAACACAGAGTAAAACAGGATAGAAAGAGATTGGGCAAGGCAGCCTCGTTGTCAGAACTCCAGGAAAATTGCTGGGGGCTTTATAGTCAAGAGATTCTTAGGCTCTGTGGGCAAACACCCACCCCAAAGCGTGCTCAGTCACAGAGAGAAAATAGTTGTTTTCATTGGTGCTCGTCCATGATAAAGTGTTTTGACAAATCAATAGAAGCAGGGAAAAACCCCACTGATGTGATTTATACCTAATTTATCTCGTTATTGCCTCATTATTATGGGGGAGCCTCAGCAGGGCACCTCTCCCAAATGCTGTATCTGGCACGCACTTGAGAGTTTAAGAGGAAAATGAAAGTGACAGCCCTAACTCAGAATCCATTTTCTTGAATATCCTTGAACTGCTCATGTGCTGGCGAGTAAAATTATGAGGCAGTTGTGTCCTTTTAAGGGTGTGTTTCTAAATGTCACGATGGTGAAATTTAAGGCGCAGTTTCTCTGTAACGTTAACACAATGCAGCCTAAAATTAAGAAATTCAGATGATATCTATAGCATTCACGCCGATATTCTGCTTTCTCCACCTTAGTCGACCTGGTATATGATTTCAAAATGCATTATGCTTGTTTTTAAGCATTACCATCAATCAGTCCTTCACTAGGTCCCTGACAACTCACAAAGCAGACCTGACAAACTTTGAAACAACACTGTTGTAATAGGTAGAACAGGAGAGAATCATACTTGTTTTTACCATCTTCGTGGGATAGGATGTGAATTGAAAGCGGTGATCCTCCAAATTGTTCAGTCACGACTTTCAGGCAGAATCAACACTTTCAAGCCATTGTTCTTTTAAATGAACCACTTCCCTTGAGCTTTCATCAGCATCTCAATAGTCTTCCCCAGATCCCTTTGTTTTCTTGTCTTCCTAACATTTTTTCCATCCACTGATTTTTGACACAAATATTTGAATATATTGTGGACAGGAGATTATATTCTCCCACCACTTGCAGGCTGTGTGACCTTGAACAAGTCAACATTTTGAGAATACGTTGCCTAATCTCGTTAAAAATGGAGATAATGTTAACAGCTGCTTAATGAAGTCATGATGGCAATTTACAAAACAACAAATATAGGGGATATATCTAAGCATCCTGCCTGGAACGTTGCCCCCAAGGAATACAAATTAAATGTTAGTACCTCCATTTTTCTGTCTCCTTGCCCGCCATGAACAGACATCTTCATGGATGCTAAAGAAGGGCCTTCGTGGGCTTTCTGTTCACCCCACCTTCCTCACTCCCACCGCGTGGCTGACTCAGTGCTAAGGCCACCTCGGCTCGGTCCCCGGGTCATTCATTCATCAAGGGCTGCATCCAATAAGCAGGCTTTCCTCACGTTTGTGTCTGCTGAGGTCTCTATCGACAAACCACAAACGCCTTAACTTACCTACATTTTAGCTCTTCGACACAGTTTGGGTTTTTCTCGGATGATTTCTCTGCAGTCACTAGATGATGGCATGAGACTTGGAGCAGAAAAACTCGAATAAAACCCCACCCTTTCAGTGACCTTGGGAAACCCCTTTATCCTGTCTGGGCCTCGGTTTTCTCGACTGCTAAATGGGGGCAATGACATCACCCGCATAAGGAATATTAAGCTAATATATATAAATGACTTCATGCGTGCAAACATTCATTCAACAAGTATTTATTGGCACTTGCTATGTCCCAGGGACTTTGCTAAGCCTTGAGGACATAGCAGTAATCAAGACAGACATTGCCTCTGCCATCGGGGAGCTTACAGCTTTTCATGAAATGCAGGCATTAAGTAAAGACAGAATATTTAATTATAAGAGTAAAGCATATTATAAAGGAGACACTTGGGGTGTTAAGAGAGTGTGTTTTTTAATGGTTAGGAATGTCAGGCAAGGCTGGGTAAAACAAGGAGCAGAATGTTAGCCTCATTTTAAATACTTGATAAATGCAAGGTATATAGACATATTTTATTTATCTGTATCTAGGACTCATACAGTCATTAAAATAGAGAACTATCTCGTGATTACTCAATTTACTCCATTTCCATTAAAAAATGGTGAAGATAACCTACAGTGTGAATCACACACACAGATCTTGGAAATGATGCAAAGATTGTATTTTGATGATGGAGGACGGCAAACATACGTTCCAGGCTGTCGAGGATATATACGTAAATGATAAAAATAGAAAAGTTAACCAATAATGTACATTCCTTAGGCATTGTTGATCAGGCATACTTGATTGTCAGAGCTTTCAATATTTCATTCATCCATCCATTCATTTACCAAAAAAATATTAAGTGCCTCTGTGTTAGGCACTGAATTATCTCCATCCCAGCTTTAGGCGAAACTGCAAAGAGGCATTTTTGCTTGTACGGCCCAGACCCTCCCCTGTCTTCCTGTTCCATCGTGTTTCCTCTGGACGGGTCACAGTTCTTCCTGAGCCCTCACTGCACTTTCCAGTGAAGAATTCCATTGAGCCAAATCCCTTTTTAAATGAAAACCATCCATTCCAGAGTAATTAAGTCTTTCTAGATAGTGAAACTTTAGCAAGGAGAAAAGTCCTCTGGTGAGCCTTTTGTACTGGACACTCATCTTCACTGGCTACCTTTTCCTCAGCTGCGGCTGGAACCACAGGCTTCCCGAAGGTGAGGAACCAAGTACTTGATTCTCACTGTCTGCCCAGAGCTCCTCTGATGTCAAAGTGAGGGTTGCCTGTGAGAATCTGCCTGGTCCTTATGCATGCACAGTCGGGAAATGAGGGAGCTGACGTCGCAGGACAGGGACCAAACCCCCTTCTACTCCCCAGGTGGGCAGTTCCAGGGATGCATTCTGTGGCCCAGAAAGTCTTGGTGGGACTGAGCTGCAGATTCCCTGTGGGAACACCCTGTGTTGTCTTTTCCTCCTTTCCTACTGCAGGCTTTCCAGTCCCCCACGCTTATTCCATCTAATCACCTCCCAGAATAAGTCACCTGCATCCAAGGTAGGTTGTCTCTAACGGCACTGGGGCTGGGGCATGCCCAAGCTAATGTATTACTGGTGGCGTGTACACGCTTGAGTCACAATAAGGAAAGAAGATTGTGAGATAATTCCGGAATGTGAGACACACTTTAAAGAAGTAAAAGAGGGTAAAATGAGAGAGACCGATAATGAGGTCGGGATGCCAGTGTGAGAGTGTGTGGTGACATACTATAGGGTGGTCTGCAAAGGCTTCTTGAAATAGACCTTGAACTAACACCTAAATGATAAGGAGGAATTGACTGTGGAAAAGTGTGAAAGGGAAGAAGTTACCTTCAGTCAAAACAGAAAGGGTGAGGTCCCTGAGGTAGCTTGGACAGGTGCATTCTGGAAACAGAAAAGAACATCAATGCAGCTGCAGCAAAGCGAATGGGAGAGAGACTCATGCCTTTTCAGGCCATGACAGAGTTTGGATTTTATTCAATGGGCAACAGGAAGATCCTGAAGGATTCTGAGCAGAGAATGCGAAATGATGTGATTTCTATGATAAATAGTTCGTGCTGACTGTTGTGTGGAAAACCGTGGAGCAGGTTTAGCAGTGGGGAGGTTTGGGGTGATGGATGATCATGGTTTAGACTTTGATGGTGGCAGAGAGGAGAGAGAGGGTCTAGGCTTCCCCTTTCAGGCAATATTTGGATTTTAAAATCAACTTTAATTTGATGCCCTGATGGTTGGATGTGGTGTTACTTATGTTTCTGGCTAGGGAGAGTCTAAGGCCCTTTGTCTGCTCTGGGGTTGCCTACTCTATAGGTATCCCACTTTTGAAAGATCGTGGGTTCTTTTATTTATTTATTTGGCCACACTACACAGCTTGCAGGATCTTGGTTCCCTGACCAGGGATCAGGAATTGAACACGGCCCCCTGTAGTGGGAGCTCAGAGTCCTAACCACTGGACTGCCAGGGAATTCCCAGATTGTGGGTTCTTAATTTAGGATATATTGCTCATGAAATAGTGTATTCCTATAAATCATTTTGTTTCCTTTTATCAGAATAATTCAGAAAAGTCAATTTGAATTATTTGCCAATCTCGTTACAGTGCTGGTATGAAGTGCCCACGGGGGGGGACTTCTGCAGACAGCAGCAAAAATCCTTACCCCGTTCTGTAGCAGAAAGAATGTCTTCTCGACAAAATAGCAACAGGAGTTTCATGATCCAGCTGATGTGCAATCTTAGATGAATAAAGATTAGCAAAGAGGTGAAACATTAACTTTACAGAAAATAACAGAACAGTAACAATCAAGAATAACTAATAAAAGAGGTGGGAACAACTTTCTTGGAATATTTCCTGCGTGTTAACAGATTACTAAACGCGTAGATACTTATTGAAGTTAAAGGGAAATATTTGATGGCAGGACACCTGGATACATATTAAGAATGTTACTGAAAGAACTCATTTGTTGAATCTGTTCTGGGAAATTTTTCCAATTTAAATGAATACTTCCACTTGCCTGATTTTGGTTAGGTTATATGCATATATATGGATTGTTGGTTAATAATTTCTCCATGTTATATTTTAATCTAAAGGTTTATTTTAAAATATCTTTTTAATTTTCTTATTCTGTTCTTTTTTCTAGAGTTCACACTATACGTTGTGCATTCTATGTGTTCCTGTTTTAATTGAAGTATAGTTGACTCTCAATGTCACATTAGTTTCAGCTGTACAGCACAGTGACACAGTTACACGTGTATTTTTATGTATATATATTCTTAACCAGATTCCATTCCCTTACTTACCACCCCTGGTGGTCTAGTGATTAGGATTCAGTGCTCTCTATCAGATTCCATTCCCTTACAGGTTATTACAAAATATTGAGTATAGTTCCCCTAGCTATACAGTAGCAGTTTCTTTTTGAATTATAGTTTTGTCTGGATATATGCCCAGGTTTGGGATTGCTGGATGATATGGTAGTTCTATACATAAGTTTTGAGGAACAGCCATACTGTTTTCCTAAGCCACCATACCAATTTACATTCCCACCAACAGTGTAGAAGGGTTCCCTTTTCTCCACACCCTCTCCAGCATTCATTATTTGTACACTTTTTAATGATGACCATTCTGACTGGTGTGAGGTGATACCCCATTGTAGTTTTGATTTGCATTTCTCTAATAATTAGCAATGTTCAGCATCTTTTCATGTGCTTGTTGGCTATCTGTATGTCTTCTTTGAAGAAATATCTGTGTAGATATTCTGCCCATTTTTCAATTGGGTCGTTTTGGGTTTTTTGTTGTTGAGTTGTATGAGCTGTTTGTATTATTTTGTAAATTAAGGTCTTGTCGGTCACCTCATTTAAAAATATTTTCTTCCAGTCTCTAAGTTGTCTTTCCTTTTCATTTATGGTTTCCTTTGCTGTGCCAACCCTTTAAGTTTGTTTAGGTCCTGCTTGTTTATTTTTGTTTTTATTTCCATTACAGTAGGAGCTGAATCTAGAAAATTATTGCTGCAATTTATGCCAAAGAGTATCCGGCCTGGGTTTTCCTCTAAGAGTTTTTTACTACCCAGTATTAAACTTATGTCTTTAATCAATTTTGAGTTTATTTTGGGATAGGGTGTTAGAGAATGTTCTACTTTCATTCTTTTATGTGTAGTTGTCCACTTTTCCCAACACCACTTATTGAAGACACTGTCTTTTCTCCTCTCTGTATTCTTTCCTCCTTTATCATAGATTAATTGACCATAGGTGCATAGGTTTATTTCTGGACTTTCTCTCCTATTTTGTTGATATATTGATATATGTCAATGTTTGTGCCAGTAGACCATACTGTTTTGATTACTGTAGCCTGGTAGTATAGTCTGAAGTCAGGGAGCATGACTCCTCTAGGTTTGTTCTTCTTTCCCAATATGGTTTTTGCTGTCCAGGGTCTTCTGTGTTTCCATACAAATTTAAATTTTTTGTGTTCTAGGTCTGTGAAAAATGCCAGTGGTCATTCGATAGGGATTGCATTGGTTGCTCTGAGTAGTGTGGTCCTTTTAAGATTGTTGATTCTTCTCATTGAAGTACACTGTCTATCTTTTCATCTGTGTGTGTGTCGGCTTCAATTTCTTTCATCAGTGTCTTACAGTTTTCAAAGTAGAGGTCTTTTGCCTCCTTAGGTAGGTTTATTCCAAGGAAATTTTCTTGTTTTTCATGCAATGGTAAATGAGATTGTTTCCTGAATTTCTCTTTGAGAACTTTTGTTCTTTGTGTATAGATATGCAACAGATTTCTTTGCATTAATTTAGTATCCTGCAACATTACCAAATTCATTGATGAGCTCTAGCAGTTTTCTGGTAGTTTCTTTAGAATTTTCTATGTATACTATCATGTCATCTGCAAAGAGTGACAGTTTTACTTATTTTCCAATTTTGATTTTTTTCTCCTCTGATTGCTGTGGATAGGACTTCCAAAACTACGTTGAATAAAAGTGGTGAGTGTGAGCCTCCTGGTCTTGTTCACAATCTTGGAATTTTTTCAGCTTTTCACCATTAAGTATGATGTTAGTTGTGAGTTTGTCATATATGGCATTTATTACATTGAGGTAGGTTCCCTCTATGCCCCCACTTACTGGGGAGTTTATATCATAAATGGATGTTGAATTTCATCAAAAGCCTTTCCTACCTCTATTGAGAGGACCATATGGTTTTTATTCTTCAGTTGATTGATGTGCTGTATCACACTGATTGATTTGAGGATATTGAAAAATCTTTGCATCCCTGGGATAAATCCCACATGATCATGGTGTATGATCCTTTTAATGTATTGTTGGATATCATTATTGTGTTGAGGATTTTGGCATCTATGTTCATCTGTGATATGAGCCTGTAATTTTCCTTTCTGTGTGTGATATCTTTGTCTGGTTTTTGGTATCAGGGTGATGGTGGCCTCATAGAATGAGTTCAGAAGTGTTCCTTCCTCTACAATTTTCTGGAAGAGTTGCAGAGGGATAGGTGTTAACTCTTCACTGAATGTTTGGTAGAATTCCCCCGTGAAGCCATCTGGCCCTGGTTTTGTGTTTGTTGGGAGTTTTTAAATTACTGATTCAATTTAAGGAATGGTAATTTTTCTGTTTATATTTTCTAGTTCTTCCTGGTTCAGCATTGGGAGATTGTATCTTTGTAAAAATTTGCCATTTCCTCTAGATTGTCAATTTTATTGGTAAATAGTTGCTTGTTACAGTCTCTTAGGGTCCTTTGTATCTCCATGATGTCAGTTGTAACTTCTTCTTTTTCATTTCTACATTTATTGATTTGGGCTCTCTCCTCTTTTTTGGTGATGAGTCTGGCTAAGGTTTATCAATTTTGTTTATCATTTCAAAGAACCAGTTTTTAGTTTCATTGATCTTTTCTTTGATTTTTTTAGGCTCTATTTCATTTATTTCTGTTCTTTATGATTTCTTACCTTCTACTATTTTGGGGTTTTGTTTATTCAGCTTTCTCTAGTATAGTTACATTCAGTGTAAGGTTAGGTTATTTATTTGAGATTTTTCTTCTTTTTAGCTTGTATTGCTAAAAACTTCCCTCTTAGAACTGCTTTTGCTGCATGCAATAGGTTTTGAGTCATGTTTTTGTTTTTATTGGTCTCTAGAGATCTTTTTAATTAATTTAGTTGAAGTATAGCTGATTTACAATGTTGTTACCTTCTGCTGTACAGCAAAGTGATTCAGTTGTATATCTATCTGTCCATCTATCCATTCTTTTTCATTTTCTTTTCAATTATGGTTTATCACAGGATATTGAATACAGTTCCCTGTGCTATACAGTAGGACCTCGTTCGTTATCCATTCTATGTATAATAGTTTGCATCTGTTAATCCCAAACTCCCAATCCATCTCTTCTTTTCCCCTCTCCCTTGGCAAACACCATTTTCTTCTCTAGGTCTGTGAGACTGCTTCTCTTTCGTATGTAAGTTCATTTGTGTCATATTTTACATTGCACTTATAAGTGATATCATATGATGTTTGTTCTCCTTGTGATATGGCCTTGTAATTTTTCTTTGTGGTTTTGTTTTTTTAATTTTTGTTTTATATTGGAGCATAGTGGATCAACAATGTTGTGTTAGTTTCAGGTGTACAGCAATGTGATTCAGTTATACATATATGTGTATCTATTCTTTTTCAAATTCTTTTCCCATTTAGATTATTATAGAGTATTGAGCAGAGTTCCCTGTGCTATACATCAAGTGCTTATTGGTTTTCTATTTTCAATATAGCCGTGTGTACATGTCAATCTCAAACTTCCAATCTATCTTTCCCCCCAACCCTTCCCTCTGGTGACCATAAATTTGTTCTCTAAGTCTGTGAGTCTGTTTCTGTTTTGAAAATAAGTTCATTTGTATGATTTTTTTAGATTCCACATATAAATGATATCATATGATATTTATCTTAATCTGTCTGACTCACTTCACTCTAGGGCAATCTCTAGTTCCATCCATGATGCTGCAAATGGCATTATTTCATTCTTTTTTATGGCTGAGTAATAGTCCATGTATATATGTACCATATCTTCTTTATCCATTCCTCTGTTGATGGACATTTAGGTTGCCTCCATGTCCTGGCGACTGTAAATAGTGCTGCTATGAACATCGGGGTGCATGTATCTTTTCCAGTTATAGTTTTGCTGGATATATTCCCAGGAGTGGGATTATTGGGTCACATGGTAGCTCTACTTTTAGTTTTGTTTTATTTTTTTAATACATTTATTTATTTATTTATTTTTGGCTGCATTGGGTCTTTGTTGCTGCACATGGGCTTTCTCTAGTTGTGACGAGCAGGGGCTATGCTTCGTTATGGTGTGCAGGCTTAGCATTGCGGTGGCTTCTCTTGTTGCGGAGCACGGACTCTAGGCACATGGGCTTCAGTAGTTGTGACACATGGGCTCTAGAGCACAGACTCAGTAGTTGTGGTGCACAGGCTTAGTTGCTCTGTGGCATGTGGGATCTTCCTGGACCAGAGCTCAAACCCATGTCCCTTGCATTGGCAGGTGGATTCTTAACCACTGTGCCACCAGGGAATCCCCAGTTTTAGTTCTTTAAGGAACTCTCATACTGTTCTCCGTAGTGGCTGTATGGAGATTTACATTCCCACCAACAGTGTAGGAGGGTTCCCTTTTCTCCACACCCTCCCCAGCATTTATTGTTTTTACATATTTTGATGATGGCAATTCTGACTGGTGTGAGATCATATTTCATTGGAGTTTTGATTTGCATTTCTCTAATTATTAGGGATGTTGAGCATCTTTTCATGTGCTTCTTGGCCATCTGTATGTCTTCTTTGTAGAAATGTCTATTTAGGTCTTCTGCCCATTGTGATTGTTTGTTTTTTTGATATTGACCCACATGCGTTGTTTGTAAATCCCTTGTAGGTAGCATCATTTGCAAATATTTGCAAATATTTTCTCCCATTCCGTGGGTTGTCTTTTTGTTTTGTCTGTGGTTTCATTTGCTGTACAAAATATTTTGAGTTTAATTAGGTCCCATTTGTTTATTTTTGTTTTTATATCCATTATTCTAGGAGACGGCTACACAAAGACATTGCTGCAGTTTGTCAATGGGTGTTCTGCTTATGCTTTCCTCTAAGAGTATTATAGTATCCTGTCTTACATTTAGGTCTTTAATCCATTTTGAGCTTATTTTTGTATGTGGTGTTAAAGAATGTTTTAATTTCATCTTTTTACATGTAGTTGTCCAGCACTCTGTTGAACAGACTGTCTTTCCTCCATTGTATAGTTGTGCCTCCATTGTCATAGATTAATTGACCATAGATATGTGGGTTTACATGGGGATTTCTATCCTGCTCCATTCATCTATAGTTCTGTTTCTGTGCCAGTACCACATTCTTTTGATGACTGAAGCTGCGTAGTACAGTCTGACGTCAGGGAGCCTGATTCCTCCAGCTCCATTTTTCTTTCTCAAGATTGCTTTGAATATTTGGCTCCATACAAATTTTAAGACTATGTGTTCTAGTTCTGTGAAAAATACCATTGGTAATTGAATAGGGATTGCATTGAATCTGTAGATTGCCTAGGATAGTATAGTCATTTTGACAATATTGATTATTCTAATCCAAGAACATGGTACATCTTTCCATCTGTTTGTGTTGTCTTCTATTTCTTTCATTGGTATCTTAGAGTTTTCAGAGTACTGGCCTTTTGTCTCCTTAGGTAGCTTCATTCCTAAGTATTTTTTTCTTTTTGATGTGATGGGAAATGGGATTGTTTCTTTAATGTATTTTTCTTATCTTTCGTCGTTAATGTATAGAAGTACAACAGGTTTCGTCATATTTATTTTGTATCCTGCAACTTTACCAAATTCATTGATGAGCTCTAGTAGTTCTCTGGTAACAGGTTTAGGATTTTCTATGTACAGTATCATGTCATCTGCAAACAGTGACAGTTTTATGCCCCCTTTTCCAATTTGGATTCCTTTTATTTCTTTTTCTTCTCTCATTGCCATGGCTAGGACTTCCAAAACTATGTTAAATAAAAGTGTTGAGAGTGGACATCCTCGGCTTGTTCCTAATCCTAGAGGAAATGCTTTCAGCTTTTTACCATTGAGTATGATGTTAGCTGTAGGTTTGTCATATATGTTGAGGTATGTTCACTCTCGGTCCACTTTCTGGAGAGTTTTTATGATAAATCGGTGTTGAATTTTGTCAAAAGGTTTTTCTGCATCTATTGAGATGATCATATGATTGTTATCCTTCAATTGGTTGATGTGGTGTATCACACTGATAGATTTGCAGATATAGAAAATTCCTTCCATCCCTGGGATAAATCCCACTTGATCATGATGTATGAGCCTTTTAATGTACTGTTGGAATCTGTTTGCAATATACTGTTGAGGATTTTTGTATCTATGTTCATCAGTGATATGGGCCTGTAGTTTTCTTTTCTGTGTGTGATATCTTTGTCTGGTTTTCGGTATCAGAGTATTGGTGGCCTTATAGATTGAGTTCAGAAGTGTTCCTTCCTCTGCAGTTTTCTAGAAGAGTTGCAGAAGGATAGGTGTTAACTCTTCTCTAAATGTTTAGTAGATTCCACTGTGAAGTCATCTGGTCCTGGATTTTCATTTGTTGATTCAGTTTTTAATCACTGATTCAATCCAGGAAAGTTAGTTGGTTAGTTCATACATTCCAGTTCTTCCTGGTTCAGTTCTAGGAGATTGTACCTTTGAAAAATTTGTCTGTTTTCTCTAGGTTGTTCATTTTATTGGAAAATATTTGCCTTCAGTAGTCTCAGGGTCCTTTGAATTTCCATGATGTTCATTGTAACTGCTTGCTTTTCATTTGTACATTTATCTGTTTGGGCCCTCTCACTTTTTCCACTGATGAGTGTGGCTAAGGATTATGAATATTGCTTATCTTTTCAATGAACCAGGTTTTAGTTTCATTGATCTTTTCTTTGTTTGTTGTTTGTTCTTCAGGCTCTATTTCATTTATTTCTGCTCAGATCATTATGATTTCTTTCCTTCTACTGAGTTAGGGTTTTGTTTGTTCATTTTTCTCTAGTTACGTTAGGTGTAAAGTTACATCATTTGTTGAAGCTTTTTCTTCTTGTTAGCTTGTATCACTAAAAACTTCCCTCTTAGAACAGATTTTGCTGCATCCCATAGGTTTTCGGTCATTGTGTTTTTGTTTCTATTTGTCTCTAGGGCTTTGTAAAATTGATTTACTTGAAGTATAGTTGATTTAAAATGTTTTGTTACTTTTGCTGTACAGAAAATTGATTCAGTTATACACTTATCTACCTGTCTGTCTAGGCATTCTTACTCATTTTCTTTTCCAGGGTGGTTTATCACAGGATACTGAATACAATTTCCTCTGCTATACACTAGGACTTAGTTTCTTTTTAAAATTAATTAATGAATTAATTTAAATTTTAAAAATTTTTAGTTGATACTAGAATATAGTTGAGTAACAACGCTGTGTTAGTTGCAGGTGTGCAGCAAAGTGACTTGGTTATACATTATATATGTACCTATTCCTTTTCATATTAATTCCCATTTAGGTTATTACAAAATATTGAGCACAATACCTGTACTATACAGTAGGTCCTTATTTGTTATCTGTTTTAATACAGAAGTGTGTACATGTAAATCCTAAACTCCCAAGCTATCCCTTCCCCCCCCCCACCCCATACCCTCTGGTAACCATAAATTTGTTTTCTAAGTCTGTGAGTCTGTTTCTCTTTTGTAAATAAGTTCATTTGTATCATTTCTTCCTGGATTCCTTATAAAAGCAATATTGTATGATTTTTTACTTCACTTAGTATGATAATCTCCATGTCCATCCATGTTGCTGTAAATGGCGTTATTTCATTATTTTTGTTGGCTGAGTAATATTCCATTGTGTATATGTACCACTTCTCCTTCATCCATTGTTCTGTCAATGGACATTTTGGTTGCTTCTGTGTCTTGACTATTGTAAAGAGTGCTGCAATGAATATTGGGATGCATGTATCATTTAGAACTATGTATTTCTCTGAATATATGCCCAGGAGTGGGATTGCTGGATCATATGGTAGCTCTACGTTTAGTTTTTTGAGGAACCCCCATACTGTTCTCTATAGTGTCTGTACCAATTTACATTTCCTTCAAGAGTATAGGAGGGTTGCCTTTTCTCCATGACCTTGTTCTTTCTCCATTCTATGTATAATAGTTTACATCTGCTAACCCCAAATTCCTAATCCATCTCTTCCATGTCTTCCCTCTCCCTGGCAACAACCAGTCTCTTCTCTATGTCTGTGAGTCTGTTTCTTTTATGAAGATAAGTTCTTTTGTGTTAGATTTTTCATTCTACATATAAGTGATAACATATGGTATTTCTCATTCTCTTTGTGACTTGCTTCACTTAGTGTGATAATCTCCAGCTCCATTCATCTTGCTGCAAGTGGCATTATTTCATCCTTTGTTCTGGCTGAGTAGTATTCCATTATATATATATATATATATATATATATATATATATATATATATATATATATATACCACAAATGCTTTAGCCATTCATGTGTCAGTGAACTTTTGGGTTGCTTCCATGTCTTGACTATGGTTAATAGTGCTGCTGTTCACATAGGATTTCACGTACTTTCTTGAATTAGAAGGTTCTCTGGATATATACCCAGGAGTTGGGTTGCTGGACCATATGAGAAGTCAATTTTTAGTTTTTTCAATAAGCTCCATACTGTTTTCCAAAGTGGCTGCATCAATTTACATTCCCATGCACAGTGTAGGAGGGTTCCCTTTTCTCCACACCCTCTCCGGCATGTGGAGACATTTTAATGAGGGCCATTCTGAGCTATGTGAGGTGGTGCCTCATTGTAGTTTTGAATTACTTTTCTTTAATAATCACTGATGTTGAGAATCATTTCATGTGCCCGTTTGGCCTTTTGTATGTTTGTGAAAAATGTCATTGTTGGTGTTCTGCCCATTTCTTGATTGGGTCACTTTGGTTTTTGGTTGTTCAGTTGTATGAGATGTTTGTATATTTTGGAAATTAAGGCCTTGTCAGTTGCCTCATTTGCAAATATTTTCTCCCAGTCTGTAGGTTGTCTTTCCTTTTTGTTTATGGTTTCCTTTGCTGTGCCAACACTTTTGAGTTTGATTAGGTCCTATTTGTTGAGTTCTGTTTTTATTTCCATTAGCCTAGCAGCAAAAACTAGAAAGATATTGCTGCAATTTATGTCAAAGTGTGTTCTGTCTAGGTTTTCCTCTGGGAATATTTTAGTATACAGTTCTCCAGTTAGGTTTTTAATTCATTTTGTGTTTATTTTGGGATAGGGTCTTAAGAATGTTCTACTTTCATTCTTTACATGTAGCTGTCCAGTTTTCCCAGCACCACTTATTGAATAGACGGTATTTTTCTCCGTCGTATATTCTTGCCTCCTTTGTCTTAAATTAATTGACCATAGCTGAATGGTTTCTTTCTGTGCTTTCTTTCCTGTTTCATTGATCTATATGTTGGGTTTTTTGCCAGTAGGCCATACTGTTTTGATTACTGTGGTCTGGTAATATAGTCTGAAGACAGGAGGAGTGATTCCTTCAGCTTCTTTCCTCTATCCCAAGATTGTTGTGGTCACTCAGGGTCCTTTGTGTTTCCATACAGATTTAAATATTTTGTGTTCTAGTTCTGCGAAAAATGCCCTTGGTCATTTGATAGGGATTTCATTGGATCTGTATTTCGTTCTGAACAGTGTGATAATTTTAACAATATTGATTCTTCCCATCCAAGAACAGCTCTTTCTTTCCATCAGTGTCTGTTGGCTTTAATTTCTTTCATCAACATCTTATAGTTTTTGGAGTAAGGGTCTTTTGCCTCCTTACGTAGCTTGATTTCTAAACTAGTTTCTTCTAGTTGATGCTATGATAAATGGGATTGTTTCCTGAGTTTCTCCTTAGGATCTTTCACTGATAGTGTATAGAAATGAAGGAGATTTCTCTGTAACAATTTTCTATCAGGACACTTGACTGAATTCATTGATAAGTTTTAGCAGTTTTCTGTTTGCCTCTTTGGACTTTTCTATGTGTACTCGCATGTCATCTGCAAAAAATGAAAGTTTTGCTTCTTCTTTTCCAAGTTGGTTTCTTTGTTTTATTTTTCTCCTCTGTTGCTCTGGCTAGGACTTTGAAACTTATGTTATATAAAAGTGGTGAGAATGGGCATGTTCATGAACCTTTTGTTCATTAACTTAGAGTAAATTCTTTCAGCTTTTCACCATCAAGTATAATACTAGTGCTCGGTTTGTCATATATGTCCTTTATTACATTGAGGTACGTTTCTTCTGTGCCCCCTGTCTACAGAGTTTTGTTTTATTTTTATTATAAATGGATGTTGAATTTTATCAAAGCTTTCCCTCCCTCTCTAGAAAGGATCATATGGTTTTTATGTTCAAGTGGTGTATCACACTGATTGATTTGTGGATATTGAAAAATCCTTGCATCTCTGGGGGAAAACCCACTTGATCATGATGTATAATCCTTTTAATGTATTGATGGATTCTGTTTGCTAATATTGTGTTGATGATTTTGGCGTCTATGTTCATCTGTGATATGGGCCTGTAATTATCTTTTCTGTGCGTTATATCTTCGTCTGGCTTTTTCTTAGAAGGGTGATGGTGGCCTCATAGAATGAGTTCAGAAGTGCTCCTGCCTCTGCAAATTTTTGGAAGATTTGCAGAAGGATAGGTGTTAACTCTTCTCTAAATGTATGGTAGAAATTCCCTGTGAAGTCATCTGGTCCTGAGTTTCTGTTTCTTGGGACTTTGTAAATGACTGATTCAATTTCAGGAGTGGGAATTGGTCAGTTCGTATATTCCAGTTCTTCCTGGTTCAGTTCTGGGTGATTGTACCTCTGTAAAAATGTGTTCATTTGCTGTAGATTTTCCATTTTATTGGCAAATGGTTGCTCCTTGTAGACTCTTAGTGTTCTTTGTATATCTGTGATGTCAGTTGTAACTACTTTATCATTTGTACATTTATTGGTTTGGGCCCTCTCCCTTTTTTTCCTGATGAGTCTGGCTAAGGATTAGGAATATTGTTTATCTGTTCAATGAACCAGGTTTTAGTGTCATTGATCTTTTCTTTGTTTGTTGTTTGTTTTCTAGGCTCTATTTCATAAATGTCTGCTCAGATCATTATGATTTCTTTCCTTCGACTAAGTTGGGCTTTTGTTTGTTCATTTTTCTCTAGTTACGTTAGGTGTAAAGTTACGTCATTTGTTGAAGCTTTTTCTTCTTGTTAGCTTGTATCACTAAAAACTTCCCTCTTAGAACAGCTTTTGCTGCAACCCATAGGTTTTGGGTCATTGTGTTTTTCTTTTATTTGTCTCTAGGTCTCTGTTCAATTGATTTAATTGAAGTATAGTTGATTTACAATGTTTGGTTACTTTTGCTGTACAGAAAATTGATTGTTATACACCTATCTATCTTTCTGTCTAGGCATTCTTTCTCATTTTCTTGTCCAGTGTGGTTTATTACAGGATATTGAATACAGTTTGCTCTGGTATACAGTAGGACTTTGTTCCTTTTTTAAATTAATTATTAATTAATTAATTATATTTTACAAATTTTTATTTTATATTAGAATATCGTTGACTAACAATGCTGTGTTAGTTGCAGGTGTGCAGCAAAGTGATCCAGTTATACATTATAATATGTACCTATTCGTTTTCATATTCATTCCCATTTCAGTTATTACAAAATATTGAGCAACATCCCTGTATTATACAGTAGGTCCTTATTTGTTATCTGTTTTTAATACGAGAGTGTGTACATGTAAATCCTAAACTCCCAATCTATCCCTTCCTCCACCCCATTCCCTGTGATAACCATAAGTGTGTAATCTATGTCTGTGAGTCTGTTTCTCTTTCGTAAGTAAGTTCATTTCTATCATTTCTTTTTAGATTCCGTATATAAGCAATATTGTATGATATTTTTAGTTCACTTAGTAGGATAATCTCCACGTCCATCCATGTTGATGTAAATGTCATTATTTCATTATTTTTGTTGGCTGAGTAATATTCCATTGTATATATGTACCACTTCTGCTTCATCCATTGTTCTGTCAATGGACATTTTGGTGGCTTCTGTGTCTTGACTATTGTAAAGAGTGCTGCAATGAATATTGGGAGGCATGTATCCTTTAGAACTATGTATTACTCTGAATATATGCCCAGGAGTGGGATTGCTGGATCATATGGTAGCTCTACTTTTAGTTTTTTAAGGAACCCCATACTGTTCTCTATAGTGTCTGTAGCAATTTACATTTCCTTCAAGAGTATAGGAGGGTTGCCTTTTCTCCATGACCTTGTTCTTTCCCCATTCTATGTATAATAGTTTGCATCTGCTAACCCCAAACTCAAAATCCATCTCTTCCATGCCTCCCCTCTCCCTGGCAACAACCATTCTCTTCTCTATGTCTGTGAGTCTGTTTCTTTTATGTAGATAAGTTCTTTTGTGTCAGAGTTTTCATTCCACGTATACGTGATCACATATGGTATTTCTCCTTCTCTTTGTGACTTGCTTCACTTACTGTGATAATCTCTAGCTCCATTCACGTTGCGGCAAAATGGCATTATTTCATCCTTTGTCATGGCTGAGTAGTATTCCATTGTATATATATATACCACAAATGCTTAAGCCGTTCATGTGTCAGTGAACATTTGGGTTGCTTCCATGTCTTGGCTATGGGTTAATAATGCTGCTGTGCACATAGGGATTCACATACCTTCTTGATTTAGAATGCTCTCTGATTATATACCCAGGAGTTGTGTTGTTGGAGCACGTGAGAAGTCAATTTTTAGTTTTCTCAATAAGCTCCATACTGTTTTCCAAAGCGGCTACACCAATTTACATTCCTATGCGCAGTGTAGGAGGGTTCCCTTTTCTCCACACCCTCTCCAGCATTTGGTATTTATAGTCATTTTAATGATGGCCATTCTGACCTTTGTGATGTGGTGCCTCATTGTAGTTCTGATTTGCATTTCTTAATAGTCACTGACGTTGAGAATCTTTTCATGTGCTCGTTTGGCCATTTGTATGTTTTTGAGAAACGTCATTGTAGGTCTTCTGCCCGTTTTTTGATTGGGTCACTTTGGATTTTGGTTGTTCAGTTGTATGAGATGTTTGTATATTTTGGAAATTAAGGCCTTGTCAGTTGCCTCATTTGCAAATATTTTCTCCCAGTCTGTAGGTTGTCTTTCCTTTTTGTTTATGGTTTCGTTTGCTGTGCCAACACTTTTGAGTTTGATTAGGTCCTATTTGTTGAGTTCTGTTTTTATTTCCATTACCCTAGGAGCCAAAACTAGAAAGATATTGCCGCAATTTACGTCAACGTGTGCTCTGTCTAGGTTGTCCTCTGGGAGTCTTTTAGTATCCAGTTCTCCAGTTAGGTTTTTAATTCGTATTGTGTTTATTTGGGGTTGGGGTCTTAAGAATGTTCTACTTTCATTCTTTACATGTAGCTGTCCAGTTTTCCCAGCACCACTTATTGAATAGACGGTATTTTCTCCATCGTATATTCTCGCCTCCTTTGTCTTAAATTAATTGACCATAGCTGAATGGTTTCTTTCTGTGCTTTCTTTCCTGTTTCATTGATCTATATGTTGGGTTTTTTTGCCAGTAGGCCATACTGTTTTGATTACTGTGGCCTGGTATTATAGTCTGAAGACAGGGAGAGTGATTCCTTCAGCTTCTTTCCTCTTTCCCAAGATTGTTGTGGTCACTCAGGGGCCTTTGTGTTTCCATACAGATTTAAATATTTTGTGTTGTAGTTCTGCAAACAATGCCCTTGGTCATTTGATAGGGATTTCATTGGATCTGTAGATCGTTCTGAACAGTGCGATAATTTTAACTATATTGATTCTTCCCATCCAAGAAGAGGTCTTTTCATCTGTGTGTGTCGGCTTTAATTTCTTTCATCAACATCTTATAGTTTTTGGAGTAAGGGTCTTTTGCCTCCTTAGGTAGGTTGATCTCTAAACTAGTTTCTTCTATTTGATGCTATTATAAATGGGATTGTTTCCTGAGTTTCTCCTTCGGATCTTTCACTGATAGTGTATAGAGATGAACCAGATTTCTCGGTAATAATTTTGTATCCTGCAAGTTTACTGAATTCATTGTTGAGTTTTAGCAGTTTTCTGTTTGCCTCTTTGGACTTTTCTATGTGTACTAGCATGTCATCTGCAAAAAAATGACAGGTTTACTTCTTCTTTTACAAGTTGGATACTTTTTTTTATTTTTCTCCTCTGTTGCTCTGGCTAGGACTTTGAACCGTATGTTATATAAAAGTGGTGAGAATGGGCATGTTCATGATCTTGTTGTTCATTATCTTCGAGAAAATTCTTTCAGCTTTTCACCATCAAGTATGATGCTAGTGCCGGGTTTGTCATATATGACCTGTATTACATTGAGGTATGTTTCTTCTGTGTCACCGTCTACAGAGTTTTGTTTTTTATCATAAATGGATGTTGAATTTTATCAAAAGCTTTCCCTCCCTCTCTAGAAAGGATCATATGTTCTTTATGTTCAATTGATGTATCACACTGATTGATTTGTGGATATTGAAAAATCCTTGCATCACTGCGGGAAATCTCACTTGATCATGATGCATAATCCTTTTAATGTATTGATGGATTCTGTTTGCTAATATTGTGTTCATGACTTTGGTGTCTATGTTCATCTGTGATATGGGCCTGTAATTATCTTTTCTGTGTATGATATTTTTGTCTATGTTTTCTTTTTTTAATCAGGGAGACTGTGGCCTCATAGAATGAGTTCAGAAGTGCTCCTACCTCTGCAAATTTTTGGAAGATTTGCAGAAGGATAGGTGTTAACTCTTCTCTAAATGTATGGTAGAAATTCCCTGTGAAGCCATCTGGTCCTGAGTTTCTGTTTCTTGGGACTTTGTAAATGACTGATTCAATTTCAGGAGTGGGAATTGGTCAGTTCGTATATTCCAGTTCTTCCTGGTTCAGTTCTGGGTGATTGTACCTCTGTAAAAATGTGTTCATTTGCTGTAGATTTTCCATTTTATTGGCAAATGGTTGCTCCTTGTAGACTCTTAGTGTTCTTTGTATATCTGTGATGTCAGTTGTAACTACTTTATCATTTGTACATTTATTGGTTTGGGCCCTCTCCCTTTTTTTCCTGATGAGTCTGGCTAAGGATTAGGAATATTGTTTATCTGTTCAATGAACCAGGTTTTAGTGTCATTGATCTTTCTTTGTTTGTTGTTTGTTTTCTAGGCTCTATTTCATAAATGTCTGCTCAGATCATTATGATTTCTTTCCTTCGACTAAGTTGGGCTTTTGTTTGTTCATTTTTCTCTAGTTACGTTAGGTGTAAAGTTACGTCATTTGTTGAAGCTTTTCTTCTTGTTAGCTTGTATCACTAAAAACTTCCCTCTTAGAACAGCTTTGCTGCAACCCATAGGTTTTGGGTCATTGTGTTTTTCTTTTATTTGTCCTCTAGGTCTCTGTTCAATTGATTTAATTGAAGTATAGTTGATTTACAATGTTTGGTTACTTTTGCTGTACAGAAAATTGATTGTTATACACCTATCTATCTTTCTGTCTAGGCATTCTTTCTCATTTTCTTGTCCAGTGTGGTTTATTACAGATATTGAATACAGTTTGCTCTGGTATACAGTAGGACTTTGTTCCTTTTTTTAAATTAATTATTAATTAATTAATTATATTTTACAAATTTTTATTTTATATTAGAATATCGTTGACTAACAATGCTGTGTTAGTTGCAGGTGTGCAGCAAAGTGATCCAGTTATACATTATAATATGTACCTATTCGTTTTCATATTCATTCCCATTTCAGTTATTACAAAATATTGAGCAACATCCCTGTATTATACAGTAGGTCCTTATTTGTTATCTGTTTTAATACGAGAGTGTGTACATGTAAATCCTAAACTCCCAATCTATCCCTTCCTCCCACCCCATTCCCTCTGATAACCATAAGTGTGTAATCTATGTCTGTGAGTCTGTTTCTCTTTCGTAAGTAAGTTCATTTCTATCATTTCTTTTTAGATTCCGTATATAAGCAATATTGTATGATATTTTTAGTTCACTTAGTAGGATAATCTCCACGTCCATCCATGTTGATGTAAATGTCATTATTTCATTATTTTTGTTGGCTGAGTAATATTCCATTGTATATAATGTACCACTTCTGCTTCATCCATTGTTCTGTCAATGGACATTTGGTGGCTTCTGTGTCTTGACTATTGTAAAGAGTGCTGCAATGAATATTGGGAGGCATGTATCCTTTAGAAACTATGTATTACTCTGAATATATGCCCAGGAGTGGGATTGCTGGATCATATGGTAGCTCTACTTTTAGTTTTTAAGGAACCCCATACTGTTCTCTATAGTGTCTGTAGCAATTTACATTTCCTTCAAGAGTATAGGAGGGTTGCCTTTTCTCCATGACCTTGTTCTTTCCCCATTCTATGTATAATAGTTTGCATCTGCTAACCCCAAACTCAAAATCCATCTCTTCCATGCCTCCCCTCTCCCTGGCAACAACCATTCTCTTCTCTATGTCTGTGAGTCTGTTTCTTTTATGTAGATAAGTTCTTTTGTGTCAGAGTTTTCATTCCACGTATACGTGATCACATATGGTATTTCTCCTTCTCTTTGTGACTTGCTTCACTTACTGTGATAATCTCTAGCTCCATTCACGTTGCGGCAAATGGCATTATTTCATCCTTTGTCATGGCTGAGTAGTATTCCATTGTATATATATATACCACAAATGCTTAAGCCGTTCATGTGTCAGTGAACATTTGGGTTGCTTCCATGTCTTGGCTATGGTTAATAATGCTGCTGTGCACATAGGGATTCACATACCTTCTTGATTTAGAATGCTCTCTGATTATATACCCAGGAGTTGTGTTGTTGGAGCACGTGAGAAGTCAATTTTTAGTTTTCTCAATAAGCTCCATACTGTTTTCCAAAGCGGCTACACCAATTTACATTCCTATGCGCAGTGTAGGAGGGTTCCCTTTTCTCCACACCCTCTCCAGCATTTGGTATTTATAGTCATTTTAATGATGGCCATTCTGACCTTTGTGATGTGGTGCCTCATTGTAGTTCTGATTTGCATTTCTTTAATAGTCACTGACGTTGAGAATCTTTTCATGTGCTCGTTTGGCCATTTGTATGTTTTTGAGAAACGTCATTGTAGGTCTTCTGCCCGTTTTTTTGATTGGGTCACTTTGGATTTTGGTTGTTCAGTTGTATGAGATGTTTGTATATTTTGGAAATTAAGGCCTTGTCAGTTGCCTCATTTGCAAATATTTTCTCCCAGTCTGTAGGTTGTCTTTCCTTTTTGTTTATGGTTTCGTTTGCTGTGCCAACACTTTTGAGTTTGATTAGGTCCTATTTGTTGAGTTCTGTTTTTATTTCCATTACCCTAGGAGCCAAACTAGAAAGATATTGCCGCAATTTACGTCAACGTGTGCTCTGTCTAGGTTGTCCTCTGGGAGTCTTTTAGTATCCAGTTCTCCAGTTAGGTTTTTAATTCGTATTGTGTTTATTTGGGGTTGGGGTCTTAAGAATGTTCTACTTTCATTCTTTACATG